>NC_050573.1:348143995-348485409 GCF_011100635.1 Trichosurus vulpecula
GAAATATTTTGGTGACAGGGAAGATCAAAACACAAATCCAGGAGAGGACAACATGGCCAATGTACCCACAACTGAAACCTCAAAGAGGAATATGAACTGCTCTCAAGCCCAAAATGCCTTCTTGGAAGAACTCAAGAAGGATTTTAAAATTCAAATAAGAGAGGGAGAAGAAAAAATTAAAAATACAATTGACAAAATGGAAAAAAAAAATTTTCCTGAAGAAAACAAGTCCTTAAAAAGTAGAATTGGCAAAATGAAAAAGGAGGTACAAAAGCTAACTGAAGAAAACAATTCATTAAAAATTAGAATAGGGCAAGTGGAAGCTAATGACTCTATGAGATATCAAGAATCAGTCAAATAATATCTAAAGAACAAAAAAATAGAAGAAAATGTAAAATATTTCATTGGAAAAACAACTGACCTAGAAAGTAGATCCAGGAGAGGTGGTTTAAGAATTATTGATCGACCTGATGAAAATGATGAAAATAATAGCCTGGACAGCGCCTTTCAAGAAATCATCAAGCAAAACTGCCCTGAGGTCCTAGAGCCAGAGGGTAAAATAGTCATTGAAAGAATCTACCAATCATCTCCTGAAAGAGATCCCAAATTGAAAATGCCAAAGAATGTTGTAGCCAAATCCTAGAATTATCAGATCAAGAAGAAAATACTGCAAGAAGCCAGGAAGAAACAATTCAAATATTGTGGAACCATAGTCATGATTACACAGGACCTTTCAGCTTCTACACTAAAAGATCAAAGGGCTTTGTGCACCAAGTGGTATAGGTAAGGAGCTTGGATTACAACCAAGGACTAACTACCCAGTGAAATTGAGCATACTCTTTCAGGGGAGGAGATGGACAGTCAATGAAATTGGGGAATTTCAGACTTTCCTGATGAAAAGACCAGAGCTCAACAGAAAATTTGATTTTCAAATACAAGACTCAAGAGAGACAGAAAAAGGTAAACAGGAAAGGGGGGGCATGTTATTCAATAAGGACAGACTGTTTAAATCCCTACATGGGGAGATGATACTTACAACTCTTGAGCACTGTATCTTTATTATATCATACAGAAAGGAAATACATAGACAGAGGGGGTGGATTTAAATTGATTTTGATGGGATGATTAAAAAACCTAATTCAGTGCTGAAAAAAAGATTGTAATGGAGGAAGAGGAAAGGAGGAGGCAGAAAAGAGTAAATTATATCACACAAAGAGGCAGAAAGGCATATTAGAGTAGAGGGAAAGACGGGAGGGCAATAAGCATTGTTTGAACTTCACTCTCATCAGATATGGCTAAAGGAGGGAATAACATACTCAGCTACAGAAATCTAACTTGCCCTATAGGGAGTTGGAGGGAAAAGGGAAAAGAAAAAGGAGAGAGGGATAGAAGGGAGGAAAGAAATAGTAAGGTAAAGGGGAAAGAAAAGGCAAGGGGGCTGATAGAAGGGAGGGCAGATTGAGGGAGGTGGAGGTCAAAAGCAAAACTAGTGAGGAGGTAAAAGGAGAAAGGAGAAAGAAAAATGTAAACAGATAGGGGATAGGTTGGAGAGAAAGACACAGATAGTAATCATAACTGTGAATGTGATTGGGGTGAACTCTCCCATACAATGGAAGCAGATAGAAGAATGGATTCAAAACCATAATCTTACAATATGTTGTTTATAAGAAACACATTTGAAACAGAGGGATACACATGGGGTAAAGGTAAAAGGCTAGAGTAGAATATATTATGCTTCAGCTGAAGTAGAAAAAAAAAAAGCAGGGATAGCTGTCCTGATCTCAGACAAAGCAAAAGCAAAAATAGATCTGATTAAAAAAAATAAGGAAGGAAACTATATCCTGCTAAAAGGTACCATAGACAATGAAGCAATATCATTACTAAACTTATATGCACCAAGTGGTATAGCATGCAAATTCTTAGAGGAGAAGTTAAGGGAGGAAGAAATTGACAGCAAAACTATACTAGTGGGGGACCTCGACCTCTCCCTTTCTGAACTAGATAAATCTAACCACAAAATAAATATGAAAGAAGGAGGTGAATAGAATTTTAGAAAATGTAGAGAATGAAAATAATGAGGGAACATACCAAAACTTATAGGATGCAGCAAAAGCAGTTCTTGGGGAAATTTTATATCTCTAAATGCTTACAGGAGTAAAATAGAGAAAGAGGAAATCAATGAATTGGGCATGCAACTGAAAAAGCTAGAAAAACAACCAATTAAAAATCCCCAATTAAATACCAAATTAGAAATACTGAAAACCAAAGGAGAGATTAACAAAATGAAATTAAGAAAGCTATTTAACTAATAAATAAAACTAAGACCTGGTTTTATGAAAAAACCAATAAAATAGATAATCCTTTAGGTAATTTGATTTAAAAAGAAGAAAGAAGAAAAGCAAATTACCAGTATCAAAAAGGAAAAGGGTGAATTCACCACCAAATGAAGAGGAAATTAAAGCAATCATTAGGAACTATTTTGCCCAACTATATGCCCATAAATTTGAGAACCTTAGTGAAATGGGTGAATATTTACAAAAATAGAAATTACCCATATTAACAGAAGAGGAAGTAAAATACTTAATCCATCTCAGAAAAAGAAATTGAACAAGCCATTAATGAACTTCCTAAGAAAAAATTTCCAAGGCCAGGTGTATTTACAAGTGAATTCTATCAAACTTTAAAAGAACAATTAATTCCAATATTATACAAACTATTTTGGAAAATAAGTGGAGTCCTACCAAATTATTTTTATGATGCAAATGGGGAAGAGTCAAAACAGAGAAGGAAAATCAGAACAATTTCCCTAATGAAAGTAGATGCAAAAATTTTAAATAAGATATTGGCAAAAAGATTACAGAAACTTAACACAAAAATAATATACTATGACCAGGTAGATTTATTCCAGGAATGCAAGGCTGGTTCAATATTAAGGAAGTTATCAGAATAATTGATAATATCAACACCAAAACTAATAGAAAACATATGATTATCTCAATAGGTTCAGAGAAAGCTTTTGACAAAACACAAAACCCCTTTCTATTAAAATACTAGAGATCATAGGAATAAATGGCATCTTCCTTAAAATGATAAGTTGCATCTACCTAAAACCACCAGCAAGTACATATATAATGGGGATAAGCTATTTTAATAGTTCTGTGGTTTTCATTCACATGGATACTTCTTCCAACAATGGCAGATTACCATTAATCCAAACCCTCTCATCTTGTGCAAATATTGTCCTCCCATAAATCGTTTACTTGAAGTCTTACATTGGTGCGTGTGTGTGTGTGTGTGTGTGTGTGTGTGTGTGTTCTTTAGCATGGAGGTACTTGTTTGGTAATATTCTGAAGACTGTGTATGCCCACTGTGCATATTACCATCCCTCTTTAGATTATTTTATATTTTAACTCTTCCAAGATTATGGCATCTCATGATGTGTGGCCATATGACATCACTGGGAAATAGTGGTTTTGAATAAACTTTTCCAGATATAAGTAGTTTGGGGCAATGAAAGAGACTGTTCAATCTCATAGCCCATCACTGAATGGGCATTGCCTCAGTCAACCTGAGACCTGGGAAAGACCTTTCCTTAAAAAGGCCAAGGTCTCCCACTTCATCTGAGGCCATCTCCAATCATCCTGCTCTATATCTTGCCACTGGGTCTAAATGGCTCTGGAAGAGAAAGTGAGGCTGGTGACTTTGCACAGCCCTCCCTCACTTAAATCCAATTCACTCGCAAGTATCACCTTCCTGATATTTCAGTCCTCTTCAAGAACAAAGAACAAACAACAATAGCAGTAAGCTAATGTTACATGAAATGTACTATGGAGATACAATGGCAAGATTTGTCTCCTTCTCTCATACTCAAATCCCATGGATCATCAAAATGTCACCTCATACTCTATATGGGAATGGAATCATTTGATGCCTGAGCAATCAATTAACCCTCAAATGAAAGAATCTTTCTTGGAAAAAAAGGGAATGGACCAAGGGGTGATCAAAGAGAATAAATCAGAAGTTGTGACTACTCAAGTCAGAGCTCACTGGGATACCCAATCTAAAAGATGAGATAGGAGGTAGGAGTGGCATTTGATGTAGCAACCTAAAGTCAGAAAAATTATCATAAATTTCAGGTGAACACTCTATGAAGGGGACCAGTGGGTATGTTCCAAAAGACCTTTGTCTCATGCAACATTTTTGCTTAAAGTGACATTTTTTAAAATGAAAATCATGGTCCTAATGATGGGGTTTAGACTGTGGGAATCCCCTTGGACCCCAAAAGAATTTGGGTCCTATTTGTTTGAGGGGAGAATGATGAGGGCATAGTCTCTGGGAACCTCCTTGAACTCTCCTTGAATTTTCCAACTAGATCTGGCCTTCCCCTAAGACCATAAGCCTTACATTATCATTAGGCTCAAATCTCTACCTAGCCTTGCCCTTTATTGTCCAGCTACTTCCCACCCTTGATAGTATCAATATCCATGCTTTCAGCTACTTCCTACCCTTAATCCCATTCTTTTGGTTCCTGGGGTCTGACCTCATCTTGGTCCCTGGGTCCCATCAAGCTCCTCCTTAGACTCCTCCTCAAGATCCTCCCTAAACCCCTCCTCTAGTCACCCCAGACTACCTCTCAATCCCTCCCACAATATTTGTGTATATAAGTCTCCTCTTGCCTTCATGAAGGTGTACAGATTCAATCTAGCTCAGTAGATTGAATCTGGCCTGCTTGTGAAAACAGGCATCACAAAGGGTGAGATTTCTTAAGACAACCTGTTATGGTGAATCCCTAATAAACTTTATCTTTTTCCTTGGCTGAGAAGGCTTGAGTTGAATTCTTTCAGCAGGACCCGACGTGTTGGTATTTTGGGGTGTCGAGCACCCCTAAAAACCTATGGTTCCCTACCTATCATCATTTTTCTTTAACCTCTTCATTTTTTTGGTTCCCTGACCAGGAATACTGCTTATCTCAAGTTCTTCTCCAGCCAAGACTGAAAGGTAAGCCTCTCCCTCTCCTAACCCCCTTCTCCCTCTCCAAGCATTTTGGAGGTGCTTTTCAGGCCTGACTTCCCAGGTCCCCAGTAGGTCAGACAGCTGCTTCACTGCTATCTTCTCTTCTTTCTCTCCTTTGTCATTAATGAATTGACTTGAACATAGGTGGTTGGATCAAGCCCTTTGAATTCCCATGAACATCAATGAAGATTTTTTTAACATAAAAGAATTAAATTCTAATAGAGAGAAATAGCATGATACAGTAGAAAGAGTACCTTACGTGGGATCAGAGCACCCAGATTCAAATCCTGCTTCTGTTACCTGCCTATGTTACCTTGGAGACATTACTTAATCTCTCTGGGTTTCAATTTTCCCACCAGAAAAATGAGAGGGCTAAGTATATGCCTTCCAAAATTCCTTCTAATTTGAAAACTATGGTCTCATGAAGTTGCTACAGAAGGACTGTGGAGTAGAATGTAAGATCCACAAGGGTAGGGACTATTTCTCATTTTTGTCTTCATCTCAAGTGCCTAGTTTAGGGCCTTGTCCATAATAGATACCTAATGAATTCTTGTCAAAATCTTTTTTGAGGCATAAATGATGGAAATCCTTAGGGGAATTAAAAACTCCATCCCAGAATTTGTAATAGAGAAGAAGAAAGTAGAATAATCAGACATGCGCTCTAGACTTTAGGAATAGCGTTTTCAACATATTCAGAAAAAGGATAAATAGGATGCGCTGGTATAACATTCAAAATTAGAAATTTTACTAGGTGGATGTAATGGTAATAAGGGCAGGATTTTTTGCTTTTCTTCTCTTAAATGCCTTTAATTAATTAATTAATGCCTTTGTTTGAATGGGGCAGGTAAAGTGGGATCTTTTTGTCTTGGAGTGTTTCTCAGCACTAAGACAATCAGGAGTCATTGATTTGTATATGATGTGGAGCTTTCCCACACTCTGGTTTCTCACACTCTAAATGGTAAGTCTCAAGCCCTCAGGGTCCTGAAACAGGGTATATGTGCTGGAAGGTTAGTTTCACTTTTGGGGGTACACTCATTGAAAGAATGAGGGTGATGGGACTCTGGGCAAGCCGTTGAAGCTGCCCGCCCTGGCTTCGTAGCCCAAATGTTGGTGCTTCTCTGGTAACTATTCGATCAAACAAGGTCTGTGACATTTGTAATTTCTGTTTGTATTTGCCCTGAAGTTCAGGGGGCTGATCTTTCCCTCCTGACCTAACTGAATGATACATGTATGTTTGATTGAACTGAGATTGTTAACCCCTTAAAGTTGCTTTCGTGAAAAGCAGATCAAAGAACCTATGTTGGCAGCCCTTCTGTGTGCTCTTGTTGTTGGTCTTACACAGCCACAGTAGCTGCTAGTCACATTATTCTTACAGAGAAGCAAGAAGTTACCAAGAATTGAACTTCCAAAGACACAAAGGGAAGCAGTTCTGTTGAGGAGGGAAAGGGGGAGATGTTAAAAAAATACTGAATTTTTTAAAAGGTGTGTACAGATGATAACAAGGGAAAATTATGGGCAAGGAATAAAACAATGCATCAGTGCTATAATAATAGTGCTAAGCCTGAGAACAATCTGAGGCTCAAAAGTAAAACTAGGAACAGCAGAAGAGGGGTTATCTTAAAGTGATGGTGGCTTTATCAAGGGCAGGTTATTCCATTCGAATCTCATTTTCTTCTTTGACAACTTATTCTGGTAGATCTAGAATGATGCAAATATAATTTGAATACATATTATAAAAGCATTTTGCTATTCTTGCAGAAATGTAGGCTTAGTGACAATGCAATTAAGTGGATTTGGGATTAGTTGAATAACTAGATCCAAAGTTATTAGTGGTTGATGTCAACTTAGATAGAAGTCTGTATTAGAACAGCCTGGATATCTGGGCTTGGGCTTGTGGTATTTAACATTTTTATGGATTACATAGATAAAGGCATAGATAGCACACTGATGACCAATGATTCTGCAGGGTAGATATAGCTAATCTGGATCTAAAAAGATCTTGACAACTTATAGAACTGGTCCAATTTTAGTAAAATTAATTAATAAATTAATGAATAAATTCCTTTTTATGTACTTTTGTGCCAGATATTGTACCACTGACTGGAGATATAAATAGAAAAGTGAGATAATCCCTATTCCTAAGGAGCTCACACTTTAATTATGGATGACAATATACATATAAATGAATTTGGCTGTGAAAGAGTTAAAAAAATTGAATTCCTAAATGTATCATCATGATTGATAACAAAGTCTAGAAAGGGTCTTTGTGGTAATACCCAGGTAGCTGACAAAGCATCAGGATAGATGGTAAAATTTAAAATACCTTAGAATGCAGAGGCAGTGCCAATTATAAAGAAATCCTATGATTTACCAGGATTGTGGATGGTGACTACTTACTTATCCAAGTACTTGTAGCAGCCACATCTGCTGGGGGTAGGATAAGAGTGCAGGGGTGGGGCTGGGGCATTGCTGCATGGGCCTCAACAATCACCATTGGAAAGGAGAAGTGGGTCTGAGGGTCTGCAGGGTTTTGGATTCCCTTTCACAGAGACTTAGATGGAGGCATGGTCAATATTCACCCAGGTTTGGGGAAGGAGAAAATATTGACAGGAAAGTTGAAGGCAACCCCACAGCACTTGTTCATCCAGGCTCTCTGGTGCCTAGCTGTGTTCTGGATGATGGGTGCCTAAAAGGAGAAAGTTCCCCTCTATCCCTGCCAGTGGTTGATCCACCACTGGGAAGATAAATTTAGGCTTAAATTAAAAAAATCAACTTCACAAGTAGAAGGAGCATGACAGGAAAGCAGTTTGAAGGAAGAATATTTCATGTTTTTAGTGGACTACAAGTTCAATATGAGGCAATAGTGTGCTATATTGGCCAAAATGTTATTATGTCCCTGAACACAATTTATATGGCATTCATATAGTACTTCAAAGTTTGCAAAGTGCTTTACAAATATGGGAAGGGATAGTGCTGTTGTACTCTGCTTATCTTAGACAACTTCTGGAATATTTTGCTCAATTCTACATGTCCCATTTTAAGAATGATATTGTTAAACTAAAAGGCATCCAGAATAGAGCTCTTAGTATGGGGAAGGACCATGAAATTGTACCATAGCTCTGGAGATGTTTGACTGAGAAGAGAATTAATCACTAAGAATTTACTAAGCACCTTTGATGTACTAAACCATGTGCTAGGTAATGGTGAGACAAAGACAAAAATGATGAGTCTCCACTTCAAGGAGTGCCTCAGTGGATAATGTCCAACCTATGTAGCACCTTCATAGGCCTAGAGGTTTGGCAGAATCTTCAACTCTGTCTTCCTCAGCCATAGCAACTTAGGCCCACAAATCTATCAGGTAAAAACTGGAAAGGGATGTTCTTATTCAAATTAGTCAGGGCTGTTTTTGAGGACATCCAGTTTAGGGGGATAGGATTTAGCACTGCTGACTGTTAAGGAGAGTATAAATTTACTCCTTCCCCTATATTTATGTCAAAACTGAGAAGTGCAAAAGGATTTGATTCAATTCTTCTTTTTTAATGGAACAGCACACACTCATGACCATAAAGCAATGGCTAACTGAAAGCTTATTATGTTGATTAACAAGTTTCAGATACTTGGGCAGCGATAACTCAAAAATATTAAGTGGTTCTCCACTGCATGTAAGGAAAAAAAAACAATTTCTTAGCCTTTAAGGTTTTCCACAACTGGGTCCTTTTTGACATTTCCAGCCTCATCCTTTATTTGCCTAAACCAATCAATAGCTTTAGCTCAACTGATCTCTCAACAATACCTTCTCTCCTGCCTTCTGCACTTTCATTCTCATGGCTACCTATGCCTGATATGCCCTCTTACATCCCCTCTGCCATTTAAAATCCTAGTCATCTTTTAAAGCACAGTTCAAATTATAGGTCTTCCTTGAAGTTTGACTGTACTGCCCCCAGGACAAAGTGATATCTTCTAGTAAGAATTATTTTTTTTAATCAAATAGCCAAAGTACTTCACAGAGAATAGATATCAAGGGAAATAAAGTTAAAATCAGGCAGTGGAGCAATTTTTAGCTCCCCATACACAAATATATACCTGATCCCATAGACTCACATTCTAAGTATAAAGCATAGTTATTAGTGATCTCTACTTTGATCATAGCTGGGCAACTTCTCTAACATTGGTATTAAACCCTCCAGTGGCAGGATGTTGGCCCAAGGTGCTGCTTTCTTTTTGCCTGACACAGTAAACCCCCCAGGTATTGCTGCTGAGCAAACAGTATCTCAAGATTTCAAGCTATTCAAGTTAGTTCCTGCCCCTAACTTCCCAGCTCCTCTCCTTGCTCTCTTGATCTTAGGAATATGCTGAGATCAAAGGGTTCCTGGGTCATCCGACTGCAAACTGGTTGATTCACTCATGTGACTTACTTCCTTCCTTCCTTCCTTCCTTCCTTCCTTCCTTCCTTCTTTCCTTCCTTCCTTCCTTCTTTCCTTCCTTCCTCCCTTCCTTCCTCTTTTTTCTTTCTTTCTTCCTTCCTCTCTTTCTTTCTTCCTTTCTTTCTTTCTTTCTTTCTTTCTTTCTTTCTTTCTTTCTTCTTCCTTCCTTCCCTCATTTCCTCATTCCTTCCTTTCTACCTTTTTTTCTCTTTCTTCCCTCCTTCCTTCCTCATCCTTCCTTCCTCTTCCTTCCTTCGCTCATTCCTTACTTCCTACCTTCCTCTTCCTCTTTCTTTCTTTCTCTTTCTTCCCTTCTTCCTTACTTTCTTCTTTCCTTCCTTCCTTCCTTTTTCTTTATATCACCACCTTGTTACATCCTTTATACTTCTCTTAATATAATTTATTATCTGTATCACTTCACTTGATATTTAGCTTATGGTACTTGGTATTTTTAATTATTCTTTTACATGTATGCATTTTATCTTCTCAATTAGGTTGCAAGGTCTTTGAGAGTAGAAAGGACCTTCTTTCTTCATTGTATCCATTGTAGCTCCAAGTACAATGTCATATTTTCCATATTCAGTACTTTGAGGATCTGTGATATGTGGGGTATGCATTCTCCTTTCATGAATATAGAACTCAATACCTCTGCATATAAGTGCCTTTGAGAACTGATCTGGAAGAAAGTCATCTTTTTGTAGCTCAGCAGGTATTAGTCTGTATTTAATGTATTTGTCTTTTATACTGAATTATCTTTATATATATTGTTTCTCCTCGATAGAATATAAACTCCATGAGGACAGGGGCTGATTTGTTTCTGTCTTTTTATTCCCAAAGACTAGGTCAATATCTGGCACATGGGCATTTGATAAATGCCCATTGAGTGAATAAAATTAGCTAGTATTATCCTCAGAATGCAAAAGTCCATCATCAGGCCTGACTTTTCTACTTAGAAAAACCTGGTAGAATCTGGAACTTTGTGTTCTATTCTGGTCACCACAGTTTAAGGACATGGTTAGCTGGAGATAATCCAGAGCAGGACAATTAGAAGGGTGAAGGGCCTTGAGTTCATGTGGCATGAGTCTTGGTTTCAGGAACAGGAGATAGCCTGGAGAAGGGCAGACTCAGGGTGGGGCAGAATGTCTGTCTTCAAGTATTTGAACTACTTCCTGTTGTTGAGGACTTCTCCTAGTTTCCCTAGAGGGTAGAACCAAGGATCATGGGTAGAAGCTGCAAAGATGCTCTTTGTAAAGAAAAAAAATCCTATCGATTAGAGCTATCAAAAGGAAAATAGATTTTGCTTTGGGAAGTAATAGCATGTCCCTCACTGGAGGTTGTCAGTGGATCTATAGATGAAGACATCTCCTTCATTTTACAGTAACAACTATGTCTTGCAATGTTGTCTGTACAATGAGAGTATTATGTTACCATCTCATCCCTTGCTCTTCACTTACATTTTTACAATGCACACCATCTTGTAAATAGCTGATCACATTCTGTGCCATCTGCAGTCAAGAACTGTATTGTTCATATTTTTTTTGGTAGCACTGATCTTCTCCATATCTAATGTGGATAAACAGACTGGCATCATATGCAAATCATCTCAACAAACAGGAACTCAGGTTTCTTAATCTGTAAAACCAAGGAATTAGGTAAGCATATTTCATACACCACTTCAGGGGAGGGATTTGGACTAGATGACTTCTGAGGTCTCTTCCAACTCTCCAATTCTATGAGTTAATATCACAGCATTTAGAGAAAATAAAGGTGATAAATTCTTTATTTTATGGTCAAATCAACATCCATATATAATCATGTTCTACCATGTTGGAGGAGAAACACATTTATTTCAATTTGAAAATACTGACTCTGGGAAAAGTTACCTGGCACAAAATAGACATAATACATTTTTGTCCAATGAATAAATGAATAATAATTCTTGGCTATAATTTTTCAGTGTGTAGTTTATACATGGGAAAAAGTAATAAGAAGGAAAAAAATTTCACCATACTAACAAAATAAAACTATCATTTGAAATGAAAACATTATCAATAACACTAAGTAGTTGCTTTAGGAGCTTTTTTTTTAACTCTGTACTGCTTAGGATAATTTGTCAGCAAGGTACTTTACTATTTCAGAACAATAAAAATTCTGAATCATAAGATTCTAGTCTCAGTTAAGTGGAGACAGCACCAGATTTGTGGTCAGGAATTCCAGTTTCTAATTCCAGCTCTGTTTCTTACTGTCTATACATCCTTGAACACTTGCCATTTCCATTTCCTTATTTATAAAATGATGGGATTTGACTAGATGACATATAATATCTTTCCAAGCTCTAAATCTTTGATCCTGTGATTATAGAATATTATTGATGGAAGGATCCTTAAAAAGCTGTTTTACCCCTTTTGTTAATTGACGATTAACAATTACATGAATATTAACTTGACATTGAAACTTTTCTTTTTACAATTCTTGGTTTTATTTTAAATAAGATTAGGAAATTCTACTTGAAAAAGTAAGATGTCTTCTGGTATAAAATGGATTGTAATCTTCTTACTATTTGAGCTTCCTGAAAGCCTTGATGCCCTTTCTTAACTCCCATGGAAGGGAATGACTTAAACATGGATGACTAGGGAAAGAATCGTAGAGGGAGGAACTGGGTTCACTTGGTAAAGAAGTTTTTATGTTTTACTTTGAGCCAAATAACCTAAAATGGACACATTTAGATAAGGTGAAAAGTCTGGCCAGACAGGTTATATTTACCTGGTTACTGGGAAATACTTCAGATATTTTCATACTTAGCAGGCATGGAGATAAAAGTAATACTCTAACCTTGACTCTCTTATTATTATAACTTGATTATGGATATGCAATAGCCTTCTTACTTACATGATGAGAAAGATATCATGGTGTAGCGGAAAGGACACTGGGCTTGGAATCAGAAGAAGTGGGATGAAGTCCAAGCTCTGCTGCCTACTTGCTGTGCCACCTGGAACAGAGTCCTTAATGTCTCTTGCTGTGCTACCTGGAACAAAGTCCTTAATGTCTCTGAGCACTTTGAAAATGAAGATGATAATGTTTGCCCTACTTTACAAGGCTATAAGGACCAAATAAAACTATATATCTGAAATGCTATGTTAATATCAATTATGGATTCTCCAAGTTATTATGAAATAGGCCCTCAAGGACAGCAAATGAAGATAATTCTCATCCATAAACTGTGATAATTATTTATTTCAAATAAAAATACATAATATGAAAAGAAGATAAAAAGGTCATTGTAAGTAGCAGAGGAAGATTCAGTTCAAATGTCTTTAAGCCAGATTATATGTTAAGACTTAGAATAAGACTCAAATTAGGAGAACTTTATACGTCTGATTTGGTGGCAATATAAGTGAGTATTTATTTTCTTTTTTTCAGCTTTACAAGCAATAATGCAAATATGCCCAAAGCATTAAAAGTAACTTGAATCAAATGGATCAACTTCACAAATAGAATCTTTATATGACCATAAAGAAATTATCTATCAACCCATAGTATATTCCTGAAGCTTCATACTTTAATGAATATTTTAAGGAAATGCTTCTTAACCTTATTTGTAGACCCCTTCCCAGAATGTTTTAAAATTCATAAAATAAAATAAATAGGATTACAAGGGAAACCAATTAAATTGAAATATAGTTATCAAAATATATTTAAAAGAAAGGTCATGGACCCCAGGTTAAGAAGCCCTGCTTTTAAGGATTACATATTTGCTTTCCAAATTCACTGGGATTCCCTGTGATATTAGCTACTATGAATTTCCCAAGCTGCTACATCCTCACACAGACTTATATGCACTTCACGAAGAACAGAAATGATGTAATGTTGCTTATAAGAGAAATGAAAACCTAAGATCTTATGCCCCATCTGTTCATTTATTGGACAGAAAGAATATTTGTTCTGTTTGATCTTTCATGGTCACCATGCAGTGATTTAATTTCTGCTACTGGGTTGTCCTTTTTTCAAGACATAGTCAGTAACAGCCTCTGATCTAGATGGCATTATTCAGGAACTGTGACTTATCATATGTAAATCAAGTTGGCACAGTCACCTACTAATGAGTAGGAGGTGCCTTTGCCTAAGACCCTTTCCTTAGGGCCCAAAACACAGGAATAAGCTTTAATGATTTTGCACTGAGAAAAACTCTTTTGGTTGGAATTTTCGAGTGTCCCTCTAAGACATAGCCATCAACTTGACTTATACTTTTTGCCCATGCTATATATTTCCTAGTTAGTACTGCAGTCACTTTGCCAAGCAGCTAATTTCTTGGTAATCATACATTTCCTGATTCATTTGTTAGCCATATGTTGATGATACACGTATCCTATAATTTGCTCATGGTCTCGTAGAAATATAGACTCTGACTTGCAAAGGATCTCAGAAGTTATCTATTCCAACACCTATTTAGAGCAAAACTTACTTCTATAATATTCCGAACAGGTTATTACTTAGTCTTCAGGCAATTACTTTCCATTGACTGGTTATTCTTTACTTTCTGAGGTAGGACTTCTCTCTTTTTTCAGATAGTTTTAATTCTTATACGTTTCTTGTCTGCCATTTTTAATCTTTATATTTTCAGTACATTAGAATGACAATGTTCTCACCTCACTTTCCTAGACTGAAGCTAGCTACAGGTTCCCTTCATGATTCTAGTGGTACCCCTGAGGGGTTAGAGTTGTCTTTTCTCGAAAGTTATCAGTTTGAGTACTCATTCAAGAGTCAATCATTCAATCAGGTCCAACTCAAGCTAAATAGTTCTATTTACATTATCTTTCCATCTAGTTCTCAAAGATATATAGAAAGGAATTATCAAATGCCTTGCTATTATCTGGCATACCTAGGACATTTCCTGTTCTACCATTCTAACAGTTGGTGTGATACATTTTCTTTTACTCTCCTCCATTCTCCTCTCTTTTGTACTTCATCTGTTAATTTCAATTTTATATCATACTAAGCCTTCCCTTGTTATGAAAATGAAAAAAAAAGTTCAGAAAAACTCATCAATACATTTACTGCATCTGCTATCATATGTAATATTTCATATTTTTTATCTCTCTATCCACCCTCAGCTCTCCAGTAAAAGCAGGGAAGGCTATTTTGTTTTTAATGAACATGTATTACCTCATAGCAATTGCCATCTTTGACCAACTGACCACAAATCAACCCTTTAGTAATCTATTTTAGTAGTTCCTTAAGGAATCTGTAGTTTGAAGAAATAGTCTCCCTTCTCTTTTGAAAACTGGGTCATGAGTTGCCTCTTCTGGTTGTGGGCCTTGTCTTACTGTTCTCTATTCCTCAACAAATACTTATTTCCCATAGTGTTAAGCAGTATATCCTATCATTTTTGAGGCACTGTTTTTCACAAGGATTTTTTTATACTTGACTTCTAATAAATATCATTCTAGCTGATACTGAATGATTTTCACCAAATTCTGCTGCTTATTTTCCCACAACAATTTTCCTTTCACACCTTCATGCACAGCATGATATAATCCATGGTATGGACAGAACCTTTGAAGCAGATAGTCCACCTCGTCACCTTATGCATTCTCTAGCTACTTCTTAGTAAAAGCACATGTTAGGATTATGCTAAACTAAGGAAAATCTGATTTACAATTTATAATTACATAATGTTTAAATTTAGGAATTAGTTGAATAGGTCCCTGAATAAAAGGTACTAGAATCCACTGCTGATTCGTAACATGACCTGTATATGTTTCAGTGACAGTCTAGTATCTATGGAATCTAATCTTCCCAGTTGAGTCTAACTCTTTATGACTCCATTTGGGGTTTTCTTGGCAAAGATACTAGAGTGGTTTGCCATTTCCTTCACCAGCTCATTTTACTGATGAGGAACTGAGGCAAACAAGGTTAAGTGATTTGCCCATGATCACACAGCTAGCAAGTAAATGAGACTAAATTTGAACTCAGGCCTTCCTGACTCCAGACCTGGCACTCTGTACACTGCATCACCTAGCTGCCTCCACATTTAATATTCAGTTGTGTAATCAACTTGTCTCTAGTGCCTGTTAAGTCTGCTTCATGTGCTTCTATTAGATCAGAGGTTATTAACATTTTTGGTGTGCAATGGCAAGGAAAGTGGGACTTTCTGCTGTTTTTTTCTTTTTGGAGTGCTTCTCAGCACTAAGGCAATCAGGTGCCTTTGATTGAGTCTTGACTTTGTTTGAATGAAGAGTCTTTGATTGAATCAAAAGTCCTTGATTGGAAACAATATATATATTCTGAGGTTAGCATTTTGCTTGGGCCCTCACTTATTGCAAGAGTGTGTGATTTGGCCAGATGAGACTCTGCGTAGCCATTAAGGACCCCCCTGGCTTTGAAAACCCAGATGTTGGTGCTTCTCTCCCTGGTAACTATGTATGCATTGCTAATGGACAGATCGTTAGAAGCCCTGTCTGCTGATTTCTGTTATTTGCTCTGTTTATATAATTTCTGCTTGTAATTTCTATTTGTGTTTTCTCTGAAATTCAGGGTGTTGACTTTTTCCCCTGAACTAAGTGAATGATATATGTATATTTAATTAAAGTGAGATTGTTAACCCCTTAAGGTTGCTTTCCTTAGAAAAGCAGATCAAAGAATCTGTGCTAGCAGCCTTCCTGTGTGCTGCTAAGGCCTCATTGGCCTTATACCTCCACAACAGTTGCAAACAGCATTGTTGTTACATGGTGTCATGGACACTCATGACATTTTCTGAATAATATTTTAAATACGTAAAATAAAGACCATAAGATTACAAAAGAAACTAATTATATTGAAATCCAGGAATATATAATATAGTACAGTACAGTATAGTGTAGAATAGAATAGAATAGTATAGTATAATATAGTGTAGTATAGTATTGTTTTGTATTATATTATATTACTTTCATAGCATCTAGGCTAAGGAACTTTGGTTTAGATGTCCTTACATGTTCTGTTTTTATTTTGAATAGTTCTACTGTCTTTTTTTTTGCTGGTACTGTTGTTTTCAATCATCAACATCATCACTGAGGTAGCCATCATAATTATCAAATTTTTGTTTGAATTTTCTGCCTTATTTTCATAATAGAATTAAAACTCCTTAAGGCAGACATTGCCAACCATTTTTTAAATCCCATCCTTTTTTTGTGTATATTAGCTCCTTTAAATTTTTTTTGGTATTTATTTAGTATTTAATTTTTCCCCAGTTACATGTAAAAACAATTTTTAACATTTTTTTTAAAACTTTGAATTTCAAATTCTCTCCCATCCTCCCTCCCACTCCCCACAGCCCTCCAATGAGAAGGCAACATAATTCCATAGATGTTATATATGTGCAGTCAAGCAAAACATATCCACAACAGTCATGTTTTGAAAGAAAACATAGACAAAAAAAACCTCAATAAAAATAAAGTAAAAAAAATTATGTTTCAATCTGTATTCAGACACCATCAGTTCTTTCTCTGGTGATAGAGAGTATTTTTCATCCTACATCCTTCAGAGTTGTCTTGGATCATTGTATTGCTGAGAATAGCCATGTCATTTACAGCTGATCATCTTACAATATTGCTGTTACTTTGTACCAAGCACATCTCACTTTGTTTCAACCCATGCAAGTTCTTCCATGTTTTTTTTTTTGAGAACATCCCGATCATCATTTCTTATAGTTCAATAGCATTCCACCATAATTACATACCACGACTTGTTCAGCCATTCACCAACTGATGTGCATGCATCCTTTCAATTTCTAATTCTTTACCTCCAGAAAAGAGATGCTTTAAATATTTTTGTACACATAAGTCCTTTTCCTTTTTGTTTTTTTTTATTATCCCTTTTGGGATACAGAACTAGAAGTAGTATTGCTAGGTCAAAGGGTTTGCATGGTTTTATAGTCTTTTGGGCATAGTTCCAAATTGCTCTATATAATGTTTGAATCAGTTCACAACTCTTCCAACAATGCATTAATGTCTCATTTTTCCCACATCCCCTACAACATTTGTCATTCACATTTTCTGTCCTATTAATCAATCTAATAGGTATGAAGTAGTATCTCAGAATTGTTTTAATTTGCTTTTCTCCAATCAATAGCGAGTGAGAATATTTTTCATATGGCTATAGATAGATTTAATTACTCATGTGAAAACTAATTACACATTTTGATCATTTATCAATTGGGGAATGGCTTTTATTTTTATAAATTTGACACAGTTCACTATGTGTTAGAGAAATGAGGCCCTTATCAGAGAAACTTGCTTCAATTTTTTTTTCACAGTTACTACTACAAACTATATTTCCCTCCATCCTGTTCTCTCTACCCCTGTTTATTTTATTCTCTCTCTCCTTTCACCCTGTCCTTCCTCAAAAGTGTATTGATTTTGACTCCCCTTCCCCCAATCTGCCCCTCCCCTTCCCCCTACCCGCCCCCCCAATTCCCTTCCCCTTCTACTTTCCCATAGGGTAAGGTAGATTTCTATACCTCATTGCCTGTGTATCTTATTCCCTCTTTGAGCCAGTTCTGATGAGAATAAGGTTCACTCACTCTCCCTCTCCTCCCCTATCTTCCCCTCCATTATAAAAGCTTTTTCTTGCCTTTTTTATATGAGATAATTTACCCCATTCTACTTATCCCTTTCTCTTTCTCTCATCTTTTTGTGAGTTCTTCTGCTCTAGAATTTGTTTAGATTCATTTTTAAAGGTATTTGGAGGGTTTTAGAGGAGAGTTCAGGTGAGTCCCTGCCTTTACTCAGTCATCTTGACTCTGCCCCTTAGTTCTACTTATAATTCTAAATTGTATGCCACCTCAAATTCCTTTAGAAATTAGGTAGTGTGTAAAACTTGTATTATTTGACATTATGTTCATAAGCGAAAGGGCAGGGCCCCAAGGGCTGAAGATACTAATAAGTTACAAATTCCAGAGTTAATGTGATCTTGGTTAATGAGGTGGGGCATGATAAGGACAAGATGAAGTCTTTTTTCATCCTAAGTCCTTCAGAGTTGTCTTGGATTATTGTATTACTGAGAATAGTTATGTCAACAATACAATACAACAACAATACAACCTAGGGGAATTGTGTCATCTTCATGTCTGTGTGTGTGTGTGTGTGTGTGTGTGTGTGTGTGTGTGTGAGACCTATTAATGACTATTCTTTGTGTCAGCCCTCTGTCTTGATTAGATCACACTTTGATGATTTAGCCAAATTCGGGCTACTATATTTTAGGTATGAGAATTCCCAGATGATGATTCCCATGAAGGTGTAATGCCTTTTTATGCCATGTAACAATCAGCTAAAGAAAATGAGGAAGAATCTGGAGTACAGAAGATTTAGCAGGATCATGATAACTACCTTCAAGGATTTAAAGGATTCTTATGTGGAAAAGCAATTATACTTGCTCTGCTTAGTCCTAGAAGAGAGAAGTGTGATGGAAGCAGTAAGAAGTAAATTGCAAAGAGGAAAATCTAGGCTTGATATAAGGAATAACTTTAAAACACTCAGAGCTATTCTAAAGTGGAAAAGTAGCCTTAGGAGTTTATGCATCACTTTTTGAGATCTTGAAAAAAAGGGTAGAAGATAACTTTTCAGGAATCCTTTTATAGGTATGTGTTGACTTAAATAAATGTTTCATAACCTTTCTTATATCATGGACTATTTTGGCAATTTTGTGAATCTTGTCATCAGAATAATGTTTTTAAATGATTAATATAAAATACATAAGATTACAAGGGAACCAATTATACTGAAACATAGCCATCAGATTATTTAAAAACAAAGTCAATGGAACCTGATGTTAAGAACCCCAAGTTTAGATAGTCCCTGAGATGCTATGCAAACAACTTTAAAATTTTGTGAAGCAGTGTTTCACAGATAACACATAGGAGACTCTGGAGTTTTCAACTCCAGCCTTTAACAGGTTCACTCTTGATCTGGTCAGACAGGCAGACAGCTCTGGAGGATTAATAAAAAACTTTATTCTCATCTAGTCTTCTCCGAAGGTTGCTGAGAATCAACACCTACAGAATTCCTTAATTAAGCATTCCCTAATCACCCTTCTCACATGGGCCAGCGAGAAGGGGGACAACTACCCATATGTCTTGATGGGGTCAATCGAGACAAACAAAGCTCTTGCACTCTCCTTCATCCCTTCAGGCCTCAATGGGGGCCAGTTGAGGCAGGTACATGCATTCCTCTGTGTATTACCCATGAATTCCCCCAAGGATTCCCCATGGATTCCTCATTCACTGACCATTGCTCACTTGCTTAATAGAGCAACAGACAAAGAAGGCATCTTACCAACATTAAGCTCACAAGTTAACTTAAGTATTATTGTCATTCTGGATAAGCATAGTAAATATCAACTATATAACTCCCATATCTTGCAAGATAGCCTCAGTAGGACTGTCTGTTACTATAATTCTAAGAATTACTATTTAGCATACTTGGGGCTATTCTGGGAGTTATATCTAACACTGGGAAACTAGAGATTACCATGGCCATGGATCTTGAGAAACTGAAGTCTAAAAGGATAACCTATGATAACATTGCTTCCATCATGAAATCCATGATCCTATAAGAACATAGAATGCATTTAACTATAGAAATAATATTTACAGTGTTTTTCTTCCCAGGGCAGACCAGAAGAACCCACTTAATAATTCAATTATCTGTCTTCCCCACTCCCCCACACACACTGTGTGTATTATTTAAAGCAATATACTGTGACCATTAAATTTAAGAGACATAGTATCTGGATAATTTAATCATTTTATTAAAAAGGCCAGTTTTTTGGCTGTCTCTCTTAGACCAAAGGTGATCATGGTAGTGGGCTGAGGGCTTATATCTTCTTTTGGCAGAGGAGTGGCAATCAACTCTGATGGGTTAACAATTAATGAGAGAAAGAATATTACAATGAGAAACTGAGAGTGACATCACATCACCCTTGGACAGATACTCAGACCACCTCCAGCCTTGGGCAATTTACACAAAAGGGTCTGTCTCCACCCAGACTTGGTTGAATGGAATTTACCTTAGTCTAGAGTCCTTGTAAGATTGAGTTGGGTCAGAAAGAGGAGAAGTTTAGCTGACCTTCAGAGACTGAACTTTTTAAAATCGAGACTTTAGAAAAAGAGGGGATCTCCCCAAATCACTGGTTATTAACAATGATTTCTCTCAATACATTATAGTGACTCTTAGACATTGGTCTCCAAGTATTTCTGTAGCTGAAAAATGCAAATTTTTAAAATCATTTCGGTGGTGAGCCTCTTTAATCTTAGCTAGACTGATACAGATACCCGAGACACATTTTTCTTTCTGGAACTGGATATGAAACAGTTATAGTTTGGCAAGACCTGTCAGAGTTTGAATTCTGTTGTTATGCTCTTCAAGAATCAAGGATTACATACTCACCAATATAAAGTGTCAAAGTAGAAATATTGTGGAAGACAATACATAAAATACTATACATTTATTATTAAAATATTTTAAAAATACTATTTAAATGCTTAAAGGAAGCAATATGGAAGATATATAATCCCTCTAAGAAGGAAAATGAGGTGATGGGTAAGTAATACTGGTTTAGGGAGTTCCTTGTATGACTCACAAGACAGCACTATTCATCTAAGTGAGCAAGTGTTAGTGTCCAGATCAAATGACCTGTACATGTCGGTGACTGTGTGGGAGAAATGGTATGAATAGCCCGAGAAGCTAATTCAACTTTATTGTAGAGAGAGCAGGGACAATTTGCCCTTTGGTCTGGCCATTGCTATATGATCTACATGAACTATTTGAAGATCAGGTTTTTAATATTTGTATGTTGTCCATATTCCATTATCATCCTAGTAGTGATGTGAACAATTTTGGAGGCGTCATTATGATAGCTTCTCATTTTTTGTCTGCAAAGTGGAAGCAGTTCTTGTCCTTTGTTATGTCATGTTACTCACTGCCACATAACTTTATGCTCCTGCCAAGAAGGACTCCTTATTCTGCCCTTTACCATGTCTCCTCTATGTATCTGCTCATACCATTCTCTAAATATACAATTTGCCCCATTCTTCCTTCTCCATCTGTTGATAGCCTACCCATCCTATCAGACCAGGTTAAATGTCAATTCTTCCAAAGGGACTACTCTGCTCTCCTCAACATTAATAGAAAATAATCTTTCTTATACCCCAAAGAACTCTGTACCTCTCCTATTTTTAATTGCATTTATCATATTCTATTTTATCTAAACATTTGTTTATGTCTTATAAACCGTATTAGATTGTAATCTCCTTAAAAGAAAGTAACCACATGTTAGTCGCTGGTCTGGTCTTTGAATTGCCCCTAATATTTACTATAATGTTCTGCATGTTGTAGGAATTTACTTTTGTTTCCAGTTATTACTCCATTCATACTAGAGCTGGGCTCAAATTTTCAAGGCTTCTTCCTACTGGGGTCACATCTCAAATCTGAGTCCTATGGTAAATTCAGGTAGAAGATGATGACTAACTACTGTTGAAGAATCTAAATATTTGTGAAAGAATTATGATTTTCTGAATTGGGATCTAAACATGGTCATACAAATTCTTCTTGGCTTATTTTTAAATGTCTCAACTTAAATAGAGCCAATGTTGCAGCTGACTGGAGCAAAAAAGAGCCATTTTTGAAGCACCTGCTGAGGGACAACTGTAGAAAATTGCCACTCTAGTTGCATCCAAAGTCAAAATTTTCAGACTGTGAAATTTGGAATGAATAAATTTTCTGCATTTCCCATTACCTTCAAAGATTAGAAAGAAGTATACAGTTTATAATTATTAGTTATGGAAATTAGCACATTCTCAAGCACTAGGAGAAACCATTCTAGGCCTAAAATAAATCAAGAAATGAACCTATAAAATATTAGACAGCAGACATAAAAGAAATTTAATTAATCCCACATCACATTTTAATTACCATTTGATCAGCCTTTCATGGCAATTTGCATTTATGGGGAATCAGAGAATGCATTTGGAGCAGGCAAAACTCTGCATTGTTTAGCTTAATGATATAGGGTAGATTGGGAGAAAAGGTGCTTAACTAGAAATTGGTAAGTGGGACAATATTGTGGAATGAAATATGGTATATAATGTTTCATTCTAAACAGGATTATTAGACTTGTTGTGTTGGTAAGAAAAACGGCCTTTGTTTTCTTTGAGTAATTCAGTGAGCCTTACTAGGTTGTAAGCCCCAGGCCCAAACCCCTAATAGGTGTGAAACCTATGTGGGTGTGGATTGGCAACTAAGGTGGGGCCCAAGGTGGGGCTAACTCCAGGGAGGACCTAGTTTACATGTCTGGTACAGCAGAGTCTTTTAGACCATGTGGGTTTAAGTCCACCTCTTTGTGAGGATTCTAGGTCACATGGGTGAGTTGCATGTGTGACTCACCCCTGACACTGAAAAAGATATAAAACCAGGGGTTGGCTGTCTTTTCTTTGGAGCTCATTCCTGCAGCAGTGGTGGCACACGTGACTCTGGGCCAGCCCTTGTTCTGAGCTCCTGGGCTGAATCTAGATGTTGGTAACTATGAATCTGTATTGGGTCTGTCTATTGATGTTTGTGCTTTGTTTGTATTTTCCTCTGTAGTTCAGGGTGCTGGATTTTTTCCCTGAACTAAGTGAATGATATTTGTGTGATGAATTAAAGTAAGCTTGTCAACCCCTTCACCTTGCTTTCCTTAGTTAAGCAGATAGAAAGAACCTGTGCTGTTGGCCCCTTTCTGGGTGCTGGCTGTGGGTGGATCTTGTACCCCCACAGAAGCTGCTAGCCGGATTGTTGAAACACTTGTGGAACCCTAAATTTAGAGCTGAAAAGGATTTTGGGTATCCAGGCCAATCCCCTTATTTTACAGATAAGAAAATGAGATCAAAAGAAGTTGACTTTCCCAAAGTTTCATTGGTATTAAGTGGCAGAGATAATATTTGAACTCAGGTCCCTCTCCTTCCAAACAAACACTGTTTTGACTATTCTACTATCTCTCCCTAATGATGGACGAGACCCATTTCTAATTCATAGGGAAAACTAGGCAAGGCAAGGTATAGAAACACTGCCTTGTTCATTAAACAACTTGGAAAGACACTTTAAAAGAGGACTAGTGACTACTTTGGGGCAGGCAGGGTCAAGAAAAGGGGTCTAACAGAGCAGCCATGACTCTCAGTGTTCCAACATAATGGGGAAGCTTGTCATGGGGGAAAAGATATTTAAGAAGTAGTTCTGAAAATTCAAGAGAAAAAGAAAGCCAGGAGCTTTAAAATCATATGTTGACTGATTTAAAACAACATAGCAAAAAAACCATTTTTTTCTGATTTCTTTCTAATTGTACAGTTGTAATATGAGAGTTACATCAACTGACCTCTATGCTTGTCCATTAGTATATATATATTTTGGGCAATCTCAATGAGTTTAAGTTTCTCTGTATTACAAACATTCATGAAAGGTTACTAAGCTCCTCTCTGTCTCTGAATCACAGACCACCACAGCCTCCAAAGAATCAAAAAAGTTGTGTGGGAAATTCAAAGGGACACAAGGTGGATGTAAATAAACTGAAGCATATTACCAGCAATGATTTAGATATAAGAAGTGGTCTAGTCATGTAGCTATATTAAGAGAGGAAGGTCTACAGAAAAGCGGGAGGTCCTCTATTGAGGATTAATTGGAGGCCATGGATAAGAATCACATTGGTGAAAAAAAGTGCAGACCACTTACTTGCATCTGTGCCACTATAGTGAAAATCTTTGTTAATGAGATCACTTATCCAGTAAGACAATGTACAACTTCAGTTCTTAAAATTACTCTCAAATGCCAGCTAAATCCATTTCTAGAACACACACACACACACACACACACACACACACACACACACACACAGATGAAAGTAAATTTACTTTGAATAAGTTAATGAAAGAAATTGCTCTGGATGAAAAAATAAACATGCACCAACTGGTTCCTGACAATTTCCATCATACAATAGATAATTTGTTGAGCACTTTATCAGTCCATTGTACAACACCTTCCTGTTTATAACTTGAATATTACATTCCTTTCCTCTAAAATTTCAAAAGTCATTATGTTAAAAGTAAAAATAGATTATTCTAGGCTTAAGGAAAATTGAGATGGACAAGATAGTTCTGTACAGAGAAACTGTTCCCTAGTCACTAACTAAATCATAACTTAAAATTGGGATTTTCAGTATTTAAAGTGTTTTGACTCAACATTTCATTTGATTTTTACAACAACTAGGTAAAATACACAGGGAAAGTTTTATCATCCTCATTTCCCCCATTTTATAGATAAGAAAAAATATTTCCAACTATTAAGGCACAGGTAGTTGGACTTAAGGGGAATCTAAAGCAAGAGTATGTATTGATCTGCACAACCCATTGGAATTACAGAAACATAAACTAAAAATGAATAATGACTAGTAAATAGAATTTTTGGTTTATAAAAAAGTTATTGTCCGAATCCCTAGTTTCCCTCAAATCTTTGCTTAAGTACCAAGTCCTACATAAAACTGTTCCTGACACCTTTTAGGTTGTGACACAGTTTAGCAGACCCCAATGAAGAATAGGTAACAACATTCTAAATAATAAGTGGAAGAGAACAAATAATAGAAATACTAAATATTTATTTAAAAGATAATTAAAGGATAAGAAAATATACTAAAATTCATGGGTTGTAGGTAGTCTTTGGATGAAAATGTATCTCTTACGACACGCAACAAAACAACAACAAAAAATAAAGATAGCACTTACTATCTGCTAGGTGCTTTACAATTTTTATCTCCTTTGACCAAAATAAATGTTATCAATAGAAAAAATGAGTGTTACCTGAGCATGTCATTTTAAATACTAAGAAAATGACCTGAATAAAAATATCCCCCAAAAGCATAAAGTAAGAAAACCAGAAGTTAAATGAACATAAATAAAAATAATATAGCATTAATAAAACCAAGAGCTGCTTTTTAAAGATTAATGTGTTGATAAACCAGAAGGTAACTTGATAAAAAGAAAAAGGGGTAAATCAATCTGCCAAAATACAAATAACTATGTACAAAATTATAGTCCATGTTTATGTCCTTTCTTCCATTATAGCCTATTTTTCATTGTCAACATTTTGCTCAAAAAGGTCAATATCGAATTTTTTTCAAACCATCCTTCATTTTTCTTCTTTCTTCCAGATTTACACTAATTTTGATCTTTGCTTTAACAAATTAGTGGCCTGACCATACAAAGAGCTGATTCAAGAATGATTTTCCTCTCACGTCAGTTAATGAGTCATTGCCTGTCTGTTAAAACATAACTAACATTATTTTTGTGATGCTGTTCAATATTTATCAAGTTCATTGCCTTATGATTCCTTCTAAAAGTATTAATGACATGTAGGCATAAGAATTTCTGTGAAATTAAACATTCATTGTCCTCTATCATTTGTTTTGACTGTTTTCTGATATATTAATTGCCATCTAAACCTATTTGCATATTTGTATTGCATTTGCCTAAAATCAATACATATATTGATGTAATTTGGAGATTCTAGCCAAGTTCTTCACGTAATCTCTCTACTAATTCATCTTCTGTAAAAATATTGGTATAAAAGTTGAAATTATCCCTATAATGATTTTTTTTGTAAATACTTACCAAGAGTACTACAGCATGTGGTGACCAAATGTCCCATGAAATGTGGTTTCTTCTTATCTTAATACCCATGTTGAAAGCGATTCTCCCAACTGCTTTACTTGTTTCTACAAAGAGAACCTATAAGTGCTGTTTTTTGGATTATTTCATTCTCTGTACTTATATCTTGAGCTCTTAGCACAGTATGTGGTGTAGAGTAGACAACTGATAAAGACTTTTTAATTGGTTGCTTGAAAGCTGCATTTTCCTTCTTTTTTCTTGTTTCATCTATGGCAAGAATGTCACAAATGGTCGCAACTTCCTCTAGAAGAATGTCCACTTGTTGAACATTGGACAATGAGCTCATATTCAAAGTACTAACAGATAAATTAAAGTTCATAGGTAGTCTTTTTAGACTGAGTGATCCTTAGCAATCTCTGTGCCATCTCTTTTAGTCATTCTGCCACCATCATTGAAGAAGATACTCAGGATTTGTTGTTGTTGTTGCCACTGCCATCATCACCACCACCACCACCACGATCATCATCACCGTTGTTTTTTTGCTGATTTACAGGGCCAAAAAATTCCTCATTAGGTGACCAACCTTCTGGTGATAAGCTCAGGCTTATTCTTGGGAAGCACACACATTAAATGTTTCCAGGACCATAGTAAAAACTCTTCTAGGGTGGCAAAACTGATCAGATCTTGTACATGCTTTCTATCAGTATCAGGTACTATGTTTTTACAGGATTTCAGGGAAGGCTCAATCCAGGAAACTACACACTGTCAACATCTAGAGTATTCTATTCTGGGGCAAAATTTGCCCCTGCCCACTTGTAGTCTCAGCTTTGTAAGATCCCAACCCTGGTTTTGGCTCTGTCAGCTGGCTCATTCCTGCCTGTGTCAGCTAGAAGCCCCTACATTGTCAGAGCAATAAAGTTTCATGCTGACCTGTGGTCCAAGCTCCCTGCCTTTGTTACTCAGTAGAGGAAGTTTATCTTGGGGAGAGGTTCTCAGGAGCTAAAAAAGGCCTGTCATGCTGGAGATTATAGAATCAAGTCTTCTCTTCTGTTCATGGACTTCTAGTCTCTTACAACCTTCCCACTCTCAGTAGGATAGTTGACTCCAACTCTTCTGAGTGATTGTGGATCTTATTTAAAAGACTGCAATTTTCCAAGGATTGTCGCAATCATCACAATTTCCATTTAAAACAGCAACATCTGGAAGACCTCATCTATAAGAAATCTCTTTTCTATTTGTACTCTGTAATGAGTACAAGAGATCAATGAATGGGGAGTTAAGGGAGGGAAACTTGCTTGAAAAAAACAGCAACATCTCAAATACTTCTCTGTTCCATACCTGGATTGGTACTAATAATTAAAATGTAATAAAAATTTCTCCATTTTGCTGCATTTTCTGAGGAATTTTATGTGATTTTGATACATGTATGGGATACATTTTGTTGAATAAGAAACTTCAAGATAAAGTATTTTTACTGAATCAAATACTTTACAAAAACAACCAACAATAACCATGGTGAAATCCTATACTTACTGCATCTTTCATGCAATTGTGAAAATGTCAAGGGTAACCCATTAGATAAGGATCTCATTTTGAGAGTAAAAATGGATGTTTAAGTTTATGTATTTGATCTAAAAACTGTGTGTCTCATATAATTTTCTGCTCTGTATTATGTAACTATCACCAGGACTGTAGCAACTAAATAGGTCTGCAAAGGGTTGAGGTACATGTTGTATTTTCCTTGTTACCATAGATTGCCACAAGCCAGTAATTTCCAACTAAGTGGCTACCCTACTGGTCATGGGCTAAGAAGGTGATAGCACTTAAAATCCAGTGTTATGAGGACTTAGTGAAATAACATATGTGAAGCATTTATAAACCAAAAAGTACTTTGTGAATTATCATTTTTATTATAAATATATCATATCACATATAAATTGAAATATAAAAATATGTTTATATTGATTTTTACTGTATTATTAACATAATAAATATATAAACATTGTATTATTATTATTATTAACCCCTGCCAAGCAACCTGGGGACATCCTCTCCCACAAATATATACAACAAATATGAGGAAAACGGGCTCAGACTTAAAAGCACAATCGCGGAGAGGCATGCATGTAGAGAATACGTGTGGCAAAGGTATACTTCTTACTCCTAGACCTAGAAATCCTTTGCTCCCCTTGTAGAGTCATCTTGAAGTTCCTTTTAGATACACGTCTCTGCTGGCTTCTAAGGACAGATAACTTTCTAGGGATCACAGCCATTAGTTATCTCCACCACTAGAAGTCATGTTCCCTAAAACCTGAATCACATTCTGTTCTGGTGACTGTATATCAGCAGCTATTTGAAGATGCTTCCCCTGCTACTGGCCACTACTGTTCTGGCAGCTATTGATACTGCTACTGCTACCACCACTATTTAGTCTGATTGCTGGTGGGACCTAATGAGATCCAAGGTTGCTTGGATACTGATGTCTCAGAATACTCAGTTGCATAAAATCAGGAAAGGTAAACACGAGAGAGAAGAGGCATTCTACATGTTCACAGGTACTGTGCCTACGTGGGAGACGTGACCATCTCTCTTCTCTTCTGACTCTCAGAGATGACTCAAAGCTGTCCTGCCACCTTGAAGCCACATAGGAAAGATAATGGTGAAGGATAGGTCATCCCTTTTCCATATTTATCCAATCAATTTCAACTTAGTAACCCTTGAGTCATTCATTATTTCTGTTCTGCAGCCATAGAGGATTTTTTTCACAAAATACTATCAGCCCCTCAATCACACATGACTGGAAATCCCGAACATCAACATGGTCACTTGGATGGAAATCAAGCACGTAATGGAATATTTACACATGCTTCAAGAGCTGCCTTTCCTACCCACTCCTCTATACCAGCCTATTCATATTTCACCATTTCTTATTGTTTTATAAAAATGAAGAATTTTGTTTTTACTTACTCATTGCATGACATATAATCTATTACTGGGACTGTCCTTAGAAATCTTTCTAATATCTGTTGAATCTACAAGAGCATGTTTTCTCCATGATGAAGCAGAAAGAATATTGGATTTGGCATTGAGGGAACTTAGGCTCATGGCTATAACACTTATTTCCTCTATGGCCTTGGCAACTTTTCTTTGGTCCTCAGTTTTCTCATCTATAAAATATCCACAATCAATTCAATGACTTTTAACTCCATCCCACCTCCACTCACTAGCTATAAAGTCTCAGATCCTAAGTATCACCTGCATACCAAGATGAGTCATTAGATAAAGTCCTTGTGGAGTTTTCCTACACAGTATAAAAATCCCATTTATGTCAATCCTGCAGTCAACTAGTTTCTTCTACAATTGAGTACTTTTAATGATGGGTAGCTCACTTGATAAAAATACCCCATTCTATTGTTGCAGAGCTCCTATTGTTAGAAAGTACTTTTTTATATAAAACTTGAGACTTTTGCCTAGTTCTTCAAGATTTCCCTTTGCGAGGATCAAAAATTAAAAAAAAAAGCTTCTTCAATCTTCAATATGTTAATCCTTGAGGTATTTGAAGGTAGTGTTTCTGCCTTTCCTTGGTTTCTCCTTTTCTTGGTGAATACACCTACTTCCTTCAATTTCCATTTGTTTGACATGATTTCCAGATAAATTATCCTGTTCATGACTGTCTAGACATATCCTGGTTTGTCATTTTGTCTGGAAGTGAATATTATATTCCAAGTGTTATCTGATCATTGGGAATGGATTGGGCTTTTATTTGCTAGGAACTAGACATTACATTGATATATATCCTGGCAGGGCTGTTGTTGATGTTGTTATGCTTTGGGTTTAGTAACCAGATTTTGTCATTTTCTCTTCTTATACTTGTAGTTAACTAAAATTTCCCAGACTTTGAGGAACTCCTGTCAAGCTGTGACTCACTGGGTTTCCTGTGAACAAAGTCCTCAGTGTCAATGAGAAAGCCAATTCCGATACTGGGTTCTATCTCTTTAATACCAAGGGCTTGGTCACTTATAACAAACTAAATCAGGCAGTCCATAGTTATTCTATAACTGATTTTACCTGCTATTTAAAGCTCTGAACCAGCCATCAAAAGTCAGGTAAGATTGTTTCCCACAACCGTAAAAAAATTATCTTCATATATTGAAGGCTAATTCTATGTAATTGCATTTCCACTCATCTGGGAGGACCTTTAACAGATAAAATTGAGCAAAAAGGTAGAAATCTTGCATTTCATCTTGGCATTGGATGTTTATCACTCTAGGCTTTGATGCTATGATAAAGATTATGACCTTTCCTTTCTAAGAAACTCTGTACCCACAAATAGTTTTTTTGGGAGGAATTCCTTCCCTAACATCATTATTTTACATATTTTACACATCCTGCTTCTGGCCAGGTTCAGGTCTGTTTCAGAAGTGTTCTTGTATCAGACATCTCTAGTAATATGGAATTACCTTCAATTCAATTCAATAAGCATTTATTAAGTGCCTTCCAAGTACAAAGCACTTTGCTAAATTCTGAAGAAACAAACTAACAATAAAGATAGTGGCTGCCCTCAAAGAATTTAGATTGGGGGGAAATGTGATAAAATATCTCCAAATAAAGAAGTACAAGATAATTTAAGGAAGGAGAAAACACTAACAATTAGGAGAATCAGAAAAAAAAAAACTTCCTTTTGCCTTAGGAAGGTTGTTTTGGAAGCTGTGTGGAGGCTGCATTGAGAAAGTAAAGGGCCAGGAAGCTGGGAGCCTACTTAGTAGGTGGTACTATAGCTGAAGTAGCCCTGAACCAGGATAGTGACCACAGAAGTGAAGAGTAAGGTATAGAGATTTCGTCTACTGAATGAATGTGGAGGTGGAGTTAAGGAGGGAGGTGAAAAGCTTCATGTGAGCCTAGTTTTCAAATCTGAGTGACTGGAAGAATGGTGTTAACCTTAATAGAAATGAGAAAATATGTCTTTGTGGATAGCTGGGGAACTTTGGAGTTAAGTCCTCAGCAGGTCAAGTTCTGAGGAAAACACAGCCATCTCTTCTTATATTTGTAGTCTCTACTACTAGAGGGACAAGTAGGGGAACACGTGGAATCTATCACAATGGCTTGTAGGGTGGCAAAGACCCTCTCTGGATGCTTTCAGAGCCATTTCTGCCATAGATCTTCTTTGGACGCTATAGCTTGGGATCTGCCTGGTCCATGATTCTGCCCTATAGATTTCTCAATTTGTCCCAGACTCTTAGACCTGGGATTCTCAAACCAAGGTCCATAAACATTTTTAATATATATTTTGTTCATAACTCCACCAACAATGTAACTGTTCCAATTTTCCCACATCCTCTCCAGCATTTATCATTTTCCTGTTTTGTCATGTTGGCCAATCTGACAGCAGAGATGTGGTACCTAAGCATTGTTTTGATTTGCATTTCTCTAATCAATAGTGATTTAGAGCATTTTTTCATATGACTGTAGATATCTTTGGTTTCTTCCTCTGAAAACTGCCTGTTCATGTCCTTTAAACATTTCTCAATTGGGGAATGATTTTTATTCCTATAAATTTGGCTCAGTTCCCTGTATATTTTAGAAATGAGGCCTTCGTCAGAGACACTGGTTGTAAAGATTTTCTCCCAATTTTCTGCTTCCCCCCCTAATCCTTGTTGCATTGACTTTGTTTATACAAAAACTTCTCAATTTAACATTCTGGAGAGCAATTTGAAACTATGCCTGAAGGGCTAAAAAATATGTAGACCCTTTGACCCAGCAAAAGGGACCAATATGTAGAAAAATATTTATAGCAGCTCTTTTTGTGGTGGCAAAGAATTGGAAATCAAGGGGATGCCTATCAATTGGGGAATGGCTAAACAAATTGTAGTATATGAATGTAATGGAAGACTATTGAGCTATAAGAAATGAGGAGGATACAGACTTCATTACAACCTGGAATGATGTATATGAACTGATGCTGAGTGAGGGGAGCAGAACCAGGAGATGATTATACACAATTACAGACACACAGTATCTGTAAGGACTAACTTTGACAGACTTGGCTCCTCTCATCGATGCAAGGTTCAAAGACAGCTCCAAAAGACTCATGATGGAGAAAGCTATGCACATTCAGAGAAAAAATCATGGAATCTGAATGCAGATTGAGGCAAATGTTTTGCTCCCACTCTTTTTTTTTTTGCTTCTCTTTTTGGTTTTGTTTCTCCTTTCTCATGATTCATGCCATTGGTTATAATTCTTTCTTACAACTGAACTATTATGTAAATTAGTTCAATGTGAAGGTATATGTAGAACCTACATTGGATTACATGCTATCTTGGTGGGGAGAGGGGGTAGGAGAGGGAAGGAGAGAAAATTTGGAACCCCAAACCTTGTGGAACTGAGTGTTATAAACTAAAAGAGAATAAATTTATATTAATATATATAGTTAGTTGTATTTCAATATAATTTGTAGTTCTATGAATTTATATTTTTTTCTGACACATTATTCCCAAGGTCTCCTCAGACTATCAATGGAGTCTATAAAATAAAAAGGTAGATAACTCCTTTTCTAGACCATTACCCTTAGTATTAATCTCATGTAACCTAAATTTAAAACTTTAAGACAGCATAAACTTCAAGTGACTGACTCAGATACAACAAGCTATAGCTAAAAGTATTACACAGAAATGAAAAGTAATTGGGGCTGGAGGTAGTAATACTATATTCTCAGGTATCTAAGGGTGGCAGGTTTCCTGAGCTCAGGACTTCTAAGTTTTAGTGGACCATATTGATAGAGTGTCTGAATTAATTTTGGAATTAATATGGTGAGCCCTCAAGGACCAGAGGATTAGCAGTTTGCTTAAGGAGGAGCAAACTCCTCCAAGTGAGAAACTGAGCTGGTCAAAGTTCCTATGCTGATAAGGGGATTGATCACATGAGCAATCCCTTTACTTCCAGCCTGGGCTAAATAAGGGGACAATCTTTCAATGAAACAATCACTTATATAGTCATTTCTTGAAACAAGGAATGAAAAGGAAAAAAAGCAATTAGCAAAACTATACAAGCAGTCAACCAAGTCTGACAGTGTTTTGCAATATAAGTCATGCACACAGCTTTCCTTACCCTTGTTTAGAAGGGAGGAAGGTGCACTTTCTCTTGTCTTCCTTGAGATAAACTTTGGTTTTTTAATGATGTAATATTTACATCCTTTTTTGATTATTCATTCCGTTTTCATTGTTTCAGTTATTTTGTATTTTCCTTTCCTAGTTCTGCTTACTTTGAATCAATTCATATGTGCCTTTCCCATGCTCCTACATTATCTTCATATTCAACATTATTTCAGGCAGTTATATCCTATTACATTAATATGAGACAATTCAATTATCTGTTTTCCAGTTGATCAGTACGTGATTTGTTTCCATTTCTTTGCTATTAGAAAAAAATGCTCCTATTTTGGTACACTGTATATAGGATTTTTCTAGCATTGATTTCCTCAAGGCATATGCCTGGCAGTAGGATTTTTGGGTCAAAGTGTTTTGTTTCTCTCTCTCTCTCTCTCTCTCTCTCTCTCTCTCTCTCTCTCTCTCTCTCTCTCTCACACACACACACACACACACACACACACACACACATACCTCCTTCCCAAATGACTCAACCAATTCAAGCTCCACCAACAATGCATTACTATGACTTTAGCTACTCCAACATTGGCTATTCCTAACCTTTTTTTAACCTTAGACATTTGCCTGGATGTGAGTCAAAATCTTTGAATTGTTTGGATTTGTATTCCACTTATTATAAATGATTTTGCACAATCTTTCATACAGTTGTAAATAGTTTGTGGTCTTTTTGAAAAGTTTGGTCTTATCTTTCCACCATTTATCCACCGGGCATGACTCTGTCATATCTTTGTTTTAGCTCCATATAGATTTTGGAAACCAGACCCTTAACAGAATACTTCATGCAAAGATTCCTGCCCTCCCCCCCCCCAATCAATGATGTCCCTTTTTATTCTAGTTGCATTGATTTTTTCTTATTCAGATCCTAAACATTTTATATAAAATAAAAATTGTTAAGTTTATCTTTTGTAATTTCATCTTTCTCTTGTTTGATTGAGAACCTTCCCCTTAGCTGCCTCTGTGGAAGATTCCTATTCTGATGCTCTTGCATTTTTTTAACTGTGTAAAAATCAAACTCTAATGATAATTTTATATTTTTGCTGTTTCCAAGAGTATATCATCTTGATATGAACCTGGACAGAAAGATAGAATCATAGAAAATCAGAATAAAGAGGCATCTTCTAAGCCAGTTATCCCAACCCTATTATTTTAAAGATAAAATCCTAGGACTCAGAGAAGAGAAATTTTAAATAGAATTTCTCAAAATAAGAGCTGTTCAATTGTATTTTTTTCTGTTTTAACTTAGGAGCTCAATTGGACAAGAACATGATATCTAAAGATATAAAAAAAATTTAGATAACATAGCTTATAATCAAAGTAAATGTTTGTTCATTTCTTTTCAACACAAGAATTTCTTTTCATGCTATTAAAAAGAGAGTGAATAAAAAAAGAAACTCTTCCTTTGGATCATTGGAGTTGTTTGTAAAAAGATAAATGTTCCCATATGTCTGATATGATTGTGGTTTTTATCTATTTGGAATACTGTTTTGAATCAAAATGAAATATAGTTAAAAGAGAAATTTCATTTCATGTCTTGAAATCTAGTACATAGGGTGAGAGGTTGAGTTAAATGACCTCTAAGGTCCCTTCTAACTCTAAGATTTTATGATTTTATGAGGTTTTATTGGGAAAAAAATAACAGCTGTTCTCTTTTGTTATATCTATTAAAATTTGGGGTGCATAACCTCAGCTACTGTGACATTTCTTCTATCTTACTTTTACTGATTCTTTACCTCAGTATCTATAGTTACAATGTGTAATTATACGTTGTACAATATGTCATATTATATAATGTAATTATAGTTATAATGCATCCCAGGCTCCACACTTAGAGCAGAGCAGCCTCTTATTTCTCTTAAGAGAAGGATTTCATCTGACAGGAATGCCCATATTCAACATCTTCCACATCTCAAAGCTTTTCAGGGAGCCAATTTGCTCCTGCTTTCCTTCTTTCTCTATCCACATATTGCTCTTATTGATTACACTACACAAGCACTTCACTCTCAATCCTACTACCTCCTCTAATTCTTTATTTTCACCTAGGTATAGTGAACTATGATTGTGTTCAAATATTCGAAGGCTGCCATGTAGAAGAAGGATTTTTCTCTTCCCTTTGGTTCCAGAAGGCAGAACCAGGATCAGTGAATTGGAGTTATAAAAGGAAATTTAGGCTAGCTGTCAGGCAAAACTACCCAACAATTAAAGCCATGGCTGCACCAGAAAGTACTGAGTTGTCTTCCATTGGAGGTCTTAAATTAGAAAATGCATGCTCATTTGTTTGGTGAGCAGGAATTTTTGGTGGGAGGTGGGTCATGAATTTGAACAAATGGAGATTGAAATATTTTTATTTAAAATTATTAAATTGTATTTTTTCCAATTATTTGTTTTATTTTATTTTTTCTCTCAACTCCCCCCTGCTACAGTGAAAGAAAAAGAATAAAACCCTTCTAAAAATGTTCCTCATGAAACAAAACAAATTCCCATATTGACTATGTCCAGAAATGCATTTCATTTTGCGTATTGAGTCTATCACTTCTCTGTAAGGAAGTGAACAGCATTCTTCTTCACCAATCCTTCAGAATCATGGCTGGGTAATGTGTTGATTAGAGTTCTTAAGTTTTACAAATTTATTTTTCTTCACAATATGGTTGTTATTTTGTAAATGTTTACTTTACTCTGCATTAGTTCATATTAATCTACCCAGGTTTCTCTGAAATTTTCCCATTAGTCATTTCTAACAAAACGCCAGTATTTCCCTACACTTATATAACACCATAATTGAAAATAAAGAATATAAAAATGTAATACCTTCTTGATTTTTTTAGACTACATCTCTCTATTTCACTATGGCTAAATGTAGCATAGCTATTCTTGTACCTGACCCCATTACTGATCATCCCAGCATCTACAACCCACTCTGTTTCAAACATGGTCCTTTCTACCTTTCCTTAGAAAGGTGGCTCCCTACTTCTGGAGTCTTACCATGTCAGTATGAGAGTTCATGCAGATACCCTAGGAGTTTTTAGCTATTGTAGTTCAGAACCCCCAAACTTACAAAATCAACTAGACTCAATCTCCAAATTAACAGGAATTATAGGTATGTACCACCATGTGCAATCTTTTGGACATTTTTGATGGATCATGTATTAAATAACGAACAAAAGCTCATAAACCCAAATAATAGAAATAGCTGATGTCTATAGACTATAAATGTTAAAAATATTTACCAACCTAATAACTAAAAAAAAATTAGTTTGATTAATTTTACATTTTAATCTATTGTTCAGTTACTCCTGGTGAGACTGAGAAGATAAGGCATCTTTTTTCACATATCCCTCAATTAATATCACCACATGGCTGTATATTACTACATTTGGGAACATATTCCATATTAGTAAATGAGATTTTTCATAAATTGTATATTTTGATTACACCTTGATTATGTAGCAAGTTGATTAGCAATCCATATTAATTTGAACACTTATATACTAAAGAGAAAGTGATACAGAATTTGGACCTATCCAACTTTCAATGTTTCCAATCTCTTGCCTATTAACATGGTAATTAACTTTAATGACTTTGTTTTCTTCAGTGTAATCAAACAGGAACCTTTGGATGAGAACTGCATAAATTACTCAAACTCCTATCAGAAAGAATCCAAGACTTCAACCAAATCTTTTCTCTGATATTTTATTAATCTTTATATCATTTTGATTCCTTCTGTAACTGATCATTTTGCTGAAGGCCAGCTCAGCTTTTAAGCAATCAGTTCTCTCATTTTTAACTGAAGCCTTTGTTTACACATCCCATCATTGAAACTGTGATTCTTCAAAGGAGGAGCTGGATTGTACAGGGGTCTGTAATATACTCCTACACTGCTCAACCTCTTAGAGAATGTAGTTGTGTCCAAAAATCAATAAAGTTCCATCTCTTACAGAAAGACTGTCTTGATCCTGCAACTGCCAGAATCCTCCCTCCATGTGACTTGGGATGTATTTTGTATTTACTTTTCTGGTTATATGTTCTTTTCTCCAATATACTTTAAGATCATTGTAGGCAGGGCCTGTTGTATCCATCTACCCATTCATTTATTTATCTATTTATTTACTCAGTCTTCATTTATGTTTGTCTGTTTGCTTGTTTTTGTCTTTCTAACTCCAGCACCTAACATGGTGCTTGGCAGAGAGTAAGAACTAATAAGTGAATAGAAGAAGGGAGTCAAAACAAGTTTTGCTTATGGTTGTGGCCACATAACACTTGTCTTGTCCACTGCTTTTGCTTCCCCAGAGCTATATTTATAGAAAAACAAACACTTATTGTACATCTGTTACATCTAAGACACTAAGTGAGCTCCATGTGATATAAAGAAGTATAAATCACGTCTCTAGTCTTGGGAGGAGTTATGATCTAGGTGAGCAGACAGACTATATATAGTAAACCAACACAGCTTAGCATATGCTAAATGTAAAATGTACAGACAATAAGAGCTAAAGTAATTCAGAGGAAGAAGAAATCAGTGGAGGTCGGGATGGTTAAATGATCCTTCATCAAGAAGATGAAACTTGAACTGAAGCCATTGAAATGTGAGTTCCTGGAGAACTGAGACTGCCTTTTACCTTGGAATCCCAAACAATTATCACAGCACTTGACCCCTAGTAGGCAATTAATGAACTAACACACTGAAACCTTGAAGGCAGAGCGGGCCCTAAGACTAACAAGGGTGAGGAGAAAGCATTCTAGGCAGTGGTGAATGGCATAAACATAGGCCTTACTGTAAAGAAGCATATGCCATAGGAAGAACAAGGTGCATGTAAGGTAGGGGTTTCTAACTTGGAATCCAACAAAGTGTTCCATGGATAGATTTCAGGAAATACCTGGACTTGCATGGGGAAAATATTTTATCTTTAGTTGCACTAACATCTAACTGAAATTTATCATTTCTTCCAATAGGACTAAATATGTATATACACACACACACCTATATACGTATGTATGTGTATATATGTGTGTGTATACACATATAGATGTGTATGTATGTATGCATGCATTTTGTCCTGCAAATTTTAGCTCTTAGCACAATACCTTGCATATAATGTGTGCTTAACACATGCTTACAGATCCAAAGACTTGGCCAGCTTGCTAGAAGGGTCACAACACAAAAATTGCTAAGAACCAGTGACACAGAGGATTTAAGATGTTTGTACAGAATGTATTGTGAAAGGCTATTTTGTCCAGATTTTGACTTTAGTCTGTAGATAACAGGAAGACAATAAATTTTTTTTCTTTTGATGCAGAGAGTCATATGTGCAAAGACGTATTTTTTAAAAATAATTTCCTAGCTGTATGAAGGATTAATAGGAAGGGAAAGACACCGGAGGAAGGAAGAGCAGTTTGGAGACTATTCTAATTGTCTAAGCATAAGGATAACAGACTGATACAGAGTGGTAGTAGTGGGAATGGAATAGAAATGATTCTTACAAGAGAGACATTAGAAAGAATGAAACTGGATTAATTTGAGTGTCTCTAATTTAGTGATTTGCATAATCCTTAATTAGTGATTAGATCTAATTTTTTCATATGGCTGTTGATAGCTTTCATTTCTTCCCTAAGGAAGAAGTTGCCTTTTTATATTTTTTTGACTGCTTATCAATTGGGAAATAACACTTATTCTTATGAATTTGAATTATTTCGTTATATATCTTGGAAATAAAATTTTTACAGAGAAAGTTACTGGGTGTATCTATCACTTAACTCTTTTTCTTCTAATTTTAGCTGAATTGGCATTATTTGTACAAAATCTATTCAATATAACAAAAACATCCATTTTATCTTCTGTGATCTTCTTTCTTCATTGTTTGGTCATAAACTCCTCCCTATCCATTGGTATGCAAGAAAATTTCTTCCTTGCTTCCCTAATTTGTTTATGAAGTGACATTTTATATTTAAGTAATGGATACATTTGGAGCTGTTTTTGGTAGGGGGAGCATATTTTTGTCTGAAGGGTTGCTCTGCTAGATTGCTTTCCAGTTTGCTTGGCAGTTTTTTTAAATCAGTTTGGCAAAGATGGCAAAAAGGAAAAATGACAATTAACACAATATGGTTGGAATTGTGGATTTGTCAGCTGTTCTGAAAAGTAATTTGGAATTATACCAAAAAATTCACTAAATAGCATACCCTTTCACCCAGTGATACCACTGCTATGTCAGTTCCCCAAAGAAATCAAAGGAAGTGGAAAAGAGCCTAGATATACAAAAATATTTATAGGAAAACTTTTTTTTTTAAGATAGCAAAGAATGGGGAAGTAAGGAAGTGCTCAATGATTGGGGAATGGCCTGGATAAATTATGGAATATGTTGTAATGACATATTACTGTGTTATTAAAAATAACAAAAATGTTGTTTTCAGAGAAACTTGGAAGTCTTGTTTGAACTAATGAAGAGTGAAGTGAACAGAATCAGGAGAATAGTTTATGCAATAACAATAATGTAAAAACAAAGAACTCTGATCGATGCAGTGGTCAACCATGATTCCAGAGGAATCATGATGGACTTCGTTAACCACTTCTTGTTAAAGAGATATTGGAGTCAAGATGTAGGATATGATACATATTTTTAAAATGGCTGATGTGGTAATTTGTTTTTCAGGAATATGCCTATTTGTTATATGGATTTGTTTTTCTTCTTGCATCTTATCTATCCATTGATAAATGTTAATTTTTCTCTCACACACACTTTAATTCAAGGGTTGGTAAAATATGGCTTAAAGGTTACATATGGCCCAACTTGTGTTTTTGTATGGCCCACAAACTAAACAAAGATATTGTTTTCTGACACTTGGAGTCGTTCATATAATTGTAAGATGCAATCATAGATTCAGATGTGGAAAAGATATTACAGATCATTTAGCCCTACCCCTTCATTTTATAGATCAGGTAACTGAAGCCCAGAGATGACATATGACTTGCACAGCATCACAAGCAGGAAGTAGAAAAAGTGGGACTTGAACTCAGGTCTTTTAATTCTAAATAAACTGCTCTTTCCACTGACATTTATTGCATTGCCTCTCTTCTGGCTCTAAAATTCTGTGATACACAAAACAGCTTCTCTGAGAAGCAGCTAAGTACACATGCCTATAAGGGTATAATGCTAGATGATACATAAAGGAAATTAAATATATACGACCTCTGCCATCAATGAGGAAAAACACATTCATATTGATTTGTTCTGTAGGTTTTATTAAATTAAGGGAGCAAATTGAAAAGAAAACATTTCATTTTATTCTGAATTATATCTTTCTCAATTATTGATCTGCAAGCAGAGGATTTCAGACTTAAGGGAAACACTCCAGGCATACCTAAGTATGATTTCTGAGACTTTTATAAACATACTACAGGAAGAAAAAAATATATCAAGCAATTTTTTGATTGGCAGAATTCATGATCTCTGCAGACCAAAAGTCCAGGTGTCTGAAACATCATGAACCATGATCAGTGAAAGAACAGTGGACAAAGGTCAAGGAGAACATGATTCTAACTTGCACTGCAATTTTTGATTAACTAAGTGACCTTGTGTAAGTCATTTAAATTCTCTGACAAAATTTTGTTTTGTCAATAAAATGGAGATAATAAATTTTTAGTCCTATATTACCAAGTCATTGTGAGGATCAAATGAGATAATCAGTGGAAAGGTGCTTTTTCAAAGTACAAAAAATTATTGCTTAAAAATATGGGATCATTACTAATTTTCTTACTTTACTATGGAATCACTACCACTTTCTTCTTTGTATTTGGTTGTTTCTTGTGAATGGTACTGTTACCTGAATCTTTTGCTAATGAAAAAATATGTCATTGAGGCACTTAAGTAGAACAGTAGATAGAGTGTTGGCCTTGGAGTAAAGAAGATCTGAGCTCAAGTCTAGACTCAGACATTTAATAGCTTTGTGACTCCTCCCAGGGTTACTGTGAGGATCAAATGAGATGATGTTTGCACATGGCTTAGTGCAGTGTGTGGCATGTAGTAGGCACATAATAGATACTAGTTTTCTTCCTTCCTTCAAGTCATCACAAATTAGCCCTGACAAAAACTTTTCTTCAATATCATCAAATCTTTTGAAGCCTTTTTTGATATGGGAAAAAAATCACCATGGGATTAATTAATCTTCCTTTGCTTGTTTTAGGACTGTACTTTATCTCTGAGCATGCGGATGGATAATTTTTACTTTAAGTCAATTCTCATTTGTGGGTTTATGAGACACAGAAAGAGGAGAGGAGAAGAAAGGAGAGGAGAGGCAAGGAGAGGGGAGAAGAGAAGGAGGGAGGGAAGGAGAGAGAGAGGGAGAGGAAGAAGGAGAAGGAGAGGGGGAGGGAGGGAGAGAGAGAGAGAGAGAGAGAGAGAGAGAGAGAGAGAGAGAGAGAGAGAGAGAGAGAGAGAGAGAGAGAGAGAGAGAGAAATTACAAGTGGGATAGTGGAATTGATAAACTGTTTTTCCTAGATTTAATTCTTATGGATATGAAAAATCACTGAAGATGTTTTCATTAAAAATATATTCAACCTCAGGAGTGACCATAGAGAATCAGAACACGAGGTCAAACTTCTAATGTGATCACAGAGTTAAAATTCTCAGAATAAGTTTAAAATGACAGATTGAGAGGCTGATATGTACTAACAGCTTGAGAAAGCATTTTTTAAATTGAATAATTTCTTTAAAAGTAATAGAATTGTTTCAGGTTTCCTCAAAGGAATTTATGTAGAATTTAAGTTCACATTAACATGTTATGAGGGCAGCTCTAAAACATAACTGTTCTTGTCCAAAACAAAGTAGATGCTTAAATATTTGTTAATTTGCATTGAAATTTCTACCCAATTCCACAACTTCCCCATGATCCCCAAATGTTTTTTGCATTACATTATGTCTCTTTGTCTCAATCTCTCAGTCTTTTTGTCTGTCTTCTTTCTATTCTCTCTCTCTCTTTCCAATCCTTCATTATCTAGCACAGTGCCTTGCATGTAGTAGACACAATAAATATTAAAAGATTATATTTACCTATATTTCACTATAGAATTGTGTTCTTCTCTCCAGAAGTACACTCTAGAGACAAGGTAGTATAGACCAAGGAACTATAAGACACCTACCAACATGTAAAGTGATAATCACTAAAAACCTTTGTTTTTACTTCATACATCTCAAAGAATGTTCATCTAATTTATTTCTTTTGCAAGATTTATCTCTAAGTTTTGAGAGTCAGACATAGCAAACCAATTTCTAGTAAATCTTGGCACCTTGAATCTTGGCCTAGCTTTAGTGATTTATACTGAATATTTATTGTTATGGTTTATTTTCATTACAGCCAACATTCACAAACCAAGATTTACAAAGCAGACAAATTAGGCCATGACTCTTTGCATTTTAAAGAAATTCATTGTAAGGTGTTTTTGTAATAGGCAGCTCCCTTAGTATATTTTAAATGTGCCTGACTTGCTTATAATCAACTGTGTGTGAACACACCCATAATACAGTGGAAAATATATGATCTTCATGATAAGAAACTAATGACAATCCAAAATTCTAGAAATTTGTGGGCCATGTAAAGTATACACTTGCCCCTTCTGATGAATATTTCTTTCCTGTCTTTGCTAGAATTTAGCCAGTCTCTCCTGGCTAGGTTTCAAACTGACAAACATTTTCCTGCGTTATGCTATTCTGAGTTATTCCATTCATTTGAATAAATCATAGGTGCATCAGTTTCAAGTTAGAAGGGACCTAAAAATTTGGCAACTCCAATCTCATTTTGAAGATGAGGAAACTGAGGCTCAGAGAATTTAAATGATTTGACCAAGGTTATGTAAGGTGCAGATCTCACTCCACTTACCCTGACTCCAAATCCAATGGTCTCACCACTCTGCCATGTTGCCTCCACTAAATATAACAGAAAAGAACTTAGTATGTTAGAATCACTGTAAGGTTTCTTTTAGGAAATATACAATTTATGTCATAAGTTGCTAAATCTTGTAAGTTCCTGACTGTGGTTCCATGATAGTTGAGTTATTCCTTTCTATCTGCTTATAATATTTTCTCCTTGACTTGAGAACTATAGAATTTGGCTATACTACTCCTGGAAGTTTTCATTTTGGCATTTCTTTCAGGAGGTGATCAGTGGATTCTTTCAATTTCTATTTTACCCTTTAGTTCTAGAATATCAGAGCAGTCTTCCTTTGATAATCTCTTGAAAGATGATGTGTATACTCTTTTTTTTGATAATGGATTTCAGGTAGTTCAACAGTTCTCAAATTATCTCTCTTTGATCTGTTTTTCCAGGTCAGTTTTTTTTTCAGTGAGATAGTTCACATTTTCTTCTATTTTTTGGTTCATTCTTGATATCTCACAGAATCATTAGATTCCATTTGTCCAATCCTAATTTTTAATGAATCATTTTCTTCAGTGAGCATTTGTACATCCAATTCCATTTGCCCAATTCTGTTTTTTAATAAGATTTTCTCTTCAGTGAATTTTTGTACATCTTTTGTTATTTGGCCAATTCTTATTTTCAAGGAATTCTTTTCTTCATTGGATTTTTCTACCTCGTTGACCATTTTGATTATTCTGTTTTTGAGGTGTTATTTTCTTTAGTATTTTTGTGCATCTTTTACTAAGCTGTTGCCTCTTTTTTTTCAGGATTTTGTTTCATTATTTTCATTTCTTTTCCCAGTTTTTCCTTTACCTCTCTTATTTGACTTTAAAAATCCTTTTCAAGCTCTTCCAGGAATCCTTTTTGGGCCTAAGAACAATTCATATTTTTCTTTGAGGCTCTGGATGTAGGAATTTTGACTTTGTTTTCTTCTTCTGAGTTTGCATTTTCATCTTCCCTGTCACCATAGTAACTTCCTATGGTTAGGCTCTTTTTGTTGTTTGTTCAATTTTCCAGTCTGTATCTTGACTTTTGGCTTTATAATAAAGTTGGGCTCTGCTCTTAGGGCAGAAGGGGAATTGTCTCAAGCTTCAGGTTTTCTGTGTAGCTATTTTCAGAGCTAGTTCTGGGGGCTTGTAAGCTTTCAGTTCTTCCCAGATGGTAGGCGCTAAGGAAAGTTGTGTTTACTCCTCTCCTGGCCTGTGTTCTGTTCTGTGAGTACCCTGGAACTGTGATCAGTTGCAGCCACAAGCTTTAGTGGGCTGGTGCTCCTCCTCACATTCTAACTGCCATCCAAGACTGTGACCCAGGGCTGCAACCTGGGTCCAAGTGCAGGTAATACAATAGAGTCCTGAATCCAGTGCTAGCAAAGTAACCTGTAATTTCCTTCTGATCAGTTGTCTGACTGCCTTACTGTCTGTGAGCTGAGAGCTACAGAAATGGCTGCCAACCCCATTAATTCAGTTGTCCCCAAGGTCTGCATCTGTTTTACTGAGCTAAGTCCTGTTAGTGCTCCATTTCAAGGTGTGCTCCACTCTCACCCCAGTGTGATAGACCTTTCATACTGACCTTGTAAGTTTTCTTGGGCCGGAAAATTGTTTCATCCTGTCTTTTTTTGGTTTCCCCTGCTCCAGAATTTGTTTTGAAGAATTATTTAAAATTGTTTGGAGGGGAATTCGAAAGAGCTCAGGAGAGTCCCTGCCTTTCCTCTGCCATCTTTGCTCTGCCCCCAAAGGGATACTATTCATAAAATAGTCTCTTACTAGAATTGTAGAGGTAACCAATCCTCTACTAGGCATCATGCCATATTGGATAGAGTGGTATCTTCTGAGTCAGGAAGACCTGTATTTAAGATTTGACTCTTTTGTGACACTGAACAAGGCATTTAACCTCACGGTGCTCTAGGCAAAAATCTAAGGCTATCATTTGCAGAGCAGGTGTTGTAAGAGTTTCCTCACCAAGAAGTCTTTATATTTGTGGAGTCCTAGATCCTGCAACAATACACCTCCATATCATTTGTTATGTAGCCAATACTCAGGTCTTACACAAGGCTGGATATGTAGTCATAATAATAGTTCATTTTAAGAGGTATTTCATTATTTATAAAGCCATTTGCTCACCAAACAATACATGAAGGAAATAACAGAATTATTATCTCCACTTTACACTGGAAAACACTAAGACTCAAGTAAAATTGCTTTTCTATAGTTACATAATGCTTTTTGTTGATTAATAAGATATTTGATTCTAAAACAAACATCTTCCTATATTAAGACATTTATATGCTGCATTAAAGTTGAATTAAATGACAGAATAGAATTCTAGAAAGTCCTGCAGTGCCATTACCCATATTGTTATTCATCAAAGTCCTCTCATTTTTAAAACAGAATTATAATGAATTTTGGTAATTATAAAATAGATCGGTTGATATCCAATGGCTTCAAATTAAGCATCTTTGCCACCAAGGTGAGTCATATATAAAAAGAGAAAACTGCACAGATGCTTACTTTGTTCCAGATTTCCCAGACCTACTTAGTCAACAGAATCTGTGTGGACAAAGTAATTCCCTACACTCCCCACCCACCATCCAAATACCTCGCAGCTAAAAGCATGTATAAGCCAGCAGCAAATGTGGTGTTCTATAGACAGATTTGGTGACTTGAAGAGGAAGTGTGAAAGTTTGCTCTCTTTTTATTTTTTGTTTTGTAAAGAAAACATCCAGCAGATGCTTAAATTTTTGTAAATCCTCTGGAACTGCCTGGAGAACTGAGCTCCTGACATACTAGTGGTTATAACCCCTGATGCAGTGATAAAATGGGGATAAGTTCCAGTGACAAATACTGAGGCTTAGATTGTACTGACAAGGCTTGATACAGAGGATGTCTCAAGAATACCAAGGCTCAATATTATGTAAAAGGAACATTAAAACCTGCTGTCCTGAATCTAAAAAGGGATAGCAAGTAATATGATATCACAAAGTGTAGTCACAATATTCATTTTGGTGAAAATGTTATGTTATGACTGAGTTGGAAGGGACCTAAAGGGTTATCTAGTTCAACCAAAATCTTTAAATACATCCCCTCTACAAAATTCTGGATAAACAGCCATTGAACTTCTACTTGACAATTTCCAGTGAGGAAGAATACATTACCTCACAAGGCAGCTCATAATATTTTTAAGTAGCTTGAATAGTTAAGAAGGTTTTCCTTATAGCAAGTCCAAATTTGCTTTTCTACAACTTCCACCCATTTCTTTTAATTCTGTTATCTGAGGATGAGAAGAATAAATCAAATACTCATTGAATTGATAACCTTTCAATTACATGAAGAGATCTATGTCACTCCTCTCCCCAAGTTTTTACTTTTCCAGCTTAAATATCCCTAATTCTTTTAACCAATGTTCACCACCATGGTTGGCCTCCTTTCCTTGCTTCCCAGTAGAAGTATCAGTTGTCTTCTTATAATGTGCCACCTAGAACCAAACACAGTAATCCAGATATGGTCTTATGAGGGCAAAGTTCAGGAAAACTATAACTTTCTTTGTCTGGACAGAGTAGGTGCAACTCAATTTCTCATATTAGCTTTTTGGACTGCCATCAATGACAATAAACCAGCATTTTCTAGCACTGTGCTATGTGCTGAGCATGCCACACTGATGACTCATATTAAGCTTTCAGGTCACTGAAATTTCCCAATCTTGTTCATGGGTACTGTTTTCTGATTCCCCCTTCTCTGCAGGAATTTAACAATTCATTTGTTTGTGTTTTTTTCTAACAAAAGATTTGGTGGATTATTTCAGTTTGATGAGATCTTTTATTAAGCTCCTACTTTTTGCAAGACACTGTTCTATATACTGTATACTGTATGTACTGTATACTGTGTATATACACACACATAAATATATATCACATACATATACATACAATTTCTACCTTAAGTAGCTAACATTTTCATCTTAGAAATATCAAAGTATATTGATAGATAGTCTTTATATAGTACTTTAAGGTATATAGAACACTTGCAAATGTTATTTCATTTTATCCTCAAAATAACCTGGGGAGGTATGTGCTACTAGTATCTCCATTTTACAGATGGGTAACATGACAAAAACAGGATTTAATGACTTGGCCGTGATAACACAGCTGCTAAGTATTGTGTATAGTATAAGGGCAAAGGAGAAAACAAGGGTTGTAAACCTGAGGAGGAAGAGAAGTTCCACTTGTGGTAGAATCAAAGACAACTTCATGACAGAAATTATACCTCAGCTGACCCTTGAAGAAAAAGAACTATTATAAAAGGCAATTGTGTGTGTGGGGGGAACCGAAACAACATTGTCAGCACTGGAGAAGATAGTCTGCACAAATATAGAGGTAGGAAACCAGATATTTAATTTGTAGGAAGTTCATTTTGGCAGATATTTGGAGTATGTAGGGAGGAGTTACATGAAATAATATTTGGCAGATAGGTTGAAGCCAGATGGTGGAGGTTATTAAATACCAAGTTAAAAAGTGTCTCATTCTAGAGGCAATAGTGAGCCAGGTTTTTGACAAAAAGAATAACAGGACCAAACCTGGGCACTTGGAAGATTATTTGGCAGGTTTATAAAGGATCAATTGGAAATAAGAGATACTGGAGGGAGGTAAACCAATCAGCAGGTCTTTATAAGAGTTCTGGAGAGTAATGATGAGGGTTGGTGTATGAGTGGAATGAAGGGACTGATTGTGAGAAATGATATTAAGAAATTAGCTCTCTGCCTGTGGAAAATAGATAAATTGGTAAAAGGTAGGATCAAATATGAGTCTGCTTGGATTTTGGCTGATTGAGACAGAGATGGTGCCATCAACAGAAATAGTAAAGTTGAGAGGAGAGGCAGTTTAGTGGAGAGAGGTGATGAATTCAGTTTTCAGACATTTTGAGTTGGAGGTGCTGCAAGATTGCACAGGTGAAGCTGTCCCACAGGAAATTAGAGAGTACAGGCTGGAGAACTCCATGCTGGAGATGTTGATATGGGCTGGATATGATGATGCTGATATATCTGCCAACTCTGAGATTCCACTAAATGTGGGACTGAAAATCAGGGGAAAGTTTAGGGTTCTAAGAGCCATCTTCATATAATATATAATTGACTTGTATTTGAGTAGATGAGATCTCTGAGAGAATGGAGGGAAAAATGATTTACCCATTCTTTGACTTGTTCATCCAGATCATGAATAAAATATTGAAAACCATAGGTCTGAGCAGAGACTTCTTCATCTCACGGTGCCATCAAGCCAACCCATATGTCTCCATTTTGTCAATTAGGAGATCATAAAAAACTTTGTCAAAGGCCTTGCTGAAATTTCTATAGCATTTCCTGGATCTCCCAAGCTAGTAGCCCTATGAAATAATGCAATGAGGCAAGAACTATGGTTTGTTCTTGAAGCCATGCTGACTTTTAGTGATCACCACCCCATTTTATGAATACTCACTCACCTTTACTTTAATAATATGTTCTAGAATTATTACCAGACATTGATATCTAGCCCATTTGTCTTTTGATAGGGCAGCATGACAGTGTAGGAAGAGAGTAGTCTGAGAAGCCAAGAAGATGTGAGTTCTAGGCTCATTTCTAACACATACTGGCTATGTAACTGGGGGCAAATCACTTCATCTGACTATGTTCTCTGCAACTATCCAAGACTTAGAGGACAAAGAAATTGCTGACCTGCTTTCATAAAGAAAGTTTCCTGTGTCTAGAAATTTCTTATATCAATAAGATCATATGCTAGTCCCCATTCTTTTTTTAAAATGTTGAGGCAAGACATTATTGCTCTTCAGCTCTCCCAGAACCCTTCCTATTGAGAGAACATCAACAATCATACCTATAGCTTCTTTCAACACTCTGGTTTGAAGTTCATCAAGGATTAGTGATGATCTCAGTGAGGGAAGCTTGGTACTATCTCATCTCCTCCATTATTCTGAAAGCCAAACCCTTTTATTTTTTTTTTTTACTTTTTTTTTATTCCAACTTAAATTTCTTTTTTTTTTTAATTTAAATTTATTTATTTAACATATTTGGTTTTCAGCATTGATTTTCACAACAGTTTGAATTACAAATTTTCTCCCCATTTCTACCCTCCCCCCCACTCCAAGATGGCTTATATTCTGGTAGCCCTGTTCCCCAGTCAGCCCTCCCCTCTATCACCCCCCTCCCCTCTCATCCCCTTTTCCCTTCCTTTCTTGTAGGGCAAGATATATTTCTATGCCCCATTGCCTGTGTATCTTATTTTTTAGTTGCATACAAAAATTTTTTTGTTTTTGAACATCTGATTTTAAAACATTGAGTTCCAAATTCTCTCCCCTCTTCCCTTCCCACCCACCCTCCCTAAGAAGCCGAGCAATTCAACCTAGGCCACACATGTATTATTATGTATAACCCTTCCACAATACTCATGTTGTGAAAGGCTAACTACATTTTGCTCCTTCCCAACCCATCCCACTTTATTGAATTTTCTCCCTTGACCCTGTCCCCTTTCCAAAGTGTTTGTTTTGATCACCTCCACCCCCATCTGCCCTCCCCTCCATCATCCCCCCACCTTTTATTTTTTTTTTTATCTTCCTCCCTCTTCTTTCCTGTGGGGTGAGATACCCAACTGAGTATGTATGGTATTCCCCCTCAGGCCAAATCTGATGAGAGCAAGGTTCACTGGTTCCCCCCTCACCTGCCCTCTCCCCTCCTCCCATAGAACTGCTTCCTCTTGCCACCTTTATGTGAGATAATCCACCCCATTCTATCTCTCCCTATCTCCCTCTCTCAGTATGTTGCTCTCTCATCCCTTAATTTCATTTTATTTCTTTTAGATATCTTCCCTTCATCTCCAACTCACCCTGTGTCTGCTCTCTCTCTTTTACATATATATATATATATGTATATATATATAACACACACATATATATATATATACACATACATACACATACATACATATACACATAGATATATACATACATACACATTCACATATATATATATGTATATATATATATATATATACATAAACATATATATATATATGCATATTCCCTTCAACTACCCTAATACTGAGGTCTCACGAATCATACACATCATCTTTCCATGTAGGAATGTAAACAAAACAGTTCAACTTTAGTAAGTCCCTTGCAATTTCCGTTTCTTGATTACCTTTTCATGCTTCTCTTGATTCTTGTGTTTGAAAGTCAAATTTTCTATTCAGTTCTGGTCTTTTCACTGAGAAAGCTTGAAAGTCCTCTATTTTATTGAAAATCCATATTTTGCCTTGGAACATGATACTCAGTTTTGCTGGGTAGGTGATTCTAGGTTTTAATCCTAGCTCCATTGACCTCCGGAATATCGCATTCCAAGCCCTTCGATCTCTTAATGTAGAAGCTGCCAGATCTTGGGTTATTCTGATTGGGTTTCCACAATGCTCAAATTGTTTCTTTCTGGCTGCTTGCAGTATTTTCTCCTTGATCTGGGAGCTCTGGAATTTGGCAACAATATTCCTAGGAGATTTCTTTTTGGGATCTATTTGAGGAAGTGATCGATGGATTCTTTCAATTTCTATTTTGCCCTGTGGCTCTAGAATATCAGGGCAGCTCTCCTTGATAATTTCTTGAAAGATGGTATCTAGGCTCTTTTTTTGATCATGGCTTTCAGGTAGTCCAATAATTTTTAGATTATCTCTCCTGGATCTATTTTCCAGGTCAGTGGTTTTTCCAATGAGATATTTCACATTGTCTTCCATTTTTTCATTCCTTTGGTTCTGTTTTATAATATCCTGATTTCTCATAAAGTCACTAGCTTCCACTTGCTCCAATCTAATTTTTAAAGTAGCATTTTCTTCAGTGGTCCTTTGGACGTCCTTTTCCATTTGGCTAATTCTGCCTTTCAAGGCATTCTTCTCCTCATTGGCTTTTTGGAGCTTTTTTGCCATTTGAGTTTGTTTTTTAAGGTGTTGTTTTCTTCAGTGTATTTTTCAGTATTTTTTTGGGTCTCCTTTAGCAAGTCATTGACTTGTTTTTCATGGTTTTCTCGCATCCTTCTCATTTCTCTCCCCAATTTTTCCTCTACTTCTCTAACTTGCTTTTCCAAATCCTTTTTGAGTTCTTCTATGGCCTGGGGCCAGTTCATGTTTTTCTTGGAGGCTTTTGTTGTAGGCTCTATGACTTTGTTGTCTTCTTTAGGCTGTATGTTTTGGTCTTCTTTGTCACCAAAGAAAGAATCCAAAGTCTGAGACTGAATCTGGGCACGTTTTCGCTGCCTGGCCATATTCCCAACCAACTAACTTGCCCCTTGAGTTTTTCAGTGGGGTATGACTGCTTGTAGACTAAAGAGTTCTATGTTCCACGTTTGGGGGGGAGGTGCCAGCTCTGTCAGACCCGCACTACTCCTTCCTCAAGAACCCCCATTCCAGACTGCGCTTAGATCTTCAGCAGGCTGTTGCACTCCTGCTCTGATCCACCACTTAATTCCTCCCACCAGGTGGGCCTGGAGCCGGAAGTAACAACAGCTGTAGCTGCCCCACCTCCGCTGCCCCCGGGGCTGGAAGCCGAACCGAGAATTCCTTCCACTCCCGCAGCTTTTCCCACTAACCTTCTCCGCAGTCTTTGGTGTTTGTGGGTCGAGGGGTCTGGTAACTACCGCAGCTCACATATTCAGGGCGTTAGGGCCCCCTCCGCCCGGCTTCTGTTCTGGATGGTCCACGCCGCTCAGGCTGGGCTCTGCTCCACTCTGTTCCCAGCTCCCAGCTCCCAGCTCCCAGCTCCGTGTGGAATAGACCTCATCCAGAGACCATCCAGGCTGTCCTGGGCTGGAGCCCTGCTTCCCTCTGCTGTTCTGTGGGTTCTGCCGTTCTAGAATTGGTTCAGAGCCATTTTTTATAGGTTTTTGGAGGGACTCGGTATGGAGCTCACATACCAGCCGCCGTCTTGGCTCCACCATGCCAAACCCTTTTAAATAAACTTTTTTAATCATTTAATTTCAATCCAAAAATCAGTATCATTAGGAGAGAAAACAAAAGTTGAATAATTCTACCACTTCTGTGTCATCTGTTTTCAGTGGCTTACCTATTTTGAGAAATGTTCTCTCACTTTGATATTTCTCTTGTCCCTACCACTGTGTACAAAAGCCTTCTTTTGTTGTTGTTGACCTTGCAAGCCCCTGCCACAGTACCAGACTGGAGCACTCTTTGGAATTCATCCTCCATCTTCTGACTTTGTAGACATTGAGAATTGACCAGAGAATTGACTGGAGCCCTGGGAGGTAGTGACTGCCTTAGTCATACAACTAGTTTGATTCAAGGGTGGGATTTGAATCCAGGTCTTTCTGACTTTGAGGCCAGATATTTATGCAATAACATACTTTTTTCCCTTTTGTAAATGCCTTTTAAATCTCTGAGGTGATGAATGAATTCTCTAGGTCTCTACATAATTCTCTTTAGGTATCTCCTGTTATAACTTGGTGGAACTCTGTTCATGCTATCAGAACTTTGTTTTTGAGTGTTTCCCATCCTCTTAGGCTGAGCATCATTTCTATGAACTCCTTAGAATCTTCTTTCCCTAAATCTTGGGTGAATATCACACTCTGTCATTTTGGTACCACTCCCCTCCAATAGTACAATCAGAGTTCACAGACTCATATATTTTGAAGGTATGTAAAATACAAACAAACATACTATAATTAGCATCTTATAGACATTATTATCATAAGGAAGAACATAAGGAAAAGTATATTTGTGTCTGTGCTAGAGTAGTTGGCAATGTCAGTCATGAAGAACAATGATCATGACTGGGTATTAATTTTTTTTTGTATTCCTGAACAGGTTAACCATTACCACTCCTATTATCATATATTATCATTATGACTCCTTTCTTTCCTCTTCCCTCAACTTTACCAGTGGAACACTGAGTAGAAAGAAATGATAGAAAGGGATTAATACATTGGAATTATTCTTGAAACCAAAATTAGCCTGGTGGCTTCCTCCCAATTTTGGGCAGCTAATTGGTGTAGTGAATAGTGTCAGGAAAACTCAAGTTCTAATCTGGCCTCAGATTAGTTGTGTGACCCTGGACAAGTCACTTAACCCTGTTTACCTCAGTTTCTGTATCTTTAACAAGAAAGTCCCAAAGGTGAATACAAAGAGTCAGACATGACTGAAAAAGACTGAATAACAACAACAACATGACCCTTGAAAAAGTTACCCACTCCTGTGCTGGACTCAGTGTTTGAAGCTTTAGTACTGACTTTCACATGGATAAATCATATGGCCTTGGTTTGTATTTTTGCACACATGCCCCACTACAATGTAAACTCTGTCCTCAGACAGAGGCACGTTCTCCAAGACTAGCACAGTGCTTAGAACAGAGCTGCTTAATAAACCTACGTAGAATTAAATGAAACTATTTGTGGACATTATTGCTTTCCATAGTAATGATGAGAATTGTTCTTCGTATATCCTAAACAAATATATTTTTATAATTGTGGAGCTGAACTAGAATTTAGGCTGTACCTATGTGTTCCACATAAAAGTGCTTATATCACTCCAACCTAATTCCTTATCATTTGTATTATATTTTCCTAGAATTTTAACTTTGCCCTGGGTATAAGAAAGTCACCTTGGGAAACCATGGGAATTGTATTAAACTACTAAGTATCATTAAGTAAATTACTGGCTTTGTGTACACTGTGAAACTACTGCATATTTAAAGCCTTCTTTCATGGCTTTAAAAACAGCTCCCTGTTTAAATTCAAGATACATTAGAAGAAGCAGACTCAATGGATAGCTTGTGACTGTGGTTGGTGTGATAAATGCATATGAGATGAATATACAGAAAGGCTGCTGATAGCACTCTCTTAGTGTAGGCAAAAAGTCATTACTAACACTTTTCCCATTATGTTATCTGAGATATTCAATTAGCTGAACTAATTCATGAAGTGCATTGCTCTGTAGTTTAAGCAGAAGATTTTTAATAGTACTTTATTGCAGGTTTCTCTTACTTTTTTTTATTTTCAAAGAAGTATTCTGAATAACAACTAATACTCTAATGCAAAATGTCCTCAAAGCAGCAAAAATGCTTCTGTGCTGAATCTTTTCAAGTTTTCTTTTCATCCTCTGAGAAAAGGCCAAGTTAGTGGGTTGGAGTAGAGGTAAAATCATAATCTCTGGCATGGGCCCTTGACAAAAGTAAATAAAGAATATTTCCTTCTGGAGGAAGCTTTCAGTACATTAGTGATTTCTTCGGAAGGTCACCCAAAAGCTTAGATATTTCCACAATAAAATCCTACAGTATAACTAGGGCCCATATTTTCTGAATGACATCTTTTTTGGAGAAGGGCAATGAAATGACTCAAGAGGTAATTCTTTTATTATGGCATCTACAAAAGACTGGCAGGAATGAAGGTCCATGTATATCAGACTGTCATATTGAAATCCAGCAAAATAATATGACTGCTTAGGTTTTCTACCAATGATGCCTATACAATATTCAAGACTTAAAATTTCCTTTACAAATTCTAAGTAGTCAAGATGGCGGCTGGAAAGCAAGGACTTGTTTAAGCTCTTCCCCAAATCCCTCCAAACACCTGTAAAAATGGCTCTGAACAAATTCTAGAGCTGCAGAACCCATGAAATAGCAAAGGGAAACAGGTCTCCAGCTCAGGGGAGCCTGGATGGTCACTGGAAAGGGTCTATCGCACAGTTCTGGGAGCAGAGGGCAGCCCAGCATGGGCCGTACCAAGGACAGACCAGACCTGGAGTCAGCTGGCTGGAACAAGCCTTAGGGCCATGAATCATTGAGCAGAAGCAGTTACCAGACTTCTCAATCCACAAACTCCAAAGACCAGGTTAGTGGGAAACTGCTGGATGAAGGTGAAAGCAGTCTGGCCCTATCCCTGGGGGTGGCGGAGGAGGTGCAGCTCTCGTGATAGCAGCAGCAGGAAGCTCCTGAGGGTGCTTCCAGAGCTATAGCTTCAGCTACTTCCTGAGTCCCTGGCTCACACAGTGGGAGGGATTTAGCAGTGGATCAGAGAGGGAGTGCAAGGAGCGCTTTGTGGGCACAGAGGTAGGTTCTCTTCCTGTACTCTGCTTGGATCTGTACTGTGGTCCTGCTTTGTGGTTCTTGGGGGAGGAGGAGTACTGTTGTGACAGAGCCTGTGGTGATGATGGAGTAGAAGTACTACTGAAAACAGCAGCACTTGGACCCTAAAGCAGTCATACTTGGACTCTACAAGCAGTCATACCATGACAAAAAGCTCAAGGGTCAAGTAGTAGGCTGGGAACATGAACAGGCAGCAAAAATGAACTCAGAGTCAAATGCAGACTCAAATTCAAATTCTGGATTCATTTTTTGTTGTTGTTGACAAAGATCTAAGTATACAGCCAGAAGAAGTCAACAAAGTCAAAGAGCCTACATCAAAAGCCTCCAAGAAAAACAAGAACTGGTGGCAGGCCATGGAAGAGTTCAAAAAGGATTTGGAAGAGCAAGTGAAAGAAGAGGAAAAATTGGGACAAAAATGAGAGTGATGCAAGGAAACCATGAAAAACAGGTCAATGACTTGCTAAAGGAGACACAAAAAATACTGAAGAAAATAACACCTTAAAGAATAGACTAACCCAAATGTCAAAAAAGCTCCAAAAAGCCAATGAGGAGAAGAATGCCTTGAAAGGCAGAATTAGCCAAATGGAAAAGGAGATCCAAAAGACCACTGAAGAAAATACTACCTTAAAAATTAGATTAGAGCAAGTGGAAGCTAGTGACTTGATGAGAAATCAAGATATTATAAAACAGAACCAAAGGAATGAAAAAGTGGAAGACAATGTGAAATATCTCATTGGAAAAACCACAGACTGGGAAAATGGATCCAGGAGAGATAATTTAAAAATTATTGGACTACCTGAAAGCCATGATCAAAAAGAGAGCTTAGATATCATCTTTCAGGAAATTATTAAGGAGAACTTCCCTGACACTCTAGAGCCAGAGGGTAAAATAGAAACTGAAAAAATCTACCAATCATCTCCTGAAAAAAGATCCCAAAAAGAAAATTCCTAGGAATATTGTGGCCAAATTCCAGAGCTCCCAGATCAAGGAGAAAATACTGCAAGCAGCCAGAAAGAAACAATTTGAATATTGTTGAAACACAAATCAGGATAATACAAGATCTAGCAGCTTCTGCATTAAGGGATTGAAGGGCTTGGAATATGATATTCCAGAGGTCAATGGAGCTAGGATTAAAAACTAGAATCACCTACCTAGCAAAACTGAGTATCATGTTCCAAGGCAAAATATGAATTTTCAATAAAATAGAGGACTTTCAAGCTTTCTCAGTGAAAAGACCAGAGCTGAATAGAAAATTTGACTTTCAAACACAAGAATCAAGAGAATCATGGAAAGGTAAACAAGAAAGAGAAATCATAAGGGACTTACTAAAGTTGAACTGTTTTGTTTATATTCCTACATGGAAAGATGATGTGTATATTTCATGAGACCTCAGTATTAGGGTAGCTGAAGGGAATATACATACATACACACACGTATATATATATGTGTGTGTATATACATGTATATATATATTTTTATGTATATATATACATAGACAGAGGGTAGAGGGTGAGTTGAATATGAAGGGATGATATCTAAAAAATAAAGTCAAATGAAGGGATGAGAGAGGAATACATTGAGAGAGGGAGAAAGGGAGAGATAGAATGGGGCAAATTATCTCACATAAAAGTGGCAAGAAGAAGCATTTCTGTAGGAAGGGAATAGGGGGCAGGTGAGTGGGAATGAGTGAATCTTGCTCTCATTGGATTTGACCTGAGGTGGGAATAACATACACATTCATATGGGTATCTCACCCCACAGGAAAGAAGGAGGAAGGAGATACAAAAGGGGGGACAATAGAAAGGAGGTCAGATAGGGGGAGGAGGTAATCAAAAGCAAACACATTTGAAAAGGGACAGGGTCAAGGGAGAAAACTGAATAAAGGGGAATAGGATAGGAGGGAGCAAAATATAGCTAGTCTTTCACAACATGAGTATTGTGGAAGGGTTTTACATAATGATACATGTGTGGCCTATGTTGAATTGCTTGCCTTCTTAGGGAGGGTGGGTGGGGAGGGAAGAGGGGAGAGAATCTGGAACTCAAAGTTTTAAAAGCAGATGTTCAAAAAAGAGTTTTTGCATGCAACTAGGAAATAAGATATACAGGCAACGGGGCATAGAAATTTATCTTGCCCTACAAGAAAGTAAGGGAAAAGGGGATGGGGGGGAGTGGGGTGACAGAAGGGAGGGCTGACTGGGAAGTGGGGAAACCAGAATATATGCCATCTTGGAGAAGGGGGAGGGTGGAAATGGGGAGAAAATTTGTAATTCAAACTCTCATGAAAATCAATGCTGAAAACTTAAAATATTAAATTAAATAAATTAACAACAAGAAAAAATGAAATTATTAAGTAAAACTTCCCTGATATTCTAGAACCAGAAGGCAAAATAGAAATTGAAAGAATCCAGCAATCACCTCCTAAAAAAAGATCCCAAAAAGAAAACTCCTAGGAATATTGTCACCAAATTCCAGAGTTTACAGGTCAAGGAGAAAACACTGCAATCAGCCAGAAAGAAACAATTTGAATATTGTGGAAACATAATCAGGATAATACAAGATCTAGCAGCTTCTACCTTAAGGGATTGAAGGGATTGGAATATGATATTCCAGAGGTCAAAGGAACTAGAATTACCTACCCAGCAAAACTGAGTATAATGCTCCAAGGCAAAATATAGATTTTCAATAAAATGGAGGACTTTCAATCTTTTTCAATGAAAGACTATAGCCGAATAGAAAATTTGACTTTCACATACAAGAATCAAGAGAAGCATGAAAAGGTAAACATGAAAGAGAAATCATAAGGGACTTACTAAAGTTGAACTGTTTTGTTTATATTCCTACATGGAAAGATGATGTTTGTAATTCATGAGACATTTCTCAGTATTAGGGTAGTTGAAGGGAATATACATACATATATTTGTATATATAGACAGAGGGCACAGGGTGAGTTGAATATGAAGGGATGATATCTAAAAAAAAAATAAAATTAAGGGGTAAGAGAGGAAAATATTGAGGGTCAGAGAAAGGGAGAGATAGAATGTGCCAAATTATCTCACATAAAAGTGGCAAGGAAAAGCATTTCTGTTGGAAGGGAGAAGGGGCAGGTGAGGGGGAATGAGTGAATCTTGCTCTCATCGGATTTGATTTGAGGAGGGAATGACATACACACTCAATTGGGTATCTTACTACACAGGAAAGTAAGGGGAAAGGGATAAGAAAGGGGGCATGATAGAAGGGAAGGCAGATAGGGGAGGAGGTAATCAAAAGCAAACACTTTTGAAAAGAGACAGAGTCAAGGGAGAAAACTGAATAATGGGAGACAGGATAGGATGGAAAGAAATATAGTCAGCCTTTTACAACATGAATATTGTAGTAGTGTTGCACATAATGATACACGTGTGACCTATGTTGAATTGCTTACCTTCCTATGGAGGTTGGGTGGGAAGGGAAGAGGGGAGAGAATTTGGAACTCAAAGTTTTAATAGGAGATGCTCAAAAAAAGAGTTATTTTGCATGCAGATGGGAAACAAGATATTTAAGGAATGGGGCATAGAAATCTATCCCACCCTATAAGAAAGTAAGGGGAAAGGGCATGGGGGGTGAGTGGGGTGACAGAAGGTAGGGCTGATTGGGGAACAAGGCAACCAGAATACATGCCATCTTGGAATGGGGGGGAACGTAGAAATGGGGAGAAAATTTATAACTCAAAATCTTGTGGAAATCAATGTTGAAAACTAAAATATTAAATAAAAATGATAACATTCAAAAAAAGAAAGAAAATCTTAGAACAGAAAAAAAACAAAAAAAACTCAAATTTTAAGTAGTCTATGTTGGTTCTAGTAATTGCTTATCTTCTCTTTTCTCAGAGGTTTTAGAAATGCTTTACTTATCAATGACATCAGCTTTGTAAACTATACAATCCTGATGAACATAAATTGTTATTCCTCATAAATCAGAGTGTCTTGACACTTCAACCACTTTTCTTAAAATGTATGCAACAACAACTGGTCTATCCTAGTCTCTAGCTGTTTTCCCAGATTTCTTCCTATATTCAATAACAGATGGAAGCTAAAACAGGCCAATGGGGAGCCATCAAAATATGAGCTGATATTCCAGTGGCAGATCTCATTTCTCTGTACATCAGAGACTCTCCTGTGTGTTTCAGTGGTCTTTCTCCTGTAAGAGACACTTCAAACAATGCTGTGAGTGGTTTTTTGGCAGTGTGAAAAGTCCACGATCAGAATCTGAGTTTCCAATGCCCAGGGCAGCTAGCTTAAGGTTGTACCAAGGAAATGGAAAATAAACACTTGAACAAACAGCATCTGTCTGGTTCACAACATGCAGCACCAATTGCAGTTGGTTGTCAATGCTGAGCCCTCAATCTGGGGGAAGCCTTCTCTACAGGTCAGCCATATTCTAGAAATTAAATCTCTAATAAAAGTATTCTCTGTTCCCAGATATGACTACATGATCCCTTTCTACTGCCCATATTGATCTGAGATCTTTTTCTTCAGACCTAAAATAATAACATTTCCCAGCAATAATACTGGTGAATTTTTGCTGAAATATGTCTATGTTTTCAACAGTCAGCTAAATTTCATGCTCTTCCATGCTGACATGAATTTGGTTTTTAGCTTATGCATCCATGTGGTCTCAATATTCAACTAGAGAGAAAGCCATCCCTTGATTACATTTTTCTGTGGAGGGTGCTTATCTTAATGCCACTGTGGCTGCTGCTGTCTGGTCCATGTGTCTGTCTGCCAGGATTTAATAGCACTTTTAAATACAATCCTGTCTATATTCTTAGCTTAAGTGCATTATGGATATGCACTATTGAATGATACACATTTTTATATCTAACATATATTTCCCTTCTAAACTGTCTTAACATTTTTATAATAAAAAAATGAGAGGCAGTCTAGTATAGCAGATAGTTTTGAAGCCAAGAAAATCAAGTTCTGTTTCAGAAATAACTGGCTGAGTGACCTTGGGACAATGTACTTGACCTCTCAGCATTCAAGACAATTCTCTAAGACAAGTGGCAGAGAAGATGAAAACCTGCATTTACAGAGGGAGTTTCCTTACTCAGGACTTCCTTGTAGCAATGAAATCACAGGCCCTAAACCTGTCCCTATCCATATAGCAAATTATAGTACCAAGTCCACTTAGTCTCCTCTCATAAAATGACATAATTTTAATTACATAGTTGATAATCTTGTTTCAGGAGAAAACAAATAAGCTTCTTGAGAGAATCATGCTTAGCATATTGTACAAACTTTGCAAACATTAAAATTAATGTTCGTCAGGTTGAGATAGAAGAGAAGAGGGTTTGCTCAGCTGGAGACTGACAATACTCAGAAAAGGAGCAGTTAGCAGAAAAATGACTTCACATGGTTGATATTTGACACTGTGACTCTGGTGGTAAGACTTTCATAATGATCAGGACCTTTGGGGTTCAAGATTAATAACTACCAACATCTGAAATCTTTTAAAATAATTTTTATGTATATTAAATTAAAATTCATGTTCCTCACCTGCTTTAGAATATTTATTGATTCTCCTACTGCTTTTTGTCATTTAAACTCCTCAGCCTGGTATTTTAAGTTCCTACATAGACTGACACCTAACTACTTCTTAGCATACTCCTTCTATAACCATCAGGAAATGGACTTTATGATTCTCTACATGTATTCTGACATTTTCTAAATCCATAAATTCATTTATACCTTTCATTCATCTCCCCATTACCTGCATGCAATCCTCAAAATCTGTCTCCTCCAATCTAAATTCTACTCTTCCTTTCAAGGTTCAGCTGAAGACTTATCTCCCTTAAGAAGTCTTTCTAAAATATAGGGACTTCAAATCACTCATGGTTTAGGCATGGATTAGACCAAGTACTACATAAAATAATTTGGAATTATACTAAGATAGTGAGTAGGTTTGTCCTATATGTAGGATGGCTATCCACACAGTGATGCTTTATACAACTCACACAGAGCATGTGAACACCTATCCAGTCTCTGGTCCAACTCTTTCATTCTCACCTGATCTCATACTGGCAGGTCTGTGTTCAGAGAAGGACCTCCATCATAAAGTTTCACTTAAACTCTCTCTAGATCCTAGGGATAACCCTGTTGTGGGAGAAATCTACTTCATATACTTGTTGCTATATCTTGAGCCTCTGCCAATGCTCTTTCATTTATACAAACCAGCTATTTACAATGATAACAATTTATGATCGTAAACATAGCCAATTATTTAATAACAACATGAAAGAAATGATAACATCACAGGTATTCATATATTAAAGCAAAACACAAATAAATACAATGCACATATAAATCTGCATCACAGTCTCCCATCAATGCTCTAAATATATTTGAGGGAGGATGTATACACACATACACACACACACACACACACACACACACACACAGAGAGAGAGAGAGAGAGAAAGAGAGAGAGAGAGAGAGAGAGAGAGATCGATCTGTTAGGGAAATATGGTGTTGAGGAAAACCCATGTTCTTGGGGCTTACTCACAATTCTAGCCCGAAAGATTTGAAGTCATTGACCTATTCAGTTACCATGTGAAGTCACTTTTCTAATTGTTCCTTTTCTGAACATCACCATTGTCCAGCTGAGCAATCCCTCTTCTAATCTCAACCTGACAAAACATTGCAAATTCTTTTCAATTTCAACCACCCTTAAAATATGTTGGAAAAGCAGCATACTATTAAATTGGCTAGTAGTTACCTTTAAGCCAGAAAACTTCAAAACTCATCAATATTATTCTCTCTGAGCAATACAGATAAACCTAGTCAACTATTCATTCAACACAGTGATGATGCATTGTCCAATCAGCTTAGACATGACCGAACTTACAAAAAATTAGTTTAGGCTGATAGTCTGTACAAGACAGATGAGCTCAGACAACTCTTCAATCACAAGGAAACTGTATTGTCCATTATGGCAAAATTTCTCTCTTTCTCATTTGAGATTTTTGCTCTCAAACCAACAAGAGAAACAAAGAGCAACAGGAATTTCTTAGAGGCCTCTCTCTCTTCCATTCTAACTGGTTGTTGTTGAGTCATTTTTCAGTCATGTCCAACTCTTTGTGACCCTATTTGGGATTTTCTGGGCAAAGACACTGGACTGGTTTGCCATTTCCTTCTCTAGCTCATTTTACAGATGAGAAAACTGAAGCAAATAGGGTTAAGGGACTTGTCCAGGGTCACACAATTAGTAAGTGTCTGAGGCTAAATTTCAGTTTGTGAAATTGAAACTAAACAATGAAACTAAAACGATCTTCTAATGGTTTCCACTCTTCAACCCATCAGAAACTGCCATCTGAAGACATATTTTAGTGGAATGCTTCTGCAGCTGGTCTAATCCTTGTTGGGTATCTCCTCTCCTACATGTTATTGGCCATTCCAGGAAGGCTTCTTTAACTTCTTCCCTATACTTTCAAAGTTTCAAATCAGTGCCACTTTATACACAATGACTCACTTTTAACTTAATAGGTAAAAACTCATCTTATCTTCCCTGTGAACTGATAGTGACTATTTAATTATCACGTACTACCTAGTTATAAGATTTTTTATTTTCTTAGATTATATAGTCTTAAATCTTAAAAGTTGTATGCAGATTTGATGATTAGTTGATTAGTTCTTAATGTAGTCTTCTTCCTGTTTGTATCTTTGAAAAGAGTTCTTTAACACTTAGAGTTTATCCACTTTTAATAACTAAATATATCTTCTCTGACACTTTAAAATATCAAAATATTCTCATTTGAGAAGGGCATCACTTACATCAATCACAAAGAGAATAATAACTAAATTACCTTTAGCCTTTTTGTTTGAACAAACAAAGCAATTGTCTGTCTGAAACTGCTCATGTCCCATTTCATAACTATGTTTCTATACAGGTGAATTTCTATTCAGCCAAAGTTCCTTTCCCATTGTATTCAGGCATCAAATTGTTGACCTATGAAAGAAGCAATACCTCATATCATTTACTGTTCAATTCTATTCTTTTTTTCTTTGTTGAAAAGTGACTTTTTTACTGCTCTTTGACAACTAAACTGTTTCATTTTAAAGTTCAGTATTTTAAGGAGGAGAGTACCTTACATATGCCCAAGGAGGCTAAGGATTAAAAAAGATCCCATTTACATAAAAATGTTAACTGAAATTTATGTTGTTGCAAAACACTAGAAATGAACTAGATGTTCATTGATTGGAGGGTACAGGAGAGATCTGTGACATAGGAGCAGAGGCTGACATGTTCATGTTGATACGACACCACAGGTGGGAGTAGATGGTGGTGAGAGAAATAGCAGCAGCTTTGGGCCCTCTCAAGCCAGAGAATGCAAGGGGACCTGGAATCTGCTCAGAAAGAGATTACAAGGGATCCCTGTGCTGGCACTGGACATAGAACTAGGTGCTGCTTGGTAGCTCCATTGCCTATATTGACTACTGGGTCACAGTTCAAGGATAGAGAGGAGCACTTTCAGTCAAGAGGGAGTAGACATAAGGAGCAGTATCACTTCAGTACTTAACAGAACAGCATACCTGAGAAGCAATATCATTTCCCAGTCCCAAAGGAGCAGGGATTCTGATAAACAATATAAATTACAATCCTAAAGGATCAAGGACCCTTCCTGGGTAAGGACCAGACCACAGACCAGGAAAGCACTGACCACTCCTCTGCCCCGATTACACCACCTTTGTAGCACCCAAAACTTCAAAACCCCCATAACTAGTTCTGAAAATGGCAATGCAAAACAGCAGTGCCATTCCCTACCTGCCCTTCTGAGGTATCTAGAGACAAACTTTAACATAAAGTTCACAGTCAAGAAATGGGATGAAAAAATGAATAAACCACAACAACAAGAAGATAAAACATCTTGACTACAAAAAAATATTATAGAGATAGGGAAGATTAAGACACAACCAGAGAAGAAAACAATGAAGTCAAAACAGCTTCAAACAAAGGCTAAAATAAAAAAGTAAATTGGACATAAGAAGAACAAGAATTCCTGGAAGAGATAAAAAAGGGATTTCTAAAAATCAAATGAGTGGTAGATGGAAAAAAAAATAAGTTAAACAGTAAGACCAAAGATATAAAATTGTGAAAACTAATTAACAATTTTACAAAAGAGGCAAAAATTACTGAAGAAGGCAACATCTTAAAAAACAGAATTGGCTAAATGGAAAAAGAGGTACAAAAGCTCAATGAAGAAAATAACCCCTTAAAAATTAGAACTGGGCAAGTTGAAGCATGGACAAATGCAATTGTCAGACCTTTGAATAAGAGAACAGTTTATGACCAAACAAGAGGTAGAATCACAAGAAATAAAACAGATAATTTTAATTACATGAAACTAAAAAGATTTTACACAAAGAAAATTAATGTAGTCAAAATTATAAGGAAAACAGGAAACTGAGAAAAAAATCTTCACCATAAATTCCAATGACAAAGGCTTTATTTTTCTAATATAAAGGCAACTGAGACAAATGTATTAAAGCATGAACCATTCCCCAACTGATAAATGGTCAGAGGATATGAACAGGAAGTTTTAGGAAGAAATCAAAGTTATCAATAGTCACATGAAAAAAATACTCTAAAACATTATATATTAGAGAAATGTAAATTCAAACAACTCTGAGATACCACCTTACACCTATCAGATTTGCTCATATGACAGAAAAGGAAAATGACAATTCTGAAGGGGGTGTGGAAAAATTGGGACAACGAATGCACTTTTGGTAGAGTTGTGAACCAGTCCAACCATTCTGGAGAACAATTTGGAACTTTGCCCATAGGGCTATAAAACTGTGCATACCCTTTAACTCAGCAATATCATTACTAGGCTTGTATCCCAAAGAGATCAAGAAAAAGGGAAATGGACCTATTTATAAAAAATAGTTCTTTTTTAAGTATTAATTTTTTAATTAGATTTTTATTTTTAGCTTACAACACTTAGTTCTACATGTTCTTGAGTTTCAAATTTTCTTCCCTTCCTTCCCCTCACCCTTTCCCCCTAAAATGGCATGCAGACTGACATAGATTCTATATAAACCTTCACATTAAACTTATTTACACAACAGTCAAGTTGCAAAGAAGAACCATGACCAATGGAATGAATCATGAGAGAGAAGAAAGAAAACCAAAAAAGAAGAGGAAAAAAAGAGAGCAAATAGTTTGCCTCACTCTGCATTCAGACTCTACAATTCTTTCTCTGGGTGTAGATAGCTCTCTCCATCCTGAGTCCTTTGGAGGTGTCCTTGAGCCTTGCATTGCTGAGGAGAGCCAAGTCTACCAAAGTTAGTCATCACAGAATCAATATGTCTGTGGTTGTGTACAGTGTTCTTCTGGTTCTGCTCCTCTCACTCAGCATCATATCGCATAGGTTTTCCAGGTTACTATGAAGTCCATATCTTCTCCATTTCCCAAAGCACAGCAGTATTCCATTACATTCATATACCACAACTTGTTCATCCATTCCCCAATTGATGGGCATCCCTTTGATTTCCAATTCTTTGCTACCACAAAAAGAGCTGCTACAAATACCTTTGTAAATAAACATCCCCCTCCCACTTGTGTGATCTCCATGGGATATAGCCCTAGAAGTAGTATTGCTGGGTCAAGGGGTATGCACATTTTTATAGCCATTTGGGCATAGTTCCAAATTGCTCTCCAAAGTGGCTGAATCTGTTCACAACTCCACCTATGATGTATTAATATTCCAATTTTCCCACATCCTCCCAGCATTTATCATTTTCTTGTTTTGTCACATTAGCCAATCTGACAGGAGAGATGTGGTACCTAAGAGTTGTTTTGATTTGCATTTCTCTGGTCAATAGTGATTTAGAGCATTTTCCATATGCCTATAGATATCTTTAATTTCTTCCTCTGAAAACTGCCTGTTCATATCCTTTGACCATTTCTCAATTGGGGAATGGCTTTTATTCCTATAAATTTGGCTCAGTTCCCTGTATATTTTAGATATGAAGATTTTATCAGAGACATTGGTTGTAAAGATTTTCTCCCCATTTTCTGCTTCCCTCCTAATCTTTGTTGCATTGGCTTTGTTTATACAAAAATTTTTCAGTTCAACATAATGAAAATTATCCATTTTGTATTTTGTAATGCTCTCTATCTCTTGTTGGGTCATGAATTCTTCCCTTTCCCAAAGATCTACCAGGTAAACTATTCCATGCTCTCCCAAGTTGCTTACAGTATCAGCCTTTGTTCCTAAATCATGAATCCATTTTGACTTTATTTTGGTATACAGTGTAAGATATTGGTCTATGTTCAGTTTCTGCCCTACAATTTTCTAATTTTCCCAGCAGTTTTTGTGGAATAGTGAATTCTTAGCCTAGAAGCTGAATTCCTTGGGTTTATCAAAGAGTAGATTGCTATAGTCATTGACTTCTGTGTCTTGCGTACCTAACCTATTCCATTGATGTACCACTTTGTTTCTTAGCCAGTACCAGGTAGTTTTGATGACTGCTGCTTTATAGTACAGTTTGATATCTGGCATGGCTAGGCCATCTTCCCTAACATTTCTTTTCATTAATTCCCTTGATATTCTGGACTTTTTGTTCTTCCAGATGAATTGTTATTATTTTATCCAGCTCTGTAAAATAATTGTTCGTAGTTCAATTGGTTGGCACTGAATAAGTAAATTAATTTAGGCAAAATTGTCATTTTTATTATTAGCTCGGCCTAACCATGAGCAACTGACATTATTCCGTTTATTTAGATCTGACTTTATTTGTGTGAGAAGTCTTTTATAATTGTATTCATATAGGCCCTGGGATTGTCTTGGCAGGTAGACTCTCAAATATTTCATAGCACCTATGGTAACTTTAAATGGAATTTCTCTTTCTATCTCTTGCTGTTGGGCTTTGTTAGTAATATATAGGAATGCTGAGGATTTATGTGGGTTTATTTTATATCCTGTAACTTTGCTAAAGTTGTTTATTATTTCAAGTAGTTTTTGACTTGAATCTCTATCTAGGATTCTCTAAGTAAATCATTATATCATCTGCAAAAGTGATAATTTAGTTTCTTCTTTGCCTATTCTAATTCCTTCAATTTCTTTTTCTTCTCTTAATGCTAAAGCTAACATTTCTAGTACCAAATTGAAAAATAGGGTTGATAACGGACATCCTTATTTCACCCCCAATCTTATTCAAAATGCATCTAGCTTGTCCCCATTACATATAATGCCTGCTGATGGTTTTAGGTAGGTGCTATTTATAATTTTAAGGAAGGCTCAATTTATTCCTATGCTTTCTAGTGTTTTTAATAGCAATGGGTGTTGTATTTTGTCAAAAGCTTTTTCTTCATCTACTGAGATAATCATATGGTTTCTGGTAGTTTTGTTATTGATATGATCAATTCTGCTGATAGTTTTCCTAATATTGAACCATCCTTGCATTCTTGGAATAAATCCTACCTGGTCATAGTGTATTATTCTCCTGATAAGTTGCTGTAATCTTTTTGCTAATATTTTATTTAATTTTTTTGCATCAATATTCATTAGGGAAATTGGTCTATAATTTTCTTTCTCTGTTTTGATTCTTCCTGGTTTAGGTATTAGTACCATATCTGTGTCATAAAAAAGAATTTGGTAGGACTCCTTCTTCACCTATTTTCCCAAATAGTCTATAAAGTATGGGAATTAATTGTTCTTTAAGTGTTTGATAGAATTCACATGTAAAACCATCTGACCCTGGAGATTTTTTCTTAGGGAGTTGATAGATGGCTTGCTCAATTTCTTTTCCTGAGATGGGGTTATTTAGGTAATTTACTTCCTCTTCTGTTAACCTGGGCAATTTGTATTTTTGTAGCTATTTATCCATATCCCTAAGGTTGTCAAATTTATAGGCATACAATTGGGCAAAATAATTCTTAATTGTTGTTTTAATTTCTTCTCAATTGGTGGTGAATTCACCCTTTTCATTTCTGATACTGGTAATTTGGTTTTCTTCTTTCTTTTTTTAATCAAATTGACCAAGGGTTAATCAATTTTATTGTTTTTTTTTTTCAGAAAACCAACTTTTAGCTTTATTTATTAGTTCAATAGTTTTCTTGATTTCAATTTTATTAATGTCTCCTTTGATTTTCAGTATTTCTAATTTGGTATTTAATCAGGGACTTTCAATTTGTTCTTTTTCTACCTTTTTCAGTGTATGCCCATTTCATTTCTTTTTTTTTATCAATTTTATTCATGTAAGCATTTAGAGATAAAAAACTTCCCTTAAGAACTGCTTTTGCTGCATCTCATAAGTTTTTGTATGTTGTCTAATTATTGTCATTCTCTTGAATGAAGTTATTAATTGTTTCTATGATTTGTTCTTTGGCCCACTCATTCTTTAGGATTAGATTATTTAGTTTCCAATTAATTTTTATTTTATCTTTCTATGGTCCTTTATTACAAATAATTTTTATTGTGTCATGATCTGAATAGGATGCATTGACTATTTCTGCCTTTCTGAACTGGACTGTGAGGTTTTTATGCCCTAGGAAATGATCAGTTTTTGAGTATGCTCCATGTACCGCTGAGAAAAAAAACACATTCCTTTTTATTTCCTTCAGTTTTGTCCAGTAGTCTGTCATATCTACCTTCTCTAAAATTCTATTCACCTCCTTAACTTCTTTCTTGTTTATTCTGAGGTTAGATTTATCAAGTTCAGAGAAGGGGAGGTTGAGGTCCTCCACTAGTATGGTTTTGCTGTCTATTTCTTCCTGTAACTCCCTTAACTTCTCTCTAATAATTTGCATGCTATACCACTTGGTGCATATATGGTAAATAATGATATTGCTTCATTGTCTATGGTGGCTCTTAGCAGGATATAGTGTCTTTCCTTATCTCTTTCAACTAGATGTATCTTTGCTTTTGCTTTGTCTGAGATTAGGATTGCTACTCCTGCTTTTTTTACTTTAGCTGAAGCACAATATATTCTACTCTTCTTTTACCTTTACCCTGTGTGTATCCCTGTTTCAAATGTGTTTCTTGTAAACAACATATTGTAGGATTACGGTTTTTAATCCATTCTGCTATCCATCTCCACTTTATGGGAGAGTTAATCACATTCACATTCACAGTTATGATTACAAGCTGTGTCTTTTTCTCCATCCTGTTTCCCTCCCTCTTTTGTGTTTTTATTTTTCCCTCCTCCCTTCCACTCTTCAAAAGAGTTTTGCTTTTGACCACCACCATCCTCAATTTATCCTCCCTCTTGATTTCCCTCCCTTATCTCACCATTTTCTCCTTGCTACTTCTTCCCTCCCTTCTGACCACCCCTCCCCTTTTGTTTTCCACTTCCTCTCTTATTGCCTGCAGGACAAGTTTGATTTCTATACTTATCAGAGTTATTCCCTTCTTGAACCAAATCTGATGAGAGTAAAGCTCATATACCACTCTTCTCCCTCCCTTCTTTCCCTCTACTATCATATATTTTTGTGCCTCTTCAGGTGAAGTAATTTACCCTTTTCTACTACCTCTTTACCTCTTCTCCCAGAACGCTTCCTTTACATTTCTTAATTATCTTTTTATCATTATGCTAGTTATTTTATACTGACACCCACAGTCTATGTGCATCCCTTTTGATTGTCATAATAACTGTGCTATTCTCAAGATTGATATATATATATATATATATATATATATATATATATATATATATAATCCTATATAAGGATGTAAACAATTTGCCTATATTGATTAACAAGGTAACAAGGTTTGTTGGGGGGGGTTTCCCCTGTTTACCTTTTTATGTCTCCCTTGAGTTTTGTATTTGGAGATCAAATTTTCCATTGAGTTCTGGCCTTTTCATCAGAAGGTCTGGAATTCCCTTATTTCATTGAATGTCCATCTCCTTGCCTGAAAAATTATGATCAATTTTGCTGGGTAGTTGATCCTTGGTTGTAGTCCAAGCTCCTTCACCCTTTGGAATATCATATTCCAATTTCTCCTGTCATTTAATGTAGAAGCTGAAAGATCCTGCGTGATCCTGAGTGTAGTTCCATGATATTTGAATTGTTTCTTTCTAGCTGCTTACAATATTTTCTCCTTGACTTGATTATTCTGAAATTTGGCTATAATATTTCTTGGAGTTTTCTATTTGGGATCTCTTTCAGGGGGTGATCAGTGGATTCATTCAATGCCTATTTTCTTCTCTGGTTCTATGACCTCGGGGCAATTATCTTCAATAATTCTTGGAAGATACTGTCCAGGCTCCTTTTTTATCATGGCTTTCCAGGAGACCAATAATTCTTAAATTGTCTCTCCTGGATCTGTTTTTCAGGTCAGTTGTTTTTCCAATCATATATTTCACATTTTCTTCTATTTTTTCATTCTTTACATTTTCACTACTTCTTGATGCCTCACAGAGTCATTAGCTTCCACTTGCTCAATTCTACTTTTTAATGAGTTGCTGTCTTCATTTTGCTTTTGAGTCCCCTTTTGTAATTGGTTGATTTTATCTTTCAAGGGGTCATTTTCTCCATATAGATTCTGAATCTCCTTAGCCATTTGGCTAATTTTACTTTTTAAAGATTTGATTTCATCAGTGTTTTTCCCCCATTTTTTCTTTACCTCCCTAATTTGGTTTTTAAAATCCTCCTTGAACTCTTCCAGGAATGCTTTTTGGGCTTAAGACCAGTTCACATTGCCTTTTGAGATATCAGATGTGGGTATAGTATCAATGCTGTCCTCTTCTGAATTGGTATTTTGATCATTCCTGTCTCCATAAAAAGAGTCAATGGTCCTCAGTTTTTTTGTGTTCTTCTTCATGTAGGTTAGCTTTTTCCTGGCTTTACAATGGATTTCTTCTTTTGGGACTCAGGGACCTCTGTCCCAGGTTTCTTGTTCTGGGAATTGTGAGCCTAGTTATTGGCTTTACGTATTGTGGCCTTCTGTTTCCTGAGGTGTTGGGGAGGGGTCATCTGGCTTCTGGAAGTCTCCTCTTCTCCTGGGGCTGCTCTCCAGCAAGGATGATCTCAGCTGCTGTCTGTACTGGTGTCTGCCACTTCCCCTGCCTGTGCAAAGGCATGTCTGGGTTCCTGGTGTTGACCCTTGCTTGAGCCACTCTTCTGGGACTCAGGAATTCCCACTGTTTGGCTACTGAAGCCCCACTTCTGTCTCCTCTATTCCAAGGTTTTTCCCAAGGTATTCTCTCTGGGTCAGGGAGTGAGGGATGAGAGCCATTTACCTCACCATTATGTCTCCTGGAAGTTCAAGAAGGCAAGTTTCAAACCTTTGGGCTGCAAGCCTCAGAAGTAGATGTCTCATGGCTGCAGGCACTGGGCTGCTGCCTTCTGTCACTTCGACAGACTCCCATCCTGTGTTGGGAGGCCTGGGGATCACCCCCTGCCCAAAAAGAAATTCTAGAACCTTTTTTTATGGTGGCAAAGAATTGGAACTTGAAGGGATATCATTCAATTGGGGAATGGTTAAACAAGTTGTGGTATATGATTTCTTATGTTATAAGAAATGACAAGTAGGTTGGTTTCAGAAAAACTTGGGAAAACTTGTATGAATTGTTGAAGAGTGAAGTGAACATACAGTACACAGTAATAGCAATATTCTAAGGATGATCAATTATGAAAGACTAAGCTACTCTGTTTAAGACAATGATCCAAGACAATTCCAAGGGACTCAGGATGGAAAATGCTATCCACCTCCACTGGGAGAACTGATGAACCTTAATTGCAGAATGAAGCATAATTTTTTAAAACTTTCTTTACTTTTCTTGGTGTGTGTGTGTGTGTGTGTGTGTGTGTGTGTGTGTGTGTTGGTTTCTTCATAGCATGGCTGATATGCAAATACTTTGCATGACTTCACATGTATAATTGATATCATACTGCTTACCTTCTCATGGGGTGGCAGGGAGGGACAGAATTTGGAAGTCAAAATTAAAAAAAAAGAATGCTAAAATTTTACATGTAATTGGAAATATTCATTGTTATAAACATATTTTATATTTAATATAAATATATATATATACACTATATAATTTAATAATAAATTAGCATTTATTGTGTGTAAAACTGTTCTAGATACTGTAGATAGGTTCATTTTCTTGAAGATTTTATAATCTGGTAGGCAATCCAAGATATACATACATACACACATATATATGAAATAGTAGGAAAGCACATGCATTGTAGATTTTATGTATATGTATGCATTGTAGATTGGATGTCTACATATATGTCTATATAGTGTGCATATGTACTATCAATGTGCATATAGTCTACAATATACTATAATAAATGTATATATATATATATTATAATTTCATATATACATATACACACAAACACACACATATATTGAACTTAGGTCTTCTTCACTCCAGTTGCAGCACTCTAGGAGCATACCTGATACTAATGTTTTTTTAAAATATTTTACCCATTATATTGAATAAAAGACTTTAGTTTTAGTCAGATGAGTTTAGAGCATAGATGTATCGTCATCTCCCTATTCCTAGAAACTCTACCCTTCTAAATGTGGCCAAAAATTGTATTAGCTTTTTTTTTAAGTTTTCACATGTCCCTGATAACTTGGGGTCTACTAAAACCATCAGATCTTTTTTTTTTCCTAATAAATTACATCTACCTAAACTTCTCCCATCTTGTATTTGGGAAGTTGATTAATTTTTTTTTACCCGACTGCAAGCATAGGCTGCTCACAGCATTCTTCCCCTGCAAATTACCATTTTATGCTCCTGGGAATTGCAATGGGGGAAAAGAAATACAGTTCTAAAAGGCCAAGGGATATAAAGCATTCCAAAAGATAAAGTGGGGTGGGGATAGAATATTTCAGAGATGTTCAGAGAGTGAGCTATTTCTCTGATCATAGTCAGTCCTTCTGAGCATGTCAACCAATTATAAATGATTTAATGAATAAAAAATAAGTTTACTAAATATTCACTATGTGCTCAACATTGTGCTAAGTTCTGGGAACCTAAACAGAACAGAGTCCCTGCTCTCAAGGAGTTTATTCTCTGCCAGGTGAGTATCAATGGAGTTGAAATAAGGAATAAGATAGGTGAGCAAATAAATATTCTTTTCATAGTTATTTAACATTTGAGAGTCCTATCATAGGATCATAACTTTAGAGCTACACACACACACACACACACACACACACACACACACACACAGAGCTTTACAGTAGAAGAGCTGGGATTTTAACTCAGGTCTTCTGATTACAAAGCCTGTGATGTTCTGCATTATGCTGATTCTCTTCTGTCATTAAGACAAGATTTGTACACTCTTCATGCTTTTTTGAATATGCACTGAGTGAGGAAATTCTCTCAACCAAATCAGGCAAGTAATTTCTATGATTTCTAGTTTTAGAAAGCTGCTAGGAACAGTGAAACATTAAGAGATTTGCTTAGTGTCACATAGATAATATGTGTCAGATGAATTCAGAACTTGAGCCCACATCTTTCTGACTCTGAAACCAGCCCTCTGCCATGCTTCCTGCTTATGCATGAATACCATGGTTCTGCTTTCCTCATACCAGTAATGATTAAAGTCTATATAAAAGTGTAGTTTGTGATATTCAGAATACACACACACACACACACACACACACACACACACACATATATCAAAAACAGAGCAAGAAAGAGGAACAGAAAAGGAAAGATCACAAACTGATTGTAAGATGGTATTATCTATATATGGGATTAGTTTTCATGTTTCTAGACTATTATTTAAGCTTCTTTTGACTAGGATAAGAAAGACCAAGAGAGAAATACAAGTAATAGACAAAAAGGAAGGAAGATGGAAACCAATGACTGGGAACAGAAGCAACAATGCTACTTTGCCCTTTTTTCTTTCAACTCTAGCCACTAATAGAAAGGTAGACCTATTTATCTAAACTTCAGTTATATTTAATGGGCATTTCAGGAGTCTGTTATATGTGGCAAATGTTTTAATAGGTGCTGGGGAGGGTAAACATTTTAGATAAAATGTGATTTCTGTCTTCAAAGAGCTTATGATTTGATAGATTTTGCATATACACAAATAACTTTAAGACATAATAAATGAATGTTATGGGAATGAAGTGAGGTTTTTAACGACTAGAAAGATCAGGAAATTCTTCATGAATTATTGGCTTTAAAGGAAGGGTAAGAATTCAATACATGAAATGGTTAAAGAAGGATATTTCAAGCATAGGTAATACTGTGAGCAGAGGTGTGAGGGTGAGAAAATTCAAGGTATGTCTGTGGGACCAAGAATGGTTCAGGTTGGTTCAGTTCACAGTATGTTATATAGAATGGTAGTACAAGGAAAGACTGGGAATGTAGGTTGACACCTTCACTGGAGAGACTTAAATAAGAAAGCCATGACTTGGAACTTTATTCAATGGGCAGTAGGAAGCCACTGAAGATTTTTCAGCAGATATGGCCTAATCTGTGGGTGGGGAAAGATTAGTTTAAAATTTGAAGGCAGCATTTGCTTCAGGGGTAAGAGGGCAGAAACAAGATAACTAATATGACAGATATTGCAGCAATACAGGTGAGGGCACCTATTGCTTATTCTAATGGAGCAGTAGAAAATAAATGTAGTGTTAAAAGAAAGAGAAAGATGTTGATATGTGTGAGAGATGTTATGGAGGAAGAATTGATATGGCTTTGTAAGAGATTGGATGTGAGAGATCAGGAAGAATGAAAAATAAAAGTCTATTTCTCTCACAAATGCTATGTATGCCCTTTCTAGTAGAACAGAAAATATTTGAGGACAGACTATTTGTTGGTCATTGACTCTTCAGTGTCTTGCACATAATAGGAACTTAACATATGTTTGTCAAGTTGGATAAAAATTGCTTGCACACTTGTCCCTACAGATAGACTTATCATGGTAGACACTGAGAGAATAACTTGATTTTATGTTCTGAAAAAAAGTCTTAATAACATTGTGGCCATCAATAATTCTTGTCTCCTTTCACATAAAGGACACATAAAGAAATCAAGAAGTATCATTTGGAGACCTCCAGAGGCGGTGAAATTAGAAGAAGCAGATTCAAAGTAAAAATGATGAGGTTGCTTTTAAAATGTGGATTTTTGAGCTTCCCAGTGGAACATTAAGGTGTGGATATCCTGTATGCAATTGGGCATATAAGTCAAAGTTGTAGAAGAAAGATCAGGCTAGATATTTGGATTTGGGAGTCATTAACACTGGACTTAATGTTGAGACTCTGACAGTGAATGACACTATCACAGGAAAGCATGTAGAGAAAGAAAAGATGAGGGCCAAGGACAGAACCATCTAGGACACATGCCTTAAAGGGGAAGGAAGAGGAAAATGAGCCAACAGAGACAGGAAGATGGGTTAGAAAAACAGGTGCATGAACAAGAAAATGGTATCTTAGAAGTGACTAAAATTTTCTGTTAACAGTTTCAATCACCGCTAAAATTCCAGGGAAGATGAAGAGGTGAAGAAAGAGAAAGTCATTGGATTTGGTGATTAGGAGGCATTAATGAGTTGAAAAAACTGTTTCAGTTTATCAGTGAGGGTGGAAGACAAATTACCAGAAAGCATTGCTCCTTTGATTTAGCCTGCTGCCTGTACTCTTGAGAGAGAGAGGAAAAAAATGCTCCACTTTCTGTAATAAGTAAGTCTTTTCTCAAGACTTTCTCAAGGAAAGCACTTTACCAGGGCTTGTCACTGATTGGTGTGATTAGAATCACAGGGGATCCTGTTGTGCCAGTTGTAGCTGTTGTTTCCAGTAAAGATGTGGAGTGCATGCAAGAGGCAGTGCTGGCTTCATAAGTAAAATATTTGCCCCCTTGATTTTCCCCCCAAAATTTGGAGGGGAAGAGAAAAGCAAATTATTGATGAGTAAAGCGGGATAGTGGGGGGGAAATGATGAGAATAAATACAACTAAAGGTAGAAATTCCTGTTTCTGCATGGGATGTTAAACCACTGTATTTATACCTCTACCAGAATTAAACTTCTTGGCTTTTAGAACTAGGCATTTTCTTCTGTTTGTGGAGCAATGAACACTTGATTTATACTCTAACACAGAGGTTCCCAAACTTATTTGGCCTACCACCCCCTTTTCAAAGAAAAATTATTCAGTGCCCCCCCCCCCCGAAATCTACTTTCTTTAACCCTTTGTTATTTTGAAATTTGTATCATTTCAAAAATATGTATATTTTTAAAAAAAATGACACAGCTTGAGAGGATTCTGGAAAGATGGTGGAGCAGGTCAGAGAATTCCAAGCTCTCAAGATTTTCCCCCACAAAAGAGTTAAAATAGCACCTTAGGGCAAACAAAGTGTGGGTGGAGACAAAGAGTAGTGGCACAACCAGGATCTTCCTGGGACAAAAGCATGGAGTAAACACCTCCAAGCTGGGTTTCATTTCAACAACAAGCAGCAAGCCTCTTAAACAACTAGCCACAAGCCCTAGGGCTAGTTGGTTAGAGAGGCTGCCTTGGTCCCAGCCACAGGAACTTTTCACCCTGGGATAGTGAGGGGAGTTGGGCATTTGAGCCCAGGAAGATTGTGGGAACCCCTGCTGACAAGGAATGCCAGACCTAGCTGTGCTGCAAAGAGTGGTGGGGGAGAGAAGGAACCACCACAGGCTCAGTGAGTGCAGAAGCAGTGGGGCAGAAAGCCCCTGGCTGTAGGCACTTACAGGTGGTTGGAGGCTTGGTTTTGGTTCCAGGATAGAGGGAACTTAAGATCTGGGGCAAGAGGCACCATTTCCCATACCCCAGGGCTAGAGGTAATTACAAAAATCAAGTTATTATGAAAAAAAAAACCCACACAGGTGAAGGAGAAAGAATCCAACCCTAGAAACCTAGTAGGAGAATAGAAATGACCAGCATTCAACTGCAGAGAAGGATATTGAAGTAAAGAAATCCCCAAAGAGTAATGTCAAATGGTCACCTGCCCAAAAAGAACTTATAGAAGATCTTAAAAAAGACTTTAAAAATCCAATGACAGAGATGGAGGAAAAACTAACTAAATAAAAATAATCCAAGAAAAACAAGGTTATGAAAGGAAAATCAACCAATTAGAAAAGGAGATTCAGAATCTTAAGGAGGAAAACAACACCTTGCAAATTAGAATTGGGTAAAGTGAAGCCAGTGAAATTATAAGAGATCAAGAAGTGATTAAACAAAACATGAATAATGAAAAAATAGAAGAGAAACTGAAACATCTTATAAGAAAAACAACAGATTTCAAGAATAGATCAAGAAAAATATAAAAATAATTAGACTAACTGAAAGTTATGATCAAAAAAATATCTTGATACAGTAATCCAAGAAATAATTAATGAAAATTGCCTTGAAGCATTAGAACATGGCAGGGAAGTCAAAATAGAAAAAAAATCCATTGAACACCACTTAAAAGATATCCCATGAGGAAAACTCATAGGGATATCATAGTCAAATTCCAAAACTCACAGCTCAATGAAAAAATATTAAAAGCATAAAGATTAACATAATTTAAATATGATAGTGCCACAATTAGAATTACATAAGACCTAGCAGGAGAGACATTAAAGCACTTCAGGTCATAGAACACAGTATATCTAAGAACAAAAGACTCAAAAGGCTCTGGTTGAAAATATTGTTATACCAGAAGCGAGTGAGACATACCCCAGAGTATAAGTTTTAAGTGGAGAATTTATTAGCCGGCGGCCATTGAGGTATGGCACCACAAATCAATGGCGATGTGTTGGGGTAATGGCTTGGCTTATATAGGATATGGGGGTACAGAGTGGGGGGAACAGGAACAAAGGTCCTGGCTGATCAAAAGATTCAGTCAGGTTATCATACTAGTGGGATAATCTCATTTACATTCCTTGGTGGAGTCACGGAGCCCCAGGGATATCTGCTAGAAAGGGTCTGCCAGGTTATCCTTCAGTGGGATGGTCCTATCTATTGACATTCCTTGGTGGAGTCATGGAGTCCCAGGGGGTTTGCTAAATGCCAAACATATCTAGTCCATTCTTTCTGGGGGTGCCTGTCAGTAGCTAGGGGTTACTCAGGGGTTCCTAATTTTCCTTGTATTACAATATCATATCCTCCAAATTTAAGTATTATCTTGGATGAAAAAAATGGACATTTGAGAAACTTTCAGACTTTCAAGACTTTCTTTAAAAAAATTCTGAACTTAGTAGAAGATTTGACATACAAGAACCAAGAGAAACATAAGGGATTCACAAGGACAGACTGTTTACTTTTTATGTAGCATAAAATATATGTATAAGATTCTTATTAATAATTGGTGAGCTCATTAGAAAGAGGAGGGTAAACCTGACTATGATATGAATTTAAAAAGTAACAGCTAAAAAGAGTAACTATTTTGTACAAATGAGGTGCAAGAGGAAGAAGGATACAGAGGAATTAGATGGGGGAGGAGGGCTGGTAGTTCTGGTAACCCACTTTCATCAGGAATAGGTATAAGAGGGAAGAATACATGTATATTTAGAAGAGTATAAAAGTCTTCTAAATTTAGAAGAAATAAAATGGTAGGGGTATAGAGAGGGGGGAGAGGACAAAGGAGGGATTCTTAGAGGGGAGAATAAGGGAATAGGTAAAAGGGGGATATAAAAGTGTGTTTAGATTTATGAGAATGGGAGGGTAGGGGAGGGATCCTTGGAGGGGGGTAGGCAAGTAATAGGAGGGCAAGGTAGTTGGTGGAAGTAAAGTAGAGGAATCAGGAGGGATAGATAATAAGAGATACGCACAAATATAAAAACAAAGATCAGGAGTAGAATATGTTTGGGAAAGTATGTCTATATATGTATGCATATATGTATATGTGTATGTATATATCTATAGCTATAAAGAAACATATCTAAACCTTATTGTAGCTTTTGGGGGTGGGATGGAGGGGAGGGTAAAAAAGACAAAGTAAAAAAGTACACAGCAGAGAACAAAAGAAAACTCACAAGGAAGCAAAGAAAAGATGGACAATCCTTAACACAAGTATTATTTATCATATAGGCTTTCTTGAAATGCAAATCTATTGTTATATATTTTGAATCCTCTCTTATGTTCTGCTATGCATACAACATGCTTTTTTCCTTTCTTACTTTGTATTTAAATTTCAATAATTAAGTTTGTGATGTGTTTTATTCCTTTTCTGTATTTTTGTATTTGTGTTCTGGTACTTCAGTCTAAAATAAAATAAAAAAATTTAAAAATGATACATCTTTAATTTATTGTAAATTTGTGGGAGTTTTTTCTCCCTGCATTGAAATGTTGATGCTGCAATATTGCATTATATAATCATATAGTATCCTATTAATCATTACAAGCACACATCCCTGCCGATGCATGCTGCACTTCCCAACAATGCCCCACATGCTCACCTGCCAAAACCTGCTTGTTGAGACCTGTTGGTGGACTTGACCACCGATCAGTTATAATTTGAATTTCATGTGTTTATTTGGAAAATAATATAAGCACTACAACTTTAATTCTGTTATGCAGCAGATAAAATGTATGAATGGTTTTTCAAAATTTTCTTCTCTTCATTTCTATCCTTTTGCTTCCACCACCCCCTTATTTTTATTTAACACCCCTCCCAGTTGTACCCCAAGATACTACCACCCCCTGGATCATTCTAGCACCCCCAGGGGGCAGCATATCCCACTTTGGGAACCTATGCTTCTAGCATTTTTGCAAATACCCTTAAAGAGTGAATATAAAAAACCAGTCTTGACATTCTCTGTCATCTATCTAAGATTAATGGAAACCATGGAAATTACCTTTGCGATCAGGAAGCACAATAATAATAATAATAATAATAATAATAATTTTTTTCTTTTTTTATGTTGTCATCTTCTGTTTTCAAATCTTCTTTATTTTCTAAAATTCCCTTCCTTGCTCCCCTTCTCAGAGAGCCATTCCTTATAACAAAATTTAAGAGGAAAAAATGCTCATCAAATTAACTGAAACATCAACCAAATCTGACATTATATGCAGTGTTTCAAATCCATATTCTACTACCTTTGCAAAGAAAATTCATGCCAAGAGAAAATATCTCTTCTTTGGGGTGAAATTTGGTTATTATAATTTCATAGTATTTAGCTTCAATTGTTCTTATTCTTCCCATTTACATAGTTGTGGTTATTTTTGTGTATTTTGTTTTCCTGGTTCTGCTAATAAGTGTCTGAAGCCTGATTTGAACTCAGACCTTCCTGACTATAGGGCTAGTACTCTATCCACTGTGTAACCAGTTATTTCAACAATACAGAGATACAAAATGAAATTGTCTCTGCCTTCAAATGGCTTGCTTTCTACTGAATATATCACCAATACCTCACCCCCATGTAGTTAGGCATTTCTTTTTCTAGATAAAGCACTTGTACAGTTTAAAAAATGATAAGGGGGAACTCAGAGCATTGTTGGCAGAAGGAAAGGAACAAATCCCAAACCAAATAAACAAAAAAGTACTCCCAAATGGAACAAGCAGCAATGACAGGAAGTAATTAATTCAAAGAACTTGCCAAAATAGAATTCTTGCTGAAATAACAACACAGCCACAACCATAACCATAATAACGACACAATAGCATCTCACTAGCTTGGAGCACTCTACATTTCCTCGTCCTAAATCCTTATACATCCTGTCATTATGATGCGAAGATTAAGAGGAAGTTGGGGTAGTAAAGAAATATGGAGCCTTGAAGAGAAGAGAAAGTCTTAGAAGAAAAGGAGGAATATGAGGCTTCTTAAATTTTCTCCATCAGTATTCCAAGGGACTATTTCTCAAATCTTTTGGAGCAAGACCTAGGTTTCGGTTGATGAACTTAAAAAATCAGTCCTGGAGAAATGGGTGGATTCCTAAAATTTTGGTCATAGAAAGGTAAAGAAAAGTACCAGCTAATAGAGTACGGTTAGGGTGACTATATAAGACAAGAATACAATACCTTAAAGGGAATTTACCCATTGAAGAGGAAAATAATGAAGGAATCATAGCTGCAAGATGAGAAAATAGACAATGAGGGAATGGTACTAGGGACTTGAAGATTTAGCTACTTAGTAGCACAGCCTAGTCATCTAAGACCAGCAACTAAGCCCAATACAAAGAGATTTAGAGAATGACATTATTTTGCTCTGCAAGCCTTTGCTTACATTTATGACTGATTTTATTCAAACTTTTATTTTCCTGTCTATTCTTTGATTTGGTTGTACAGCCACTTATTTAGCATATCTTATGCATAACATGGGCAGGTAGGTGGCACAGTGGATAAAGTGATGGACCTAGAATTAGGAAGACTCATCTTGTTGAGTTCAAATCTGGCCTCAGACATTTACTAGCTGTATAACCCTGGACAAGTTATGACCCTGTTTGCCTCAGTTTTCTCATCTGTAAAATGACCTGGGGAAGGAAATGTCAAACTATTTCAGTATCTTTGCCAAGAAAACCAAAAATTGGATCATTAAAAGTCAGACATTACTGAAAAAAGACTAAATAATAAAATGTATAATATCCTGCCTAGGAGAAGCACTGACTTCTGGGACCCAAGATAATAGAGTAAGCAGTAAGTCACTGTAACTCTCCTATATTCACTTCCAAACCACCATAAAATAATACCCCAAAACAAATTCTGTAACAGCAGAATAAGCAAAAACACAATTTGAAACAGTCTTTTAGCCCAGGAATCTTGGAAGATCAGCAAGAAAGGGCCATCCCCCTTGGGTAAAAGGGGAAGGCATTCCCAGAAAGGAAGCAATCCAGAAAACCAGCAGCAAGCCCCATCTCAGCAATCCAGGAGGAGTTTCTGAGCCCTAGTGTGGTGGAGCAGGCAAATGATGACACCAGAAACCCCTCCCCATGTGCCTTTGCAAAGCTGGGGAAATGGGCAGACGCCAGCTCCAAGAACCAGCATGTGCTTCAGAATAGCCCCAGATAAATAGGTATCTTCCAGAGGCCCAACTTCCCATGTGCTTCAGTAGGAAGCCAATACCTGACATAGCCCAGGTCAAGGAGGCATCTTCCAGAATGACAAAGTAGGTTAGAACTACATGTGCTGACATGTGTATAGCTTTGGGGAAATGCAGAAACACCCCACCTGGCCTCAGCACATGCCAGACACCACCACTAGGACTCCAGCTTAGCACCAGGTAAGCTGCCAGACCTCTACAGCCTCTAGCAACACCAGTCACCTCCCACTCCAACCCCTCAGCATAACACTAAACATGACGGTGCCCCGGGAGATTCAGGGAAACATCAGCACATCATCAGGTAAACAGCCAGGGTCCATAGCTCCTGGCACAAGAAGCCTGAGACAGTGCCCCTTCCATCCTGGGTGCAGAGCTCAAATTTAAAAGAAAGGAAAAAGTCCAAAAGAGGAGCAAAAAACAACAACAAAAGAAAAAAATATGAATCTGACCATAGAAACTTATTATGGTGACAGAGAAGACCAAGATACAAACTCAGCAGAGGACAGCAATGTCAAAACACTTATGGGCAAAATCCTAAAGGAAAATGGGAAGTGGTCTCAATCCCAGAAAGAACTCATGGGAGAATTGAAAAAAGGAGCTTAAAATTCATTTGAGAGCTAAAAGGAAAAAAAATGGGAAAAGAAATAAGAGTGATGCAGGAGAATTAGAAAAAAAAGAGTCAAAAGCTCAGAAAACCACTTAAAGGGTAGAATTGGCCAAATAAAAAGGGAGATACAAAAGTCCACTGAAGAAAACAACTCCTTAAAGAGTACAATTGGCCAAATGGAAAGGAAAGCACAAAATCTAATTGAGGAAAACAATACCTTAAAAGTGAGGACTGGGCAAGTGAGAGCTAATGACTCTTTGAGACATCAGGAATCAATCAAAGAAATTCAAAAGAATGGAAAAATGAAAGAAAATGTAAAATACTGCCTGGGAAAAACAACTGACCTGGAAAATAGATCCACAAGAGATAATATCAGATTACCCAAAAGCCATAACCAAAAGGAGAACCTGTATGACATCTTTCAAGAAATTGTGGAAAACTTCCCTGATGTCCTGGAACCACAGGACAAAATAGGCATTAAAAGAGTCCACCAATCATCTCAGAAAAGAGATACAAAAAGAAAAACTCCAAGGAACATTATAGCCAAATTTCAGAACTATCATGTCAAGGAAAAAATGCTACAAGTGGACAGAAACAATTCAAATATTGGTGAGTCACAATATGGATCACACTGGACTTAACAGCTGCAACATAAAAAAAATCAAAGGTCATGCAACATGATATCCCAGAAGGAAAAGGAGCTAGGACTAAAACAAAGAATCACTGACCCAGCAAAATTAAGCATAATTCATTAGGGGAAAATATGGCTAATCAATGAAATAGAAGGATTTTAAGCTTTCATAAGGAGAAGACCAAAACTAAATAAAAAATTTGACCTTCAGTATCAAGACCCAGGTGAAACATAAACAGGTGAAAAAGGGAAAAGAAAACATGAGGGATTCAATGTAGCTAAACTATTCACATCCCTACATGGAAGATGATACTTGTAACTCTTAAAAATTTTATCATTAACAGAACAGCTAGATGGAATATAAATATACAGAGTGTATAGGTATAAGGTGAATTTGAGGGAATGACATAACAAGTTTAAAGGATAAGAAAGAAGAGTACAATGGGAGCAGAAGGAAGGGAGAAGTAGAGAGAGCTGAATTATTTCACATAAAGAGGCATGAAAGACCTATTACAGTGGAGGGGAAGATGGAAGGGGGGTGACAAGTATTTCTTGAACCTCACTCTCATCAGAATTGGCTCAAAGAGGGAATCATACACAATAAATTGAATATAGAAATCTATCTTATCTGACAGGGAAGCAGGAGGGGAGATCAAGTAATGGAGGGTTGGGAATTGACAGAAGGGAGGGCAGATCAGCGGAGGTGGTAGACAGAAGCAAAACACTGGTGAAATGGGAAAGGGTGAAAGGAGAGAAAGGACAGACAGGAGGAAGAATAGTATGGAGGGAAATACACTGGTAGTAATCATAATTGTGAATGTTAATTCTCCCATAAAAGAGAAGTAGATAGTAGATTGGATCAAAGACCAGAATTCTACAATATATTATTTACAAGAAACACACTTGAAACAGACAGACAAACACAGAATAAAGGTAAATGGCTGGAGTAGACTCTATTAGGCTTCAGCTGAAATTTCAAAAAAAAAAAAACCAGAAAAAGTAAAAGCAAAAGCAGACCTAATTAAAAGAGATAAGGAAGGAAACTACATCTTGCTAAAAATTACTATAGACAATAAAGCAACATCATTACTAAACATACATGCACCAAATGGCATGACATCCAAATTCTTAAAGGAGAAGTTAAGTGAGTTACATGAAAAAAACAGACAGCAAAACTATATTAGTGGGGGCCCTCAACTGTCCCTGCTGAGAACTCAATAAATCCAATCAAAAGTAAACAAGAAAGAAACTAAGGACGTAAATAGAATATTAGAAAAGTTAGATATGACAGATCTTTGGCATTATTTAGACACAAAGGGTGAAACCATAAGAAATTTGAAGAGTAAGGAATAGTCTCCCTGTCAGATCAATGGAGAAGGGAAGAATTCATGTCCAAACAAGAAATAGAGTGTGTTACAAAATGTAAAATAGATAATTTTGATTATATTAAATTAAAAAGATTTTGTGCAAACAAAACCAATGCAATGAAGCTTAGAAGGCAAGCAGAAAGATGGGGTTTTCTTGCCTTTGATGGTTGAGAAAGAAATCTGTTAGAGGGAGAGAATTTGAAAGAGAAAATAAAAAAATTCAATTATAAAATAAAGAGGTAATTAGATTTGGTTGTAACCTGGTGGGTCTGTATGATTTCTCATTGTTGGAGAGAATGATCAATTCATGCAACATGCCTGCCCCAGAGATAAAGTCAGAGAAAGCTTGGGAGATGAAGGACTTCCCTGCTTCCAGGTTTGAGAGAGGACAATTGAATTCCCTATTTTCAAGGAGAGATCTGTGGAGAAATAGAAAAGACTTTAAAAATCTGCAGAGAGACCTGGAGTAGATAGATTTTAAATATGTCTGTGTTTCCAGATTGCTTCCCTCAAGACTTTAAGGACTTGCCCTTTGCTGAGATTTGTAGTTCAGTTTACCTGAGATACCTTGATTAAAATGGGAGAGCTAACTCACTCTGTTTATTGTTTGGTATATTCTACTTTTCTGATTGTTTACTATCTGCTTGGAAAAATAGGATTTTTTGCTATTCGTTATTTATTATCACCTCATGTATGTAATATTTGGTGGAATGAGAGTGAACCCTTCAAATAGGATGTTGGGACATTGATCTTTAAGGCAGAAAGGTAAGGAAAGTGGTTTGAACATAAAAAGCATCCTTTCCCACAAAATTAAATATATTTGGGAGGAAGATAGATGTAATTTGGATCTGTTACTCCCTTTTTTGATAAGAATGAAACAGAATAGCTTCATGAACTCAATTCCTCCTCCCTCCAAGGAAAGGTTCAAAGTCTTTCTTGGAGAAGGCTGGGGAGGACCCTAGAATTTCCAGAGACCCTGTAGTACATTGCTAGCCTCCACCCCCTCCATCCCTTAACCTCATATTATCATAGAATAGCCATGGAAAATAAATTCCCATATTAGTGATGTCACCTGCCCCTCCCCACCCAAAAAAAAAGAAAGGAAAAGAATGAAAAGAAAATATGCATTGAGTCCATCAGCATTTATATGGAGGTTAATTGCATATTTTATCATGAACTTGTAGTTGGCCATTTGTGCTGATCAGAGTCCCTGAGTCTTTTAAAGTTGATTATCTTTACAATATTATGCTATTATATGAATTGTTCTCCAGTTTCTCCTTACTCTGTGGTGTATCAGTTCATACAAGTCTTCCTAGGTTTGTCTGAAACTATCTTCTTCCTCATTTCTTATTGGATAAGAGTATTCTATCACATTCATATATTATAACTTGTTCAACCATTACCCAATAGATAGGTACCCCTTCAATTTCTGATACTTTGTGACTATAAAAAGAGTTGCTATAAATATTTTGGTTCATATGAATGCTTTGCCTTTTTCTTTTTTATCTCTTTGGAGTATAGACTTATTACTGGTTGTTGTTTGTCCTTTGTTATTGAAGAGGACCATGACAACAGGGAGGTGATTCCATAACATGTAAGTGAATTGCATTTGAATAAGGAATGGCTGTGCAGTCTCTAGCCTCACTTTCTCCTCCAGAATGATCTGGGTGCAGTGGTAAGCTATAGATCAGGATGACTGGAGATGGCCCTGGGAGACTATGGCCTTTTTAAAGTTAAGGCCTTGTGGGGGCAGAGCCAATATGGTGGCCAGAAAGCAGAAAGCTGCCCCACCCCAGGTCCCTCCAAACACCTATAAAAATGGCTCTGAACAGATTCTACAGCTGCAGAACCCACACAATAGCAAAGGAACCAGGGCTCCAGCCCAGGACAGCCTTGATGGCCCTGGGAAGGGTTTATCACATGCAGCTGGGAGTGGAGCAGAGGAGATCCCAGTGTGGGCCATGCCAGGACCAACCAGACCAGGAGCTGGGTGAAAGAGGTGTAGAGCCCTGAAACAGTGAGCTGTGGCAGCTACCAGACTTCTCAACAAACAAACACAAAAGACAACAGAGAAGGTTAGTGGGAAAAGCTGCTGGGACAGAGTGAAAAGAGTTCAGGGTTGGCCAATGCCCCAGGGTGGCAGAGGTGGTGCAGCTTCCAGAGCTACAGCTGCAGTGGACTCTGGCCCCAGGCTCACCTGGTGGGAGGAATTAAGCTGTGCATTAGAGCAGGAGTGCAAAACCTGCTTTGCCCTCCCTGAAACTGGGCCTCAATCCTGGTTGATGGTTCTTGGGGAGAAGGAGTGCTGGTGTAGCAGAGCTTGCCATGTGCAAGTAGCCCTGAAAATAGCAGTGCAGCCCCTCAAGCTTGGGACAAAGTACTCTCTACTCTACAAGCAGTCTTAATCCCACAAAAAGCTCAAGGGTCAAGTAGTTGGCTGGGAAAATGGCCAGGCAGTGAAAACAGTCTCAGATTCATACTCAGACTTTGGAATTTATTTTTGGTGACAAAGAAGACTAAAAGATACCGCCAGAAGAAGTCAACAAAGTCAAAGAGCCTACATCAAAAGCCTCCAAGAAAAATATGAACTGGGCAAGGGCCATGGAAGAGCTCAAAAAGAATTTGGAAAAGAAAGTTAGAGAAGTAGGGGGAAAATTGGGAAGAGAAATGAGGGTGATGTGAGAAAACCATGAAGACCAAGTCAATGACTTGCTAAAGGAGACCCAAAAAATAATGAAGAAAATAACACCTTAAAAAATAGACGAACTCAAATGGCAAAAGAGCTCCAAAAAGCCATTGAGGAGAAGAATGCCTTGAAAGGCAGAATTAGCCAAATAGAAAAGGAGGTCCAAAAGACCACTGAAGAAAATACTAACTTAAAAATTAAATTGGAGCAAGTGGAAGCTAGTGACTTGATGAGAAATCAAGATATTATAAAACAGAATCAAAGGAATGAAAAAATGGAAGACAATGTCAAATATCTCATTGGAAAAAACACTGACCTGGAGAATAGATGCAGGAGAAATAATTTAAAAATTATTGGACTACGTGAAAGCCATGATCAAAAAAAGACTAGATACCATCTTCCAAGAAATTATCAAGCAAAACTGCCCTGATATTCTAGAGCCAGAAGGTAAAATAGAAATTGAAAGAATCCATCAATCACCTCTGAAAAAGATCCGCCCAAAAAAACTCCTAGAAATATTGTTGCCAAATTCCAGAGCTCCCAGATCAAGGAGAAAATACTGCAAGCAGCCAGAAAGAAACAATTTGAGTTTTGTGGAAACATAATCAGAATAATACAAGATCTAGCAACTTCTACATTAAGGGATCAAAGGGCTTGGAATATGATATTCCAGAGGTCAAAGGAGCTAGGATTAAAACCAAGAAACACCTACCCAGTGAAACTGAATAATGCTCCAAGGCAAAATATGGATTTTCAATAAAATAGAGGACTTTCAAGCTTTCTTAGTGAAAAGCCAAGAATCAAGACAAGCATGAAAAGGTAAACAAGAAAGAGAAATCATAAGGGACTTACTAAAGTTGAACTGTTTTGTTTACATTCCTACATGGAATGATGATGTATATAATTCATGAGACCTCAGTATTATACATATATATACATATATACATATACACATATACACATACACATACACATACACATATACATATATACATATATACACACATATATGCATATATACATATACATACATATATACATACATGCATATATACATACATATACATATATATCTATATATATAGACAGAGGGCACAGGGTGAATTGAATATGAAGGGATGATATCCAAAAAAATAGAATCACATTAAGGGATGACAGAGGAATATATTGAGAGAGGGAGAAAGGGAGAGATAGACTGGGGTAAATTATCTCACATAAAAGTGGCAAGAAAAAGTAGTTCATTGGAAGGGAAGAGGGGGCATGTGAGGGGGAATGAGTGAATCTTGCTCTCATTGGATTTGCCTTGAGGAGGAAATAACATACACACCCAACTGAAACACATGAAAGTAGGGGGGGAGGGGATAAAAAAGGGGGGACGATATAAGGGAGGTCAGATGGGGGAGGAGGTAATCAAAAGCAAACACTTTTGAAAAGGGACAGAGTCAAGGGAGAAAATTGAATAAAGGGGGACAGGATAGGAGGGAGCAAAATATAGTTAGTCTTTCACAACATGAATATTGTGGAAGGTTTTTACATAATGATACAGGTGTGGCCTACATTCAATTGCTTGCCTTCTTAGGGAGGGTGGGTGGGGAGGGAAGAGGGGAGAGAATTTGGAACTCAAAGTTTTAAAAGTAGATGTTCAAAAACAAAAAAGGTGTTTTTGCATGCAACTGGGAAGTAAGATATACAGGCAATAGGCCTAGAAATCTATCTTGCTCTACAAGAAAGTAAGGGAAAAGGGGATGGGGGGGAGTGGGGTGACAGAAGGGATGGCTGACTGGGGAATGGGCCAATCAGAATATATGCCACCTTGGTGTGGGGGTAGGGTAGAAATGGGGAGAAAATTTGTAATTCAAATTCTTGTGGAAATCAATGCTGAAAACTAAAAGTATTAAATAAAAATATTATCCGTTTTCTAAAAGAAAATCAAGTTTAAGTCTTTAACAGGTCTCAGTTTGACTAAGGCAATGCCCATTCTGTGATTAAGGCTTGGTAAGAAATAAGGCAGAGAATGGCTTCTTTACCTAGTTAAAAAATCAATCTGGAATGGAAACACCCTCAGGGTTTCTGGCCAAAACAGAAACAATTGCAATTTACATTCACTCTCTAATTCTCCTGATCTATATCTCACCACCCAGTTGGCCTCAGAGGAGAAAGTGAAGGTGGTAACTTTGCACAGCTGTCCCTTACTCAAATGCAATTCACTTGCATGTCATGGCATCACTTCCCTGATGTCATAGTCCTCTGCAAGAACAAAGAACAAACAACAATCTCTGTGAGTAGAAATAGAAGCTGAGGCACTGGGGATCCAACTAGAACTGGGAGTTGGGCAATACAGTCCTCTCTCTTCCTTTCTTCCTTCCTTCCTTCCTTCCTTAAGTTTTAGTAGTAGTATCAGTGGTCAAAAATATGTAGAGTTTAATTGCTAATTGGGCATAGTTCCGAATTCCTTTCCAGAATGGTAAGACCATTTCATAATTCTACCAGTGCGCATTAAATAATCTATTTTACCCCAGCCCCTACAGCATTTATCATTCTTTCTTTTTGTCACCTTAGCCAATTTGATGGGGGTGGGTTGGTAGCTCATAGCTGTTTTAATTTGCATTTCTATAATTATTAGTCATTTGGAGTATTTTTATATGGTTTTTGATAGCTTGGGATTCTCCCTTTGCCTATTCAAATCATTTGACCACTTATCAATTAGACTACTTCTTATAAATTTGAATCAGTTTCCTATATGTCTTAGAAATGATACCTTCATCAGAGAAACTTGATTTAAAGATTTTCCCTATTCTAGTTTCTTCTAATTTTTAAAATTGTAATTGTATTTCATTTTTTCCCCAGTTACCCCAGTTTCCCCAGTCAAAAAATGTTTAACATTCATTTTCATAAGATTTTCAGTTCTAAATTCTCTTTCCCTCCCCATCTCTCTTCTGAAAATGGTAGGCAGTTTGATATAGTTTATACATGTGCTATCATGGAAAATATTTCCCTATTAGAAAAAGATAACAAGAAAGAATAACATAAGTGAAAAAAATATGCTTCAATTTGCATTCAGAGTCCATCAATCCTTTATCAGGATATGTATAGCATTTTCCTTCATGAGTCCTTTGTACTTGTTTTGGATCATTTTGTTGCTGAGAAGAGCTGAGTGGCTCATAGCCAATTATCACACAATGTTGTTGATGCTGTTCTGTTTCAACAATCCAGCTAGCAGCTGTTGTAGGGGTGAAAGACCAACACAAGCCCAACAACAAGAATGCTGCCAAAGCCCAGGTTCTTTTGATCTGCTTTACTAAGGAAAGCAATGTTAAGGGGTTAACAAGCTTACTTTAATTCAGCATACAAATACCATTCACTTAGTCGGGGGAAAAAGTCAGCACCCTGAACTTCAGAGAAAAATACCAATAAATTACAAACATCGACAGACAGAACAAATACAATTCATAGTTACTAACATCTAAGTTCAGACCGGGAGCTCCTAACAAGGGCTGGCCCAGAGTCATGCTAGCCACCACAGCTGTGGGTAAGAGCTCTGAAAAAGAGAAAGCCAACCCCTGGTTTTATATCTTTTTTTCAGGTTCAAGAATGAGTCACTCATGTGACTCACCCACCACATGACCTAAAATCATCACAAAGAGGCAACTTAAACCCACTTGGTCTAAAAGCCTCTGGTGTCCCAAACATGTCACTTAAACCTATGTGTAAACTAGGCCCTCCCCTGAGGCAAGGAGGTCACCAAGGACTCCCAATCTAATCAAGGAAATGAAGGCCAAACTCTTCAAGGGCACTTGGTTGAACTGAGTGCTAAGAGCCCATTTTTTTTTTTTGCCAACACATGTGCACAATGTTTTCCTGGTTCTGCTCCTTTCACTTTGCATTATTTTGTACACGTGTTTCCAGGATTTTCTGAAATCTGCCAGTTCATTATTTCTTATTGCAAAATGGTATTCCATTACATTCACATACCACATTTTGTTCAGCCATTCCCAAACTGGTGGGCATACCCTCAATTTCCAATATTTTGCCACCATGAAAAGGGCTGCTATAAATATTTTTGCACATGTAGGACTTTTTACTTTTTTATGATCTCTTTGGAATACAAACCTAGTAGTTGTATTGCTGAATGAAAGGGCATGCACAGTTTGGTTGCCCTTTGGGCATAGTTCCAAGTTGCTTTCCAGAATGGTTGGATCAGTTCACAACTTTGCCAACAGTGCATCAGTGGAAAGGCAGAAATAGTCAATGCATCCTTTTTAGATAATGATGCAATAAAAATATTTGTAATAAAGGACCATGGAAAGATAGACTAAAAATTAATTGGAAACTAAATAACCTAATTCTATAGAATGAGTGGGTCAAACAACAAATCATAGAAATGATCAATAACTTCATTCAAGAGAATGACAATAATGAGGCAACATACCAAAACTTATGGGATACAGCAAAAGCAAATAGAGAAAAAGGAGACCAATGAATTGGGCATGCAGCTGAAAAAGCTAGAAAAATAACAAATTGAAAACTCCCGATTAAACACCAAATTAGAAATGCTGAAAACCAAAAGAGAGATAATAAAAATTGAAATTAAGAAAACTATTGAACTAATAAATAAAACTAAGAGGTGGTTTTATGAAAAAAAAAACAATAAAATTGATAAATCTTTGGTCAATTTGATTAAAAAAAGAAAGAAAACCAAATTACCAGTATCAAAAATGAAAAGGGTGAATTAACCTCCAGTGAAGAGGAAAAGTAAAACAATAATTAGGAATTATTTTGCTCAATTGTATACCCATGCATTTGATAATCTTAGGAAAATGGATGAATATTTACAAAAATATACATTGCCTAGACTAGGGCTGTCCAAAATACAGCCCACAGTGCAATTTCAGGTGGCCCACCTGTGGGTTTTAATTTTCATGAGTGAAAAAATAAAATAATAATTTGCATGGAATGCATATTAAATTTTTTAATTCCATCACTAATAAAGAATCTTGTTGATGTTAATTTTCTTTGGTGTTTTAAAGCAGTATTACAAACAGAACATATCGCATGGAATTTTCAATTGATTTGTGGGATGCATTCCATCTCTACAATGCAGACTAGTCAGTATGCACCTATCTTTATAATGTTGTGTTGTTGCTTTGTTGCTTTGTGTTTGGATTTGCACTTCATGTCTTTACCTGTCGTATTAATGACATATGTTCTCCCACTTTCTACTAGTGTATTGTTTTTTTTTTTCATTCTGGTTGCAGCCCTCAAATAATTATTTTATTTTAACGTGGCCCTAAGATAACCTAACGTTGGACAGCCCTGGCCTAGACTAACAGAAAAAGGAAGTAAAATACTTAACCCCATCTCAGAAAAAGAAATTCAACAAGCCATCCATGAACTGCCTAGGAAAAAATCTCCAGGGCCAGATGGATTTACAAGCAAATTCTATCAAACACTTAAAGAACAATTAATTCTCGTACCTTATAGACTATTTTGGAAAACAGTCCAAGAAGGAGTCCTACCAAATTATTTTTATGACACAAATCTGGTACTAATACCTAAACCAGGAAGAGTCAAAACAGAGAAAGAAAATTATAGAGCAATTTCCCTAATGAATACAGATGCAAAAATTATAAATAAAATATTAGCAAAAAGATTACAGCAACTTATCAAGAGACTAATACACTATGACCAGGTAGGATTTATTCCAAGAATGCAAGGCTGGTTCAATATTAGGAAAACTATCAGCACAATTGACCATATCAACAGCAAATCTAGCAGAATCCATATGATTATCTCAACAGATGCAGAAAAAAGCTTTTGACAAAATACAACACCTATTCCTATTAAAAACACTAGAAAGCATAGGAATAAATGAAGCCTTCCTTAAAACGGTATGTAGAATCCACCTAAAACCATCAGCAAGTATTATATATAATGGGGATAAGCTAGATGTATTTTCAATAAGATTGGGGGTGAAACAAGGATGTCCATTATCACTGCTATTATTCAATTTGCTACTACATATGTTAGCCTTAGCAGTAAGAGGAGAAAAAGAAACTGAAGGAATTAGAATAGGCAAAGAAGAATCTAAGTTATCTCTCTTTGCAGATGATATGATGATTTACTTAGAGAATCCTAGAGAAGCAAGTAAAAAAGTACTGGAAATAATAAAAAAAAACTTTAGCAAAGTTACAGGATATAATATGAACCCACATAAATCCTTGGCATTCCCATATAATACTAACAAAATGCAATAGCAAGAGATAGAAAGAGAAATTCCATTTAAAATTACTGTAGACACTATAAAATATTTGGGGTCTACCTGCCAAGACAAACCCAGGAATTATATAAACACAATTACAAAACACTTTCTGCCCAAATAAAGTCAGATCTAAATAAATGGAAAAACATCAGTTGCTTGAGGTTAGGCCGAGCTAACATAATAAAAATAACAATTTTACCTAAATTAATTTACTTATTTAGTATCATACAAAACTACCAAAAATCATTTTATAGAGCTAGGTAAAATAATAACAAAATTCATCTGGAAGTAAAAAGGTCCAAGATATCAAGAGAATTAATGAAAACTAATACTAGGAAACATGGCCTAGCCATGCCAGATTTTAAACTGTATTGTAAAGCAGCAATCATCAAAACTACTTGGTACTGGCTAAGAAATAGAGTGGTGGATCAGTGGAATATGGTAGGTACATAAGATGCAGTAGTCAATGAATATAGTAATCTACTCTTTGATAAACCCAAAGGGTCCAGCTTGTAGGATAAGAACTCTCTATTTCACAAAAACTGCTGGGAAACTAGAAAATAGAATGGCAGAAACTGGGTATAGATCAGTCTCTTATACCATATGCCAACATAAAGTCAAAATGGATTAACAATTTAGATATAAAGGCTGATACTATAAGCGATTTGGGAGAGCAAGGGATATTTTACCTGTCAGATTTATGGAGAAGGGAAGAATTTATGAGCAAACAAGAAAAAGACAGCATTACAAAATGCAAAATGGATAATTTTGATTATGCTAAATTGAAAAGTTTTTGTACAAACAAAGCCAATGCAACCAAGATTAGAGGGAAGCAGAAAACTGGGAAAGAATTTTTATAACCAGTATCTCTTTAAAAGGTCTCATATGTAAAATATACAGGGAAATGAGTCAAATTTATAAGAATGCAAGTCATTCTCCAATTGATAAATGGTTAAAGGATATGAACAGGCAATTTTCAGAGAAAGAAATAAAAGATATCAAAAGTCATGTGAAAAAATGCTCTAAGTCCCTATTAATTAGAGAAATGCAACTCAAAACAACTCTTACGCACCATATCTCTCCTGTCAGATTGGCAAACATGACAAAAAAGGAAAATTATAAAGACTGGAGAAGATGTGGGAAAATTGGAGCACTATTGGATTTTTGGTGGAGTTGTGAACTGATCCAAGTATTCTGGAAAGCAATTTTGCACTAAGCCCAAAGGGCTATAAAAATGTGCATACACTTTGACCCAGCAACACCACTTCTAGGGCTCTGTCTCAAAGAGGTCAAAGAAGTGGGAAAGGGACCCATATGTACAAAAATATTTATAGCAGCTCTTTTTGTGGTAGCAAAGAATTGGAAATCAAGTGGATGTCCATGAATTGGGGAATGGCTAAAGAAGGTGTGGTATGTGGATATAATGGAATACTATTGTGCTATAAGAAATGAGGAGCAGACAGACTTCATTATAACCTGGAATGACTTATACAAACTGATACTGAGTGAGGGGAGCAGAACTATTAGATCATTATACACGATTTCCTTTTCTTTTCTTTTTTCTTCCTTTTTGTTTTTGTTTCTTCTTTCTCATAATTCATTTCATTGGTTATAATTCTTTACAACTTTACTGTTGTGCAAATAAGTTCAATGCAAAGGTATATGTAGGACCTATGTTGGATTGCATGCCATCCAGTGGGGGAGGAGAAGAAGGGGGAGAAAACTGGTAACTCAAAAACTTGTGGAACTGAATGCTGTAAATTAAAAATAAAAAAGAAATTAAAAAAAGAAATTAGGAGCAGATGGATTTCATAATAACCTGGAATGACTTATATCATCTCATGCTGAGTGAGAGGAGCAGAATCAGGAAAACATTATACATGATTACAAACACAAGGTATCTCTGATGACTAATTTTGATAGACCTGGTTCTTCTCAGCAATGCAAGGTTCTAAGACAGCCCCAAAAGACTCATGATATAAAAAGTGATTCACATCTAGAGAAAGAATTATGGAGTCTGACTGCTGATTGAAGCAAACTATTTGCTCTCTCTTTTTTCCCCCTTTTTGTGGTTTTGTTTTTTCTTTCTCTTGGTTCATTCCATTGGTTATAATTCTTATTTACAACTTGACTATTCTGAAAATAAGTTTAATGTGGAGGTATATGTAGAATTATATTGGATTACATGCCCTCTTGGGGGGGGGGGGAGGGGTAGCAAAGGGAGGGAGAGAAAATTTGGGGCTCAAAAACTTGTTGAACTGAATATTAAAAACTAAAAATAAAAAGTAATTTAAAGTTAAAAAAAGAAAACTGAAAATTAATTAATTAATTAAAATACTGCATCACTGTCTCAATTTTCAAACATCCTCTCAAAAAATTTATCATTTTCCTTTTTTTGGTCACATTAGTCAATCTGATATGTGGTATGTGGTTAGCTCAAAGTTGTTCTAATTTGCATTTCTTTTAGTGACTTAAAACACTTCTTATGTCTATAGAAAGCTTTTATTTCTTCAGCTATAACTGCTTTTGGCCATTTATCATTTGGGGAATGACTTATTTTTTTTAAATGATTATTTATTTATTTAATATTTTTAGTTTTCAGCATTAATTTTCACAAGAGTTTGAATTACAAATTTTTTCCCCATTTCTACCCTCCCCCCTCCAAGATGGTATATATTCTGATTGCCCAGTTCCCCAATCAACCCTCCCTTCTGTCACCCCACTCCCCCATTCCTTTTTCCCTTACTTACTTGTAGGGCAAGATAGATTTTTATGTCCCATTGCCTGTATATCTTACTTCCTAGTTGCATGCAAAAACTTTTTTTTTTGATCACCTTCTTTTAAAACTTTGAGTTCCAAATTCTCTCCCCTTTTCCCTCCCTACCCACCCTCCCTAAGAAAGCAAGCAATTCAACATAGGCCTCATGTGTATCATTATGCAAAACCCTTCCACAATACACATGTTGTGAAAGACTAACTATATTATGCTCCTTCCTATTCTATCCCCCTTTATCCAATTTTCTCCCTTGACCCTGTCCCTTTTCAAAACAGTTTCCTTTTGATTACCTCCTTCCCCCATCTGCCCTCCCTTCTATTGTCCTCCCTTTTTTATCCCCTTCCTCCTTCTTTCCTGTGGGGTAAGATACCCAATTGAGTGTGTATGTTATTTCCTCCTCAGGTCAAATCCAATGAGAGCAAGATTCACTCATTCCCCCTCACCTGCCCCCTACTCCTTCCCAACAGAATCGCTTTTTCTTGCCACTTTTATGTGAGATAATTTACCCCATTCTATCTCTCCCTTTCTCCATCTCTCAATATATTCCTCTCTCATCCCTTAATTTGATTTGATTTTTTATATCATCCCATCATATTCCATATATATACATATGTGTATATGTATATATATGTGTATATATATATATATATATATATATATATATATATAGATATATATCACACACACACACACACACATATATTCCCTTCAGCTACCTCAATACTGAGGTCTCATGAATTATACACATCATCAACTTTAGTAAGTCCCTTATGATTTCTCATTCTTGTTTACCTTTTCATGCTTGTCTTGATTCTTGTGTTTGAAAGTCAAATTTTCTATTCAGCTCTGGTCTTTTCACTGAGAAAGCTTGAAAGTCCTCTATTTTATTGAAAATCCATATTTTGCCTTGGAGCATTATATTCAGTTTTGCTGGGTAGGTGATTCTTGGTTTTAATCCTAGCTCCATTGACCTCCAGAATATCATATTCCAAGCCCTTCGATCCCTTAATGTAGAAGCTGCTAGATCTTGTGTTATCCTGAATGTGTTTCCATAATACTCAAATTGTTTCTTTCTGGATGCTTGAAGTATTTTCTCCTTGATCTGGGAGCTCTGGAATTTGGCCACAATATTCCTAGGAGTTTTCTTTTTGGGATCTTTTTCAGGAGGTGATGGTGGATTCTTTCAATTTCTATTTTAACCTCTGGGTCTAGAATATCAGGGCAGTTTTCCTTGATAATTTCTTGAAAGATGATATCTAGGCTCTTTTTTGATCATGACTTTCATGTAGTCCAAATTTTTTAAAATTATCTCTCCTAGATCAATTTTCCAGGTCAGTGGTTTTCCCAACGAGATATTTCATATTGTCGTCCATTTTTTCATTCCTTTGGTTCTGTTTTATAATATCTTGATTTCTCATCAAGTCACTAACTTCCACTTGCTCTAATCTAATTTTTAAGGTAGTATTTTCTTCAGTAGTCTTTTGGACCTCCTTTTTCCATTTGGCTAATTCTACCTTTCAAAGCATTCTTCTCCTCATTTCCTTTTTGGAGCTCTTTTGCTATTAGACTTAGTATATTTTTTTAAGGTGTTATTCTCTTCAGTATTTTTTATGTCTCCTTTAGCAAATCATTGCCTTGTTTTTCATGGTTTTCTCACATCACTCTCATTTCTTTTCCCAATTTTCCCCCTACTTCTCTAACTTTCTTTTCCAAATCCTTTTTGAGCTTTCCATGACCCTTGCCCAATTCATGTTTTTCTTGGAGACTTTTGATGTAGCCTGTTTGACTTTGTTGACTTCTTCTGACTATATGTTTTGCTCTTTGTCACCAAAGAAAGATTCCAAAGTCTGAGTTTGAATCTCAGTCCATTTTTGCTGCCTGGCCATGTTCCCAGGCAACTACTTGACCCTTGAGTTTTTCAGCAGGGTATGACTGCTTGTAGAATAGAGAGTATTTTATCCCAAGCTTGAGGGGTTGCACTGTTGTTTTCAGAGCCATTGCTACATAGCAAGCTCTGCTACATCAGTGATCCTGCTCCCCTAAGAATTGCTGACCAGACCACAACTCAGATGTTAAGCAGGCTCTGCACTCCCACTCTGATCCTCCACTTAATTCCTCCCACCAGGTGGGCCTGGGACAAGAAGCAACTGCAGCGGTAATTCTGCCCTCAGAACTGCATCACCTATGCTGCCCAGGGGCTGGGGGGAGGGGAGTGGTGGTGGCTGAACCAGCAGCTTTTCCCACTAACCTTCTCTGTTGTTTTTGGCATTTGTGAGTTGAGAAGTCTGATAACTGACACTGATTCAGGGCACTAGGGCCTGTTTCTCCTGGCTCCCAGTCTGGTTGGTCCAGGAGCAGCCCATGCTGGGCTCTTCTCTGCTCACAGCTCATAGGATAGATCTTACCCATGTCCATCTAGGCTGTCCTGGGCTGGAGCCCTGCTTCCCTCTGTTATTCTGTGGGTTCTGCAGCTCTAGAATTTGTTCAGAGCCATTTTAATAGGTTTTTGGAGGGACCTGGGGGGCAGCTTATGCAAGTCCCTGCTTTCCAGCCACCCTCTTCAGGACTTATGTTCTTACAAATTTCACTTAGTTCTCTCTCTATATGAGAAATGAGGACTTTATCAGAGACACTTGCTGTAAAGATTGTTTCCCATCTTTCTACTTTCTTTCTAATCTTGGTTTCATTGGTTTTGTTTGTACAAAAGCTACTTTTTAATTTATTAAAATGAAAATTATCCATTTTATGTTTTATAATGCTTGCTCTCTTCTTTAGTAATGAATTCGTTCCTTCCCCATAGATCTGACAGGTAGGCTATTCCTTGCTCTTCTAATTTGCTTATGGTGTCATATTTTATGTCTAAATCATGCACACATTTTGACTTTACCTTGTTAGATGGTATGAGATTTTGGTCTATACTTAGTTTGCATCCTATTGGTTTCTAGTTTTCCCAGTAGTTTTTGTCAAAAGCTGGAATCTTTGTTTTTTTCCAATATTACGTTACAATGATCAATGACTACTATGTCTTGTGTATATAATCATTTCCACTGATCCACCACTGTTTCTAGCTGTTTAGATCTGACTTTATTTTTGTGAAAAGTGTTTTGAAATTGTGTTCATATAGTTCCTGGGTTTGTCTTGGCAGGTAGAATACTAAGTATTTTACATTGTTTACTGGTATTTTAAATGGAATTTCTCTTTTTATCTCTCTTGCTGCTGGGCTTTATTGGTCATGTAAAGAAATGCTGATGATTTATGTAGGTTTATTTTATATCCTGCAACTTTGCTAAAGTTGTCAATTATTTCAAGTAATTTTTTTTTAGCTTATGCACTATGGTTCTCTAAGTATGCCATAATATCTAAGAGTGATAATTTTCTTTCCTTATTGTCTATTCTAATTCCTTCAATTAATTTTTCTTCTCTCACTCCTATAGCTAACATTTGTAGTGCTATTTTGAATAATAGCAGTGATAATGGACATCTGTGCTTCACCCCGATCTTATTGGGAAGGCTTCTGGCTCATCCCCATTACAGACAATGATTGCTAATGGTTTTGGGTAGATGCTGACTATCATTTTAAGGAATACTCCCTTTATTCCTATGCTCTTCAGTGTTGTTAATAGGAATGGGTGCTAAATTTTGTCAAAATCTTTTTCAGATAAAAACTCACTATTTAACAAAAACTGCTAGAGAAACTGGAAAATAGTATGGCAGAAACAGGCATAGACCAATATGTTACATCATATGCCAAAATAAAGTCAAAATGGGTACATGATTTAGATATATAGGCTGATAATATCAGCAAACCAGGAGAGCAAGGAATAATGTACTTGTCAGATTTATGGAGAATGGAAGAATTTATGCCTGAACAACAGACAGAGAATATCATTAAATGCAAAATGCATAGTTTTGATTACATTAAATTAAAAAAGCTTTTGCACAAACAAAACCAATGCAACCAAGATTAGAAGAGAAGCAGAAAGCTGGGGAATAAGTTTTTCAATCATTGTCTCTGATAATGGCCTCATTTCCAAAATATATAGAGAACTGAGCCAAATTTATAAGAATATAAGTCATTCTTCAATTGATAAATGGTCAAAAGAAATGAACAGGCAGTTTTCAGATGAAGAAATTAAATCTATCTATAGTCATATGAAAAAATATTCTAAATCGCTATTGATTAGAGAAATGCACATCAGAACAACTCTGAGGTACCACATCACACCTATCAGATTGGCTAACATCACAAAACAGGAAAATGATAAATGTTGGAGATGCGGGAAAATTAGAACACTAAATGCATTTTTGGTGAATTGTGAACTGATCCAACCATTCTGGAAAGCAATTTGGAACTATGCCCAAAGAGCTATGAAATTGTGCATACCCTTTAATCCATCAATACTGCTGGTAGGTCTGTATCCTAAAGAGATCATATAAAAAGAGAAAAGGACCTACATGCACAAAAATATTTATAGCATCTGTTTTTGTGGTGGCCAAGTATTGAAAATTGAGGGGATGCCCATCAATTGGGGAATGGCTGAACAAGTTGTGATATATGAATATAATGGAATACTATTCTGTTATAAGAAATGATAACCAGCCAACTGCAGAAAAGCCTGGAAAGACTTACATGAACTGATGCTGAGTGAAGTGAACAGAACAAGGAGAACATTGTGCAGAGTTACAGCCACAATGTGCAATTACTAACTTTGATAGACATATCTTCTTAGCGATTCAAGGATCCAAGACAATTACAAAGTACTCATGATGGAAAATGTTATCCATATCCAGAAAAAAGAAACATTGAGATTGAATGCAGATTGAAGCACACTATTTGTTCTTTCTCTCTTTTGTTTGTTTCTTCTTTCTCCTGGTTTCTCCTATTGGTTTTAATTCTTCTTTACAACATGACTAATGTGAAAATATGTTTAAATATGAATGTATATGTAGAGCCTACATCAGTTTGCATCCCATCTTGGGGATGGGGGAAGGGGAGAAAATTTAGAACCCCAAATCTTTTTTTGTTTTGTTTTGTTTGCCAGGGCAGTTGGGGTTAAGTGTAGAACCCCAAATCTTATGGAAGTGAATGTTGAAAACTAAAAATAAATAAACTTTAAAAACTCTTTTAGTGTTTATTGAGATAATCATATGATTTCTGTTGGTTTTGTTATTGATGTGGTCAATTATATTAACAGTTTTCCTAATATTGCATTCCTGGTATAAATCCCACCTGGTTATAGGGTATAATCCTTGTGATGTATTGCTGTAATCACCTTGCTAGTATTTTGTTCCAAAATTTTTGCACTGATGTTTGAGTTGTTCTATAATTTTCTTTCTCTGTGTTAGCTCATCCTTGTTTAGCTATCAGTACCATTTTTGTGTCATAAAAGGAGTTTGGTAGGACTCCTTCTTCTCCTATTTTCCCAAATCCTTTATCTATTATTGGAATTACATGTTCTTTAAATGTTTGGTAGAATTCACTCATGAACCCATCTGGTCTCGGAGATTTTTCCCTAGGTAATTCATTAATGGCTTGTTAAATTTCTTATTCTAAGTTGGGGTCATTTAGTCACTTTATTTTCTGATCTGTTAGCCTAATGATTTATATGTTTTTTGGTTAATATTCATCCATTTCACTCAAAGTGTCAGATTTATTGGCATATAATTAGGCAAAAATATTTCCTAGTGATTGCTTTAATATCCTCTTCACTGGTTGCGATTTTGCCCTTTTCATTTTTGCTATCAGATATTTGGTTTTCTTCTTTCTTTTTTAAGTCAAATTAACCAATGATTTATCTATCTTACTGGTTTTTTTCAGTAAGATAGATAAACCATTGGTTAATTTAATTTAAAAAACAAGGAAAGAAGACACCCAAATAAAACCAGCTCCTAGATTTATTAGCTCAAATGTTATCATTATTTTACTTTCATTTTTATTAATTTCACATTTGATTTTCCAGATTTCCAATTTGGTGCTTAATTGGGGATTTTTAAATTCTTTTTCTAGTTTTTTTTTTGTTGCTGTTATTGTATGCCCATTTCATTGATCTGTTCTTTTTCCATTTTGTTAATGTAAAAACTTAGAGAAGTTTATTTTCCCCTAAGTACCGCTTTGGCTTACCCCTTAAATTTTGGTATATTGCTTCATCACTGTCATTCTCTTTAATGAAATTGTTGATAATTTCTATGATTTCTTCTTTGACTCACTTATTCTTTAAGATTAATTTCCAATAATATTTAATCTATATTACCACTGCCTTTTATTGAATGCAATGTTTATTGCATTAAGATCCATAAAGAATACAATTAATATTTCTTTCTACATTTGATTTTGAGGTTTTTCTGCCCTATCATATAGTCAGTTTTTATGTAGGTGCCATGTGCTGTAAGAAAAATGTATATTCCTTTCCATTCCTATTCACTTTGAGATTAGGATTCCTACCCCTACTTTTTTTTTTTTACTTCAGCTGAAGCATGATAGATTCTGCTCCAGATCCTTACCTTTACTCTGTGTGTATCTCTCTGCTTCAAGTGTGTTTCTTGCAAAAAAAAAACATATTGTAGAATACTGGTTTTTCATTTACTTTCATTTTATGGGAGAGTTCATCCCATTCTCATTCACAGTTGTGATTACTAGCTGTGTATTTCCTTCTATCCTTTACTCACTTAATGTTTTCTTCTGATTTTAGCTTCATTGATTTTATTTCTGCAAAATTGTTTTAATTTTATATAATCAAAATTATCCTTTTCATCTCCCATGAACTTCTTTACTGTTTGGTCATGAATTCTTCCCTGCTTATAGATATGACAGGTCATTATTTCCCTGTTCCACTAATTTGCTTTTATTTTTAATTTTTCAGATCTAATCTCCTTCCCTCACCTACTGAGAAGGCAAGAAATAATATACTCATAATACAAATGAAGTCATGCAAAGTATATTTCCTCATGAGTCATGAAGCAAAAAACCCCCAAGAAAATCTAATGATAAAACTGTTTGCTTGATGAGTTCATCAGTTCTCTTTCCGGAGGTTGATAGCATTTTCCTCATGAATCCTTTGGAGTTGGCATAGAGTATGTTATTGATCAGAGTAGCTAAGTCTTCTCAAGTTTACCATCATTGCAAATACTGCTGTTACTATGTACAATACTCTCCTAGTTTTTCTCGCTGCACCTTACTTCAGCTCATGTCTTCTCATATTTTTCTAAAAGCATTCCTCTTATCATTTCTTACAACAATATTATTCCGTCATAATCATATACCACAAATTTTTCAGCCATTCCCCATATGATAGGCAGTTTCTCAGTTTCTATTTTTTTACCACCACATAAAGAGTTGCTATTAATATTTTTGTAGGTATATAGGGATCATTTTCCTTTCTTAAAATCTCTTTGGGGTAGGTACAGACCTAGTAGTGATAGTATTGCTGAGTCAAAGAGTATACATCGTTTTGCATCCTTTCAGGCATAATTCCAAATTCTCCTACAGAATAGTTGGACCAATTCACAGCTTTACTAACATTGCAATACTGTACCCATCTTTGCCCATCTGCTCCAGCATTTATCTTTTTTTCTTTTTCTATTATGTTAGTCAATATGATTGCTATAAAGTAGCACCAGAGAATTGTTTAAATTTGCATTTCTTGAAAGATTAGAGATTTTTTCTTGACTATAGATAACTTTAATTTCTTCATCTGACAACTGCTTGTTCATATCCTTTGACCCTTCATCAGTTGGTCATGTTTTGTAATTTTTTAAAAAAAACTTGGCTCAGTCCCCTATATATTTGAAAACTGAGACCTTTATCAGAGAAACATATATATGTATGTATATATATGTATATATATTATACACACATGCATACATGTATCTATCTGTTTATATAAGTGTATATATGTGTGTATATGCATGTTGATACATATACATATATGCAAACATATGTATATATACACACATACACACACATATACTGTCTCTCAGTTTCCTGCTTTCCTTCTAATTTTGGTTTTATTGTGTGTATATATGTGGTGTGTGTGTGTGTGTGTGTATGTGTGCCCATGCATGAATGAATGCAAATCCTTTTCAATTTAGAGTAATGAAAATTATTGATTTTACCTCCCATGATGCTATTTCTTATCACTAATTTGATTTTTATAATCCCCTTTATGTCTAAATCATGTAACCATTTTGATCTTATATTGGTACATAGCATAAAATGTTGGTCTATGCCTAGTTTCTGCTACTCTTCTCCAAGCAGATTTTGTTAAATACTGAGTTCTTGCCCAGGTACCAGGTATCTTTGGCTTTATCAAACACTAGATGATTGTGTCCATTTGATTCAGTACCTAATTTAGTATATTTTGTGTACTTAGTCTGTTTCATTGATGAACGATGATTTTTTTTTATCAAGCACCAAATTGTTTTTAATGATTATAGCTTGGTAGTATAATGTGAGATATGTTATTGCTAGGCCACCTTCCCTCCCATTTTAAAAATTCATATTCTTAGCCTTTTGTTCCTCCAAATGAATTTCACTATATTTTTTAGATCTATAAAGTAATATTTTGCTTAGTTAAATTGTTATGAGAATGAATAGGTAAATTATTTTAAGTATCAATGTTATTTTTATTACATTAGTTTCACCTACTCACCAGCAATTGCTACTTCTCCAATTATTTAGATCTGTCTTTATTTGTGTGAAGAAATTTTTGTAATCATGTTCAAATAGTTACTCTGTCTGTCTTGTCAGATAGTCTCCAAAGATTTTCATGCTGTCTGTAGTAATTTTAAATGGAATTTCTTTCTGTTTGTTCCTGGTGGGCTTTGTTGGTAATATGTAGAAATGCAGATGACTTATATGGGTTTATTTTATATCCTGCCACCTTGCTGGAGTTGTTATTTGTGTTAGCTAGTTTTATAGTTGACTCCCTAGCTTTCTCTAAATAACTGCAATATACATACATATATATGGACAGAGAGGGAGAGGGAGAGGGAGAAGGAGGAAGAGAAGGAGGAAGAGAGGGAGGGAGAGAGGGAGGGAGAGAGAGAGGGAGAGAGGGAGGGAAAGAGGGAGGGACAGGGGGAGAGGGATAGAGAGAGAGTTTGGTTTCCTTGCTTCCTGGGCTTATTCCTTTAATGTGTTCTGTTTGACTTAGTGCTATAGAGAACATTTTTGTATGATATTAAATAGTATAGGTGATAATCAACATCCTTGCTTCATCCTTGAGCTTATTGGAAAAAGTTTCTAGTTTATCCCTATTATAGATAATGCTTGCTCTTGGTTTTAGATTTATACTATTTATTTTATGAAAATAGCTTGATTATTCCTATCTATTATAATTTTAACAGTAACATTTCTTGTACTTTGTGCAAAGCTTTTTCTGTTCTATTGAAATACTAAAAATTTTTTTATGTTATTAATATGGTCAATTATGTTCATATATTTCCTAATATTCAACTAGCTTTGTATTACTGGCAGAAATTCACTCTGGTTATAATATATGATCTTTGTGATACATCACTATAGTCGCCTCACTGGTATTTCATTTCAAATTTTTGCTTCTGTATTCATTCAGCAAATTGGTCTATAATTTTCTTTTTATGTCTTGACTCTCCCTTGAGATTTGTGTTTGAATACCATACTGGTGTTGTGTAAGGAATATTGTAGGACTCCTTTATTTTTTTCAAATAGTTTAAGTCATATTGAAATTAGTTGTTCCTTAAATGTTTGATAGAATTTGTATGACATACATCTGGTCCTAGGTTTGCTTCCCCCTCCCCCCCATTTGGGAGTTTATGTATGCTTGTTCTGTTTGATTTCTTTTTCTAATATAGGGTTACTTAAGTATTCTATTTATTGTTCTGTTAATCTGGGAAATTTATATATATATATATATATATATATATGTGTGTGTGTGTATATATATATATTATATATACTCACCTTTTATAGATTGTCACTTTTACTGAAAACTATCAGAAATGACAAATACTAGAATGAATATGGGAAAATGGAGACATTAATAACTGTTGGAGTTGCAAACTGGTCCAACCATTTTGGAGAACAATTTGGAGCTATGCCCAAATAGCACTAGCATGTCTGTATTGCCAAGAGATCAGAGAAAAAGGAAAAGGACCTATCTGTACAAAAATATTGATAGCAGCTTTTCTGTAGCAGCAAAAATTGGAAATTGAGGGGAGGTCCATAAATTGGGGAATAGTAAAAGAAGTTGTTGTATGTGATTATGATAAAATGCTATTGTGCTATAAGAATAGTACATAAGAAAATAAGAACACCTCTAAATGAACTTGCTATTATTAGAGTACCAATCATCAAAGTATGATATTTCAAGAGAGATCTGGAGAGGCAGAGAGTCTGGGTTCAAATATCTCTGAAGCTCAATACCTTAAGACCATTCAATTATCTTCCCTGTGCCTAAATTTCCCTCATCTGTAGAATGTGTATGTATGTGAGGCTGATCTAGATTACTTCTTTCCATCTTTAAATCTATTAACCTATCACCCTTTCATACTAAGAAAGCCATCTAATGTGTATAAATCATTCTATCATTAGAGCCATCATCACACTAACACTACATTCACCTGTATCCTTCCTCTCTTTCATACCCCCTTCTCTGTAAAGGGCTTAACTTTCAAAAATATGCCTTTGATAGAAGAGGAAAGAAAACCAGTGCTGGAAATACTTTTAATGGAAAATAATGCAAAGACATGAAGTGACAACAAAATTCCCATAAGACATAAACAAAGTAGGGAAAGGACTAGATGAAACATAAAATATAAACTACTGGACTCTATAACCCCAATGATAGAAACTTTGGAAAAATAAATTTCCTTATTGATAAAAAAATGATGGCCCAAGTGAAACTGAAAAAGTATATATTCTAAAGAATGAATCAAAGAGTATTTCAGAAATGATATTGAATGGGTTGGATGTGCTAAAGTCTCCAGGAAGGATGAAAAAGCTTTAATTGAACATTTCATACTCCTAGATTGACAGCATGCAGAGAAGGAAAAATACTGTTACTTCCAGATTTGGAAGAAAGAATCCCGTTTAGGGAATGCTCGAATTTAGCATTCAGTGGTTGCCTCTAGAAATAAATAGTAACATAAACAATGGTAAAAGCAAACAAAAACAAGGAACTCATATTCCTCCAATTATAGCATGCAGTTGTACTGGCCATCAAGTAAGTACTTTGTAAATATATGTTCAGTTGTGCTACAGATGGTGAGAGAGCTGGTCCCAGAATAGATTAGGGGAGAAGATGGTGCTAAACCACATTTGGAAATGGTACAGCATTTTCTGCTTGCCCAATCTGCTTGCTACAAAAGTTCATCTTTTAAACACCAATATCGTTCTGGTAATTCTCTATGCTGATGAATCATGGAGCACCACTGTCTCAACTGAAATAAAATTCCAGGGTACACTTCTATATGGTACCAAAATAAGGCTATTGTTTGAGTCCTGAATGAGAAAGGGGAATTCTTAAAAGGCATAGTAACCTAATAAACTGTAGATATTTTCCTACTTTGAAAAAGTCAGTTTCGAGCAATCACCATCTACTAATGAATAATATGTAGGGTTATCCCTAGCTGCTAGTGCCTAATTGTTGATAGCTTTTATCACTGCTGCACTGGCAAGAAAATTGAATTAGTTATTTGAATAGGTGAGCTATACTCTTCTGGGTCTATTTAACATAGTTTTAATTTAGGTTTTATAGCTATACCCCAAGCAACAAGTATTCATCCACAAATAAGAAAAGAGGAAAGGATTTGTGACTCATTCATTATTGGAACTTCACTCTAGTGATTAAACAATAACAAATAAGAAAGAAATACTTTTATTCTAATAAATATTCAGATCAATGTCAATCAAGATAAACTCTCTTTACATACACACACAGGCATGGACATACACACACACACACATACACACACACACACAGTATTGCCCCATAGCCTAAGCAACTTAAAATGATACTTAAAAAATACAGCAGTGAATTTATAATCTGATGGTCTTAGTTCAAATCCTGGTTTTGCAACTTAATGTCTATGGAATTCTGGACAAGTCACTTACCCTCTCCGGCCCTCAATTCCTTAATCTATAATGTAAGAGGAGGTAGTCTAGATAGCCTCTCAGGTCTCTTCCAGGTCTAGATTTACATTGTTATTATTATCATTATTATTATCTACAGCCCCATCACCTGGAAAGAATGAATCATCCTGGACAATGTCAAGTAGATAAAAACATTAGGACATTGTCATGTCAAGACAAACACTAGGTAATCTGTTAAGCAGTTAAATGAGAGAAAGAAATTTGTTGCCAGTCACTTGGGAGGTCTTTGACTTTGTTGGAGAAAGAAGGAAGAATAAGGAAAAGATAAGAGTGTTTCTTAAGGTAAATATCTACTTTTAGACATCTATAATTGTAAAAAAAATGGTTTTCTTCACACAGGACTAACATTTGTCTCCTGTTTCTACCACTGGTTTTAATTATTTCTGCCTTATGAGACAAAAATATTTAGAATCTCCTTTCTATTTAACAATTTCTCAAAATCCCAAGAGGAGAACTGTTTTCCCTAAATCTTCTCCTCTAGAGATAGAAAGTCCCCAGTTCATTAACTTATCTTCTTGTGGGACAGTGGCAGGTACTTTTGCTATCCTGTTTGCCCTTCTCCATCCAACCAAGTTCCTAAATCAATGCCTCCCTTAAAATAGGGCACTTCTAAACGAACACATTATTCCATATATGACAATGACCAGGGCAGAAGACAATAGGATGCCAATCTTGCCAGTATGGACACTAAGTATTCATTAATTCATTATAAGATTATATGTATGCATGTTTACAGGTTGGAGGGTTGACATATAACTCTTTTGCCTCATTGAGTAGGGAATATACAAAAATCTCTATGTATGTTCTCCTTATGCATAAATTGTTGTCTATCTGTACAATCTTTTTCTTATGCTTGTGAATTACATATAGTCCCATTAGATATGAGCTACTGAGACCTTTCGGAATGCTGATTTTGCCTTCTAATGGGTTAGCTGCACTTCTAACCTTCATGCCATCTAAAACTTTAATAAGAAAGTCATCAGTTCTAACATCTAAGCCATTACAAATCTCAGATACAAAAAGAGAGACCTGAGGGACCAATTTAATAAGCAGTGTAGCATGGTAAACATAGAATTCAGCTTGAAATCAGAAAAATTGAATTTAGGACAGAAGGACAAAAGAACTGATTGTGTGCCTACTATGTGCCTATAACTATACTAAGTGCACAGTAAACTGCCTCAACCAGTTTTGAATCAACTTAATCTACATGTAGGGGATGAGGAAATTTTGAAAAGCTTTGTGAAATTTCTCATCAAAATGCAGATATATTTTATCTTTGGAATTCTCTCATCTACTATATTAGGAAGGCAGAATTTATGATTTCAAAGAGAATCTCATATGTGCCTAAAAGGTCCGGAACCGCAGGATATAAGGAATTCTCTAGGCAGAAGGCAGGAGAACTAAAGCATGTATTTACACTCCACAGTAACAATCCCACAAACCAGAGTCCCCATTTTGATATTTTCATCAAAAGCTTCCAGGTCCAATAAGTCCGCCTCACAAGAGTAACTAGGAGGCCACAGAGAAGCGAGATGGTATAAGGCAAAATCATATACATGCTTCCCCTCTACGGTAAGAAGATTACCCACTAGCCTCTAGTCAGCTCTGCTACCGGCAGCTCAGCTTCGGCTGTAGGCGTCTCTGGCTCCAACTGGAAAAGGAAAGGAGGATCTTCAAGCTGTCCTCTCCCCTCTTATAGAGTTTTTGACATCATCAAGCGCCGCCTGAACGACCAGGGCCGATTGGTTCTTGACTTGGCCCCTCCCCCAGCGTAGACCACATTAACACACCTCCCCTCAGCCAGCGCCATGACTCATCACACAGGAAGCTCTGGTCCTGCCCCGGAAGAGCAAGCCCCAGCGTCCAGGGAAGCTCAACAAGGCAAGCTGAGTCATTCAAAGAAAACAAAGTCCATTCTGGCTACATCTACCAGTCAATAAATCTTCCAAAAAAACAAATGTGGTAAATTTGGAATGAGGTGTGTGGTATTTTATGTGCTATTGTGTGGTATTGTGTTATTGAATGAGGTGTGAGGAGTGTGGTATTGTACAAAGAGCGTTGGATTTGAAATCAGAATAGCTGAATTTGAATCCTCTCTCTGCTAGTGATTTAATGTGTTATCTGAGGGTTATGTTTCTTCTCTTCTCTGGGTCTTTATTTCCTCATTTGTTGCTTGGTTCTAAATCCTATGTCTTGTTCTTTATGGATCAATATTTTTCAAATTGTCACAAGCACTTTGGCCTCAGCCTAATCATTAAAATTATTAATAACTGGCCTTTATAAGATGCTTTAAAATTTGCAAAGTGATTTACAAACTTTATTTGATCTTCAACAATGGATAAATGATTTAGACATAAACGGTAATATAATCAAATTAGGGGAGCATAGAAAAAGGTAGCTGTCAGATCTATGGATAAGAGAAGAGTTTTTGATCAAACAAGAGGTAGAGATCAACAAATGGAGTAAAATGGATAATTTTGATTACACGAAATTAGAACACTTTTACAACAAACAAACCTAAGGCAGCCAAAATTAGGAAAAAAACTGAAAACTCAGAAAATTTGATAAAGACCTCATTTCTCAAATATATAGGGAAAAGAGCCAAATCTATTGCAATAAAAGCCATTCCCCAATTGGTAAATTATCAAAGTGTATGAACAGGCCATATTCAGAAGAAAAAATCAAAACTATCAATAGTCATTTGAAAAAATGCTCTAAATCACCACTGATTTGAGAAGTGCAAATTGAAATAACTCTGAGATACCACCTCACACCTACCAGATTGGCTAACATGATAAAAAGGGAAAATAACTAATGCTGGAGGGAATGTGGAAAAATAGGGACATTAATGCACTATTGGTGGGGTCGTGAACTAGTCTAACAATTCTGGAGAACAATTTGGAACTATGCCCAATTTTGCTTTAAAACTATACAAGCCAGGGGTGGAGCAAAGATGGTGGCTGGAAAGAAGGGACTTGCTTAAGCTTGCCCCCAGATCCCTACAAACACCTGCAAAAATGACTCTGAACAAATTCTAGAGCTGCAGAACTCATGAAATAGCAGAGAGAAGCAGGGCTCCAGGCCAGGAATGGACATTTGTTGGGAAGGGTCTATCGCACAGAGCTGGGAGCAGAACAGAGAAGAGCCCAGTGTGGGCCACACCAGGACCAGGCAGACTGGGACCTGGGTAAAACAGGGCATAGGGCCCTGAATCATTGAGCTGTGGCAGTCACCAGACTTCTCAACCCACAAACACCAAAGACAACAGAGCAGGTTAGTGCAAAGACTACTGGGAAGGAGTGAAAAGAGTCTGAGGTCAGCCCTAGCCCCAGGGTGGCAGAACTGGTGCAGCTCTAGGGCTGCTTCCAGAGCACCAGCTGTGGTTGCTTCTGGCCCCAGGCCCGCCTGGTGGGAGTAATTAAGCTGTGGAGCAGAGCTGGAGTGCAGAGTCTGCTTGGATCTGGGTCGAGATCCTGGTTAGTGGTCCTCGGGGGAGGAGGAGTGCTGGTATGGCAGAGTTTGCAGTGTAGAAGTAGCTCTGAAAATAGCAGTGCTTGGCCCCTAAAGCTTGGGACCAAGTATTGTATACTCTACAAGTAGTCATACGCTGACAAAAAGCTCAAGGGTCAAGTTGGCTGGGAACATGGCCAGGCAGGGAAAAAAGGATGCAGACTCAGATTCAGACTCAGACTTTGGAATCTTTCTTTGGTGACAAAGAAGACCAAAACATACAGCCAGAAGAAGTCAACTAAGTCAAAAAGCCTACATCAAAAGCCCCCAAGAAAAACATGAACTGGTCCCAGGCCATGGAAGAGCTCAAAAAGGATTTGGAAAAGCAACTTAGAGAAGTAGAGGAAAAACTGGGAAGAGAAATGAGAGTGATGCGAGAAAACCATGAAAAACAAGTCAATGACTTGCTAAAGGAGACACAAAAAATACTGAAGAAAATAACACCTTAAAAATAGACTAACTCAAATGGCAAAAGATCTCCACAAAGCTGATGAGGATAAGAATGCCTTGAAAGGCAGAATTAGCCAAATGGAAAAGGAGGTGCAAAAGGCCACTGAAGAAAATACTACCTTAAAAATTAGATTGGAGAAAGTGGAAGCTAGTAACTTGATGAGAAATCAAGATATTATAAAACAGAACCAAAGGAATGAAAAAAATGGAAGTCAATGTGAAATATCTCATTGGGAAAACTACTGACCTGGAAAACAGATCCAGGAAAGATAATTTTAAAAGTATTGGACTACCTGAAAGCCATGATCAAATAATCAAGGAACAAATTATCAAGGAAAATTGCCCTGATATTCTAGAGCCAGAGGGTAAAATAGAAATTGAAAGAATCCACCGATCGCCTCCTAAAAAAGATCCCCCCAAAAAGACTCCTAGGAACATTGTTGCCAAATTCGAGAGCTCCCAGATCAAGGAGAAACTACTGCAACAGCCAGAAAGAAACAATTTGAGTATTGTGGAAACAAAATCAGGATAGCACAAGATCTAGCAGTTTCTACATTAAGGCATTGGAGGGCTTGGAATATGATATTCCAGAGGTCAAAGGAGTTAGGATTAAAACCAAGAATCACTATGCAGCAAAACTGAGTATCATGCTCCAAGGCAAAATATAGGCTTTCAACAAAATAGAGGACTTCCAAGCTTTCTCAGTGGAAAGACCAGAGCTGAATAGAAAATTTGACTTTCAAACACAAGAATCAAGACAAGCATGAAAAGGTAAACAAGAAAGAGAAATCATAAAGGACTTACTAAAGTTGAACTATTTTGTTTACATTCCTACATGGAAAGATAATGTGTGTAACTAATGAGACCTTTCTCAGTATTAGGGTAGTTGAAGGGAATATACATACATACATACATACATACATATAGACAGAGGGCACAGGGTGAGTTGAATATGAAGGGATGATATCTAAAAAAATAATAAAATAAAATTAAGGGATGAAAGAGGAATATATTGTGAGAGGGAGAAAGGGAGAGATAGAATGGGTTAAAGTATCTCACATAAAAGTGGCAAGAAAAAGTAGTTCATTGGAAGGGAAGAGGGGGCATGTGAGGGGGAATGAGTGAATCTTGCTCTCATTGGATTTGACTTGAGGAGGGAATAACATACACACCCAACTGGGTATCTTACCCCACATGAAAGTAGGGGGAAGGGGATAAAAAAGGGGGGACGATAGAAGGGAGGGCAGTTAGGGGAAAGAAATAATCAAAAGCAAACACTTTTGAAGAGGACAGGGTCAAGGGAGAAAATTGAATAAAGGGGCACAGGACAGGATGGAGGGAAATACAGTTAGTCTTTCACAACATGACTATTTATGGGAGTGTTTTGCATAATTACATATGTGTGGCCTATGTTGAATTGCTTGCCTTCTTAGAGAGAGTGGGTGGGGAGTGAAGAGGGGAGAGAATTTGGGACTCAAAGTTTTAAAAGTAGATGCTCAAAAAAAGTTGTTTTTGTCTGCAACTGGGAAATAAAGTACACAGGCAATGCGGCATAGAAATCTATCTTGCCCTACAAGAAAGTAACAGGAAAAGGAATGGGGGGAGGGGGGTTGGGGAGACAGAAGAGAGGGCTGACTGGGGAATGGGACAATCAGAATATATGCCACCTTGGAGTGAGGTGGAGGGTAGAAATGGGGAGAAAATTTGTAACTCAAAATCTTGTGGAAATCAATGCTGAAAACTAAAAAGTATTAAATAACAAAGTATAGGTAATAAAAGAAAAAAAAACTATGCAAGCCCTTTTCCCAGCAATACCACTATTAGTTCTGTACCCCAAGGACATAAAATAAAAAGGATTTATTTGTACAAAAATATTTCTACTGGCTTTTTGTAGTAGCAAAGAATTGGAAATTGAAAGGATGTTCATCAATTGGGGAATGGCTGAACAAGTCATGGTATATAATTGTGATGGAATACTATTGTGCTATAAGAAATGATGAGTAGGGTGATTTGGGGGAAACCTGGCAAGACATAACAATTCATGCAAAGTGAAGTGAGCTTAACTAGGAGAACATCGTAAACAGTAATAGCAATATTGTAAGGATGAGCAAATGGGAAAGATTCAGCACCTCTGATAAAAAAAATGATCCTACGGAATTCTGAAGGACCCATGATCAAAAATGCTATCTACCTCCAGAGAAAGAAGTCTAACTTCAGATTGAAGCATACTTTTTAAACTTTCTTTTTCTTGTTTTTTTCTTTTTCTGTGTTTCCTTTTGCAACAGGGTTATTAGGGAAGTACATTTTGCATAACTTTAAGTGTATAATCGGGGCAGCTAGGTGGTACACTGGATACACCATCAGGCCTTGAGTCAGGAAGACTGAGTTCAAATTCAACCTCAAATATTTAGTAGCTATGGGAACCTGGGCAAGTCACCTAATCTTGTTAGCCTTAGTTTTCTCCTTTGTAAAATGAGCTGGAGAAAGAAATAGCAAACCACTTCTGTATCATTGTCAAGAAAATCCCCAAATAGGGTCACAAAGAGTTGTATACAACTGAAACAACAGAATCACAACATGTGTATAACTGATATCAGCTTGATTATCTTCTCAAAGAAGGGTGAGGAATAGGAGAGAGGGGAGATTTTGGCACGCAAAATTTTTTTAGCATTTTTTTATTTAGTTTTCAGCATTGATTTTCACAAGAGTTTGAATTACAAATTTTCTCCCCATTTCTACCCTCCCCCCCACTCCAAGATGGCATATATTCTGGTTGCCCTGTTCCCCAGTGAGCCCTTCCTTCTGTCACCCCACTCCCCTCCCATCCCCGTTTCCCTTCCTTTCTGATAGGGCAAGATAAATTTCTACGCCCCATTGCCTGTGTATCTTATTTTCTAATTGCATGCAAAAACTTTTTTTTTTTTGTTTTTGAACATCTGTTTTTAAAACTCTGAGTTCCAAATTCTCTCCCTTCTTCCCTTCCCACACACCCTCCCTAAGAAGTCAAGCAATTCAACATAGGCCACATGCATATCATTATGTATAACCCTTCCACAATACTCATGTTGTGAAAGACTAACTATATTTTGCTCCTTCCTAACCTGTCCCCCTTTACTGAGTTTTCTCCCTTGGCCTGTCCCCTTTTGAAAGTGTTTGTTTTTGATTACCTCCACCCCCATCCGCCCTCCCTTCTATCATCCCCACTTTTTTATCTTCTTCCTCCTTTTTTCCTGTGGGGTAAGATAGCCAAATGAGTATGTATGGTATTCCCTCCTCAGGTCAAATTTGATGAGAGCAAGATTCACTCATTCCCCCTCACCTGCCTTCTCTTCTCTTCCTACAGAACTGCTTTTTCTTGCCACTTTTATGCGAGATAATTTACTCCATTCTATCTCTCCATCTCTCCCTATCTCCCTCTCTCAATATATTCCTCTCTCGTTCCTTAATTTGATTTTATTTCTTTTAGATATCTTCCCTTCATCTTCAACTCACCCTGTGCCCTCTCTCTCTCTCTCTCTCTCTCTCTCTCTCTCTCTCTCTCTCTCTCCCTCTCTCTATATACACACATACATATATACATACATATACACTCACAAATACACATATAGACATAAACATATATATAAATATATTATATATACATATATACACATATATGTATATATACATATATGCACATATATGTATATACATATATACACATATATGTGTATATATACACATATGTACATATATATACATATATATACATATATACACACATACACATATACACATACACACACACACACACATATATATGCATATATATATATATATATATATATATATATATATATATATATATATATATATGTACACACACACACATATTCCCTTTGGCTACCCTAATACCAAGGTCTCATGAATCATACACATCATCTTTCCATGTAGGAATGTAAACAAAACAGTTCAACTTTAGTAAGTCCCTTGCAATTTCTTTTTCTTTTTTTTTTCTTGATTTCCTTTTCATGCTTCTCTTGATCCTTGTGTTTGGAAGTCAAATTTTCTATTCAGCTCTGGTCTTTTCACTGAGAAAGCTTGAAAGTCCTCTATTTTATTGAAAATCCATATTTGCCTTGGAGCATGATACTCAGTTTTGCTGGGTAGGTGATTCTTGGTTTTAATCCTAGCTCCATTGACCTCCGGAATATCGTATTCCAAGCCCTTCGATCTCTTAATGTAGAAGCTGCCAGATCTTTGGTTATTCTAATTATGTTTCCACAATACTCAAATTGTTTCTTTCTGGATTCTTGCAGTATTTTCTCCTTGATCTGGGAGCTCTGGAATTCAGCGACAATATTCCTAGGAGATTTCATTTTGGGATCTATTTGAGGAGACGATCGGTGGATTCTTTCAATTTCTATCTTGCCCTGTGGCTCTAGAATATCAGGGCAGTTCTCCTTGATAATTTCCTGAAAGATGATATCTAGGCTCTTTTTTTGATCATGGCTTTCAGATAGTCCAATAATTTTTAAATTATCTCTCCTGGATCTATTTTCCAGGTCAGTAGTTTTCCCAATGAGATATTTCACATTGTCTTCCATTTTTTCATTCCTTTGGTTCTGTTTTATAATATCTTGATTTCTCATCAAGTCACTAGCTTCCACTTGCTCCAATCTAATTTTTAAGGTAGTATTTTCTTCAGTGGTCCTTTGGACCTCCTTTTCCATTTGGCCAAATCTGCCTTTCAAGGCATTCTTCTCCTCATTGGCTTTTTGGAGCTCTTTTGCCATTTGAGTTAGTCTATTTTTAAGGTGTTGTATTCTTCAGTGTATTTTTCAGCATTTTTTTGTGTCTCCTTTAGCAAGTCATTGACCCGTTTTTTATGGTTTTCTCGCATCACTCTCATTTCTCTTCCCAATTTTTCATCTACTTCTCTAACTTGCTTTTCCAAATCATTTTTGAGCTCTTCCATGGCCTGGGACCAGTTCATGTTTTTCTTGGAGGCTTTTGGTGTAGGCTCTTGCACTTTGTTGACTTCTTCTGGCTGTATGTTTGGGTCTTCTTTGTCACCAAAGAAGGATTCCAGAGTCTGAGACTGAATCTGGGTGCGTTTTCGCTGCCTGGTCGTATTCCCAACCAACTAACTTGACCCTTGAGTTTTTCAGTGGGGTATGACTGCTTGTAGACTAAAGAGTTCTAAGTTCCACACTTGGGGGGATGTGCAGCTCTGCCACACCAGCACTCCTCCTTCCTGAAGAACCCCCAACACGGACTGGGCTTTGATCTTCAGCAGGCCGTGCACTCCTGCTCTGATCGGCCACTTAATTCCTCCCACCATGTGGGTCTGGGGCCGGAAGCAACTGCAGCTGTACTTCTGTAGCTGCCTCACCTCCACCACTCCTGGTGCTGTAGCCAAAGCTCGAACTCCTTCCACTCTCGCAGCTTTTCCCACTAACCTTCTCTGTTGTCTTTGGTGTTTGTGGTTTGAGAAGTCTGGTAACTGCTGCAGCTCATTGATTCAGGGTGCTAGGACATGCTTCTCCTGGCTCCTGGTCTGGTCGGTTCACACCGCTGATGCTGGGCTCTGCTCTGCTCCCAGCTCTGTGCCGGATAGACCTCACCCAGACCTCACCCAGGCTGTCCTGGGCTGGAGCCCTGCTTCCCTCTGCTGTTTTGTGGGTTCTGCAGTTCTAGAATTGTTTCAGAGCCATTTTTTATAGGTTTTTGGAGGGACTTGGTGGGGAGCTTACACTAGTCCCTGCTCTCCAGCTGCCATCTTGGCTCCACCCCCCTGGCATACAAAATTTTGAAAAAAATGAATGTTCATTTTTTACATGTAATTGAGAAATATTTGATAAAATAAACCAAAAATAATTGGGGAAAAAAGGGGTTTGCTATGTGCCAAACACTATGCTGGGTGTCAGAGATTCAAAAATAAAGTAATCCTTATGACAAATGAGTTTACATTCTACTGTGGGAGACAAGTACTTATATAAGTATGTATAGAAAAATGTAAAGAGAATAAACACAAATAAACACAAGGTAGTTTCAGATGGATGTCATGTGTTGTTGGGTAGGGATTGAAAAAAGCATTATTTAACTGGTGGTGTTTAAGCAGCATCTTGAAGGAAGATAGAAATTCTATGAGACAGAGGTGAAGAGGGAATGCATTCTATGCATGGAAGATAGCCAATGCAAAGATATCAGTCAATCAAAAAGCATTTTTTAAATTTTTGATATGTGTCAGATGCTGGGTTAATTGCTGGGGATACAGAGAAAGGCAAAAGACAGGCCCTGCCCTCCAAAAACTCATGCACTATTGGGAGAGGAAACATGCAAACAACTATGTACAAATGAACCATACACAAGATAGATAAGAATTAGGAAGGTGCTCTGCGTGTGTGTGTGTGTGTGTGTATGTGAGAGAGTAAAAGAGATATATCTATCTATCTATCTATCTATATGTAGATATATATGTATGTATACATATATATGTATATATCTATCTATATATATGTATATATCTATCTATATATATACATATATATATATATATATATATATATATATATATATATATATAGAGAGAGAGAGAGAGAGAGAGAGAGAGAGAGAGAGAGAGAGAGAGAGAGACTGGGAGGGGAGACAGGCCCAGAGACAGAGACAGAGAGACAAACAGACCCAAAGAGACAGAGAAAGAAAAGAAGAAAAAAGGAAAGGAAATGAGAGGAGAGAAGACTCAAGAGGGAGAGAGTGATATAATGGGTATTGTACTAAACTTGGAAATAAGCAGACCTATGTTCAAATAACACCTCATTTAATGGCCATGTTAGCCAAACCAAGCAACTTTTCTCTCTGCCTTAGTTTCCTGATCTTTAAAATGAAAGGGTTAGACTTAAATGCCTCTAAGGGCCTTTCCAACTCTAAATCTATGATCTTATAAGATAGATCCTAGGAGAACACATTCAGGTGCTGTAATATGAATGGTGAGTCAGTATAGGACACTAAGAAGGAACATTTTGGTAAGTAGAAGGAGAACCAGGAGAGGTAATGTTATGAAAGTTCAGAGAAGAGAGATTACTCAGTATTATTAATTGCATCAGATGATCGAGGGAATAAAGGGAGTAAGTACCAACACTTCCTCCCTTAGGAATCTCATAAGAAAGCAAGAGAAGATATAGGGGGATAGATTAAAGGCCTGATAGGGCCTAACAAACAATTTTTATTTGGGTTTTGTTTTGTTTTAGGATTGGGGAGACTTGGGCTAGTGTAAAGGGAGTGGGAAAGGAACCAGGAACTAGTAAATGGGGAGAAGTCAAGGATTAGGGGTAGGGTGGAAAGATAAATCTTAAAATGGCTTGATCATTTAGGAGGGATTGGTCTTGGCAAAGAGAAGAGCCATCTTATTGTCATTTTAAGGAGAGAATGGAGAATTATGTCAAGGGATTTTGAGCTCAAGAGAAAGGAATTACCTGATATTATGGCCAGAAATAAAGATGTTGCCATTATTTTCTCTCTTTATCACTTGATAGAGTATGGCACAAGAAAGCCACAGTATTTAGTTGGCTTCCATTCTCATTCCTACACTCTGATATTTCAGGCTTTTCACTTAACCCCAGTACTACTCAGAAAACAAGCACTATTCCTTGAAGAACGACCAATGAATTTGCAAGTTTGAGCCCAGACCTCACCTAGAATTTTGAATACTTCAGATGTCAAAAGTAATTAGTACTGGAAGCACAGTTCTACCTTAACAAAGAGCTAAAAAGTCAATAATTGACTGAGAAAATGAGCAAAGAGTTAAAAAAAATCACAGTATAGAATCTTACTTTGGTGAGAAGGAATATCAAAACATTCAACCAGAAGACAACAAAGTCAAAGCTCCTATATCCAATGTCTCCAAGAAAAAATATGAATTGGTCTCAAGCCATGGAAGAGATCAAAAAGGATTTTGAAAATCACATAAGAGAAATAGAGGAAAAAATGGGGTAGAGAGATGAGAGCGATGCAAGAAAATCATGAAAAACAAGTCAACAGCATGCTAAAGGAGCCCCCCAAAAGGCTGAAGAAAATAACACCTTAAAAACAGACTAATCCAAATGGCAAAAGAGGTTCAAAAAGTCAATGAGGAGAAGAATGCCTTAAAAAGCAGAATTGGCCAAATGGAAAAGGAGGTCCAAAAGGTCACTGAAGAAAATAATTCCATAAAAGTTAGAATGGAACAAATGGAGGCTAATAACTATGAGAAAGCAAGAAATTATAAACCAAAACCAAAAGAATGAAAAAATAAAAGACAATGTGAAATATCTCATTGCAGAAACAACTGACCTAGAAGATAGATCCAGGAGAGATAATTAAAAATTTATTGAACTACCTGAATGCTATGATCAAAAAAGGAGCCTAGATATCATCTTTCAAGAAATTATCAAGGAAAACTGTCCTGATATTCTAGAGCCACAGGGCAAAATAGAAATGGAAAGAATCTACCAATGACCTCCTGAGAGAAATCCCCAAAGGAAAACTCCTAAGGATTACTGTAGCCAAATTCCAGAGTTCCCAGGTCAAGGAGAAAATATTGTAAGCAGTCAGAAAGAAACAATTGAAATATTGTATAAACCCAATCAGGATAACACAAGCTTTAGCAGTTTCTCTATTGTGGGATTGAAGGGCCTGGAATATGATATTCCAGAGGTCAAAGGAGCTAGGATTAAAACCAAGAATCACCTACCCAGCAAAATTGAATATAATACTTCAGAGGAGAAAATGGACATCCAATGAAATAGAGGACGTTCAAGCATTTTGATGAAAAGACCAGAGCTGAATAGAAAATTTCACTTTCAAATACAAGAATCAAGAGAAACATAAAAAGGTAAACAGGCAAGAGAAATAAGGGGCTTATTAAAGTTGAATTGTTTACATTCTGACTTGGAAAGATGATATTTGTAACTCATGAGACCTTTCCCAGTAATAGGGTAGTTGGAGGGTATTATATAATATAAATCTCTATCTATATCTATATGTACTCTCTCTCCACACACACACACACACACACACACACACACAAACAGTAGGCACAGGGTGAGTTAAATATGAAGGGATGATATCTAAAATAAAATTAAGGGGTGAGAAAGGAATGTACTAGGAGAAGGAGAAAGGGAGAGGTAGAATGGGTGAACTATCTTACATAAAAGAGGCAAGAAAACAAATGCTTTTTCAATGGAGGCGAAGGGGGGGGCAGTGATAGGGAATGAGTGAATCGTAATCTCATTGGATTTGGCTTAAGGAGGGAATAACATAGACACTCAATTGGGTATGAACATCTATCTTACCCTACAGGAAAGCAGGAGGGAAAGGGGTAAAAGGGGGGGGTGATAAAAGGGAGAGCAAATTGGAGGAGGGGGGTAATCAGAAGCAAACACTTGTGAGGAAGGACAGGATCAAAGGAGAGAATAGAATAAATGGGGGGGGTTGGGATATGATATAGGGAAATATAGTTAGTATTCCACAACATGATTGTTATGGAAGTATTTTGCATGACTACACATGTATAACCTATATCAAATTGCTTGCATTCTCAATAAGGGTGGGTGGGGAGGGAGCGAGGGGGGGAATATGGAGTCCCATGTTTTGAAAACTAATGTTAAAAATTGTTTTTACATGCAACTGGGAAGTAAGATATATAGGTGATGCAGTATAAAAATCTGTCTTTCCCTATAGGAAAATAGAAGGGAAAAGGATAAGAGAAGGTGGGGTGATAGAAGGGAGGGCAGAGTTGGGGAAGGGATAATCAGAATGCACGAATGCACGCTGTCTTGGAGTGGGGGAAGGGGAGAGATGTGGAGAAAATTTGTAACTCAAAATCTTGTGGAAGTGAATGTTGAAAGTTAAAACTAAATTAATTAATAAAAATTTTAAAAAATTAAAACTCAAAAGAAAAAAAAAGAAATGATAGACCACACCAAAAGTTGTTATTTAAAATTCAATTCACTGAGTCCAAGAGACTGACACAAATCAGAACTAATCTCCTAAGACTGAAGAAAGGAAAGTTGTTAAGAATCCATGAGGAGCAAGAGGGGAGAAGTATAGCAGAGGCAAGTACAGAAAGAAAGGAGCTACAGCCAGGTAGATAATGTTCATCAGGAAAAATTTGTTAGAAAAGGTTATCAGGACAGATGCTATGTTGTGGAAAACCACAGATTATAGACCCCAGGGTGGTAATCCTATTTTACTTTTTCTCTTCAGGCTTCCTTATGGAAATCTGAAAAATTACCCTCTCAGTACAGGTACAGTCTATTTACCTTCGCTCATATTAGACATTTATTATGTCTTTATAAACAGCATAACAACAAGCTATTGTTAATAAGGATATGCTTACTGAAACAGTTAAGGTGAAGAGGAAACATTCCCAGGGGAGAGAGAGCTAACATTGAAGGATTTTTTTCTTTCTCTCTCTTTTTTTTTGCCAAAAGTATAGTCCCTCAAAGAGATAACAAGGATTAAGGAAAAAGTATAAATCCCTTGATTCTACTTACCAGAGCATAGAAGGGACATTTATACTAAAAGTCCCATATGAAAAGTTATCCAGTAATAGAGTAAAAAGCAAATATAAGGGATGTGCAACCCTCACACTATCCCTTCTGAAAGAAACCACCATATATGCTAAATGAATATGAAGTAGTTTGGTAAGGGTGATGAGTAGGGGAAAGAGAAAGGACAGATAAGCTTTTTTTTTTTTTAAATGCTCAATTATTTGCATTAAGTAGGAAATTTACTAAGTAGCTAGTATCTTTGTTCTTGGTGCTGTGGATATCATGAGGAAATATAAACAGTTCCTATCTTTATGTAGCTTATACTCTACTCAGGAGAAATAACAGGTTCCAGACAAAGCCATCTTTAAGGTACAAGTCTGTGGAGGTCACATTGCTCATTTTGGACAGTAACTCAAGAGGGATACCTGGGGGGAAGGTGAGATGAAGCAAGGCCTCTGAAAACAGGTATTAATAATGACTGCAAGCTCACACACATTTAGTCGACTCATAATACTATGCTTATCAATCCTCGTGCCCTGTCCATCACACAAAGTTTTCTACTTTTCTTCGTCTTCCTCTCAAGCTACAGGTTACTATTTTGTGGATTTCTCCTTTTAAGATGACCTTAAATATTCCTTTTGACTATATGTTACTTGAACATTTCAAATAACATTATTTTAATCATTATTTATTTGATAACATAAGGCTTACAAAATATCCACCTCACAAAAATTATTAGGAAGTATGAGCATTATCCCTATTTTACAAGTGAAGAAACTAAGGCAGAATAATTTGTCCAATTATCATATAACTGTCAGAGCCAGAGCATGAATGCATGTTTTCCTGACTTTAGATTCAGTGCTTTGTCACCCACCTATGTCATACCACCTTATAGATGCAGAGTGCAATTCTTAGATATGCTTTATTGGACATCATTTTTATCCTGCTGTTGTCCTCTTAAAATCATTATTTCATGTCCAAACTTCTGGTAACAGGTTTTGAAAATTTTACTAGGCTAGTCCTCTTATGACAGAGACATAATCCATTATTAGTGCCTTTCTACCTTTTAGTAGCAGGGTTTGCAGTGGCATAACTTTTGAAAATCTAGGATTACCTCCACATTATGATGAGACAGTAGGATAGGACTTTACTGGAGGCAACCAGATGCTATTATTATGAAAATCATGGTAGAGGGGTTCAGATAGGGTTACTCCAGATTCTAAGTGTACTTAAGGATGGCCCTACCAAACCTCAAATATGTAGCTCCCAAATTTCTCTTTCATGAAAAGAAAGGGCCATATTTCAGTAAACATCTGTTGCTTTTGGAATTAGATCAGAGTTTTAATTAGGTCATTTTTTTTTTTTACTTTTACATATAACAATCCTTACTCCTTCAGTATTCTCCTTGCAGTTTACCAGTACAAGGGTCATTTTATTCTTCAACAAAAAATTTAGATCAATTGCTTTCAACAATTTTTTGAGTTAAAAACATAAAAGCCTCATAAAATCTCTACCAAAGAGAGAAGAGATGAATGAGTTTGGCCAAAATAGCACATGTCAATATCAAGTCATATTTTGCACCCAGGTAGCAAAAGCAAAGCAAATACTTAATCTGTAGGAGTGAAAACTAGTGGGTTGTAGTAGACTTTCATCCATAATCTTTCTCTTGCCCCTTCCCCCTCCCTTCACTGCCCCCAGTACATTTGGGTTATGGCTGTTGACTATTGAGGGAATTGAGAACAGTAAGTGGTAGTGGAAATTGAGTAGAAAAACACCGACTCCATTTTGTGACTCCATTCTAAATCTAGCTCTGTTCCTTTCTATTCGATTATGGGTCTAGTCCAATTTCTGTCTTGTAAAAAATACTTTATTGAATTGTGGTAATTGTGGAAAAACCTTGATTGTATTTTTAAACCCAGCCCTACTTGGCTGGAATGCTGGACCACCTTTACCTGCTGTTTAGAGATCCTTAACTAACACTCTAAGTTATGGTGACCAGAAACCCAGTCAGATCCAAAGACTGACGCAAGGAGTTTTCCGTGCAACTATATTTCTCAAGCAACCCATGTGTTTTACTTGAAAACTGGCCCCATACTGATCAGTTATTGTTTCCCTGTTACTTTGAGTGTTTACAGACACTTGGGGGAAGTGGAACATCATTTTGTGGTTTGTTTGTTTGTTTTTCTGATTTCAGGGAATTGCATTTGTTTGTTCTCTCCTTCCCAACTTGGAAAGTCCCTAATCTTTCCTCCAATTAGAAATCAGATCACCTAATGTTTTATCCTGGTTATTTCTTTTCTTTCAATTAATTGGTCATATTGGATTGATTGTTTTTAATGTATAAAAATCTGTCTCTCCTTGTGTTCAGGGTCTAGTGCCAAAGCTGAGCACGCATTGCTTAATAAATCGGTATGCTCATAAACTTGAACATTTGTTTCCTCAGTCATTTCATCTTCACATACCACGCTATCTTGGCATTTCAAGGCCCTTGGATCTGTGTGATTGCAGGACAACTGATGCATTTGAAGTGAATTTGGAGACTATCCATGTCTTGTACCCCTTAACGCAACACATTTGTTAATTTTTGGCTTTAAAGGCAATGTTAATTTTTTTAAAAAATATATGTATGCATACATATATACTGACAAAAGAGTTTTAAATGTAATCTGGATGAGATCAGTCTCCAACCTGTGGATGGTTGGAGACAACCAAAGCAGGTCAGATACGGGTGAGTCAGGAATCAAATAGCAGTTCAATTTAGAGGAAAATGGGTTTGTGAATCAAAATACTCCCTGAGAAGGAGGACTTGTGGCTTGTGGTAGAAGTAGGGTTTTTAAGCATGAAAACCACAAAAAGGTAGTATCCCACAGTCATTCTTATGTCTTGAGTAAACAGTTCTCACAGCAGGTCCACATGTACAGGCATTTTGGGGACAACTCAAGCATTCCTGGGTCCTGTGGGAATAATTGAGTCTTGTGATTTTCTCAAGTCTTAAGGGTCATTGAAACTTGTGACTGTTCAGCAGGGTACAGAACCAGAATTAGTGTGGTGGGAATAGGAGTATAGCACCTGGTTTGGTTCACTTAGTGGTCACAAGCCCATGAATTGTTAGAATGTCAGGAGATATGACTGATCACTTTCTGCCACAGTGCATCCTGTAGTTCCAGATCTCAGATCAGGATCCACTGGGAAACAGGGAAATCATAAGTCCTAATTCTAGGGTTTTGCTGTGGCTGAGATCATCCAGAAGGTGAATGCAAAGGATTGTTGTTATGCCAAGCTCAGGTCACAACCTGCTTGTTAGGACTTAGCTCTAGAAAACAGGGTGTCTCGTAATATCTTAACAATACATACATACATACATACATGTGTGTACGTATGTGTGTGTCTGTCTGTCTAGCTAGCTTGCTAGCTAGCTGTCTACTATGAGTTTTGATAACTATTTACCATCAGTTTTGAGACTAGTTCTCCCTATCTCACCCGGGTCTCAGTTTAGTACAGTTTAGTACAAAACTTCTGAGCTCAAGTGATCCACGAGCTTCAACCTTATCAAGAGTTGGGATTATGTACCTTTCTATACCTGGCTAAATTATACATCCAAACCTGTCTAAATTATATATTCAATAAATTCAATTCAGCAAGAGTTTTTGTTCCTCTGTATTCCAAAATCTGGGCTAGGTTCTATGGGCATCTGTTATCATAATAATAATAAATGGAATTTAGATTATGTTTGTACATTTGCAAAGCACTTTAAAAAAATCATTTTATTTGATCCCACAAGAACCCTATAAAGTCAGTTCTTGTGTCCCCTCTATTTCGCAGATGAGGAAACTAAAGATTATGGAAAGTAAATGATATGCATGAGGTGACATATGTAGTAAATATCAGACCCAGAATTTAAATCTCCCCTAAAAAAATCAGCACTCTGATTCCAAATCCTGTGTTTTCTCCAAGATGCCACACTGTGTCTCCACATAAGAAATGGTTTCTATCCCTAATAAGCTTATAACTTAGTTGGGATGTAAACCATACCTATGCAATGAGTAGAGAATACTATAAACAATGCATAATTACATGTTACCTTTTATGGCAAAAAAATCCCCATAATATTGTAGGAATTTGACCCAAGATTGACTTTTCTTTTCCAGTAGTAATTGATACTTTAGGAAGAAAGTTAAATGTATTAGTTGGAACTTGAAGTCTGGATATTATTTGAGCTGATAGAGAATGTGGGGAACTATTAAGACTAAGGGGAAAAGAATGAATAAAGGTATAGATATTGGAATAAGCCTGGCATTTATGTGTGTACATGTGCATGTACATGTGTTGCATTATATGTGCACATGAGCATATGTGATTACTTGTATGTTTGGAGTTGGAGGAATACTAGATAAGTAGAGTGGTTACAGATTACGGAGGGATTGATTTCTAGAACAAGAAGGTGGAAGGGAATAGGCACTAGTGAATTATTGATGGCTTTTGAGCATGACAGTGACGAAGAAGGAAGCCTTTTAAACAGACTAATTTGACAACATTATACAAGGCAGAAGAGGGAAGAAGTCAGAACTAGGAGGAGCGTTTAAGTGATAATAAAGGTCTGGATGAGGGTGGTAGCAATAAGAAGGGAGCAGAGACAGATAAGCGAAACATTATGAAGAAATAATGACTAAACTTTAGTAACTGATTGGATACAGGAGCTTAAAAGGTTTTTCATCCTCCAACATGCCTCCTAGCAAAGTGTTAAATGAGTCTGGGTGATTGGAAGAATAATTGAGCCATTGACAAAAATAGAAACGTGTAGTTGGTTTAGGAAGAGGATCAGTTCAATAAGGGTTTTTTGGACTAATATTAGCACCATGTTTTGTTGACTAAGTTATTAAAGGTCAGATCTACCAGTTTTTGAATTATACTGATATCTTCCTTTTCTCCCCTGCCTCTCTTTTTGGCATTATACCAGTCTTCTCTGGTAATGAAAAAAATGGTTTAGGAAGAATGGATGAAATATAAAATAATTTCATTTTCTACTTGTATAATCTATTGAATTCAAGTATTGGTGGGCAATAACATTAAAAACTATTCCCTATAAAGGCATTTTGTGATTGTCTGTAGATTCTATTATTTATGATTTCTCTGGCTTCCTTACTATTAGCAAGTACAATAACTATTGTCTTTGGCAATAGTTCCAAGTGCAGTTTCAACGCGAATTTATCAATTACTTAAGGATATTAATCAGATGAATCATGGATTCACAACTGCCAGATTTCATAAAGTCCATTTTTTTTCATTCATTGTCTTTACCTATAAGCATTCAAATTTTAATGGGCATTTATTCTACTTTTTGTTCCTTTCTTGTAAGTCTTCTTCTGAATGGGCAAGGACAGAGGAGCAATAGGAAGGAGTGAGTCTCTAGTATTTACTTTTCACAACTTTGGTAATGTCTATTATTCCTGTTAAGGAGAAAGAAGGAAGTACAAAACATATGCAACATAGTTTTGATTCTAAAAGTTGTGAATAGTTGATTTGTTTAGCAAAGGTGGATAGATAAAAAATTCAAGTCAACTATTTTTAAAATAGAGATATCAATAAGCATTTATTAAGTACTTAAGTATTCATGACATACAAGATATAGAAAATATAGGAAAAATATGGAAAATATGGTCCTTGACTACATGGTGTAATGACATGGCACATTAAGACAAGTACAACTCATTTCAAGGGAGACCTAGGTTCAAATCCTATTAGTTAAACCTATTAATTAAGTGACTATTATTAAATAATTTAACCTCTTAGACTAAATTTTCCCAGCCGAGGATCACTGATATCGAGCTAGAAGGGATTACAAATGTCATCTAGTCTATTCCCCTAGCATAAGAGACTGAGGCCCAGGAAAGATAAGTGACTTGAGTAAGGTCACTGGGAGTAAAAATCAGAGGTTGCATTTGAACCTAAGTGTTCTCACTCCAAAGTTGGCATTTTTGTGCCATGCTACCCACATATACCATGTACCAATAATATTTCCTTCATGGTATTATTAATAGTATCAACTAAATAGTATTTAAAGTATTTTCTGAATCTCAAATTCCAATGTACTTGTTAGTGATAATTATCTATTTGGGGAAAATGGGTTATGCTTCTATGAAACCTATAATGCCATAATCTGTACTTCATGTCTCACATTTGGAAGGAACTATTTAAACCATCTAGTTAAACTTGGACCTGAACAAATATCTACTCTACTAGAAAATGTCTCTGAAATGCGCAGAAATGAACTCTGAAAAAATGTTTCTGCAAATATCTTTGAAAAATGGTCATCCGGCCTCTGCTTGAAGACAGTCAGTAAGGTACAACCTACTCTCTCCTAAGGAAGCCCATTTCATTTTTGAGTAGATTACTGAAAGGGAGTTTTTCTTCAGTGTAAGCTTCTACCTCCAGTTTAGCAACTTAATAACCATTGTTTCTAGTTATGATCTCTGGCCTGAAACAAGACTAATTCTATCTCCACATAACCACCAATCAAAAACTTAAAGAAGCCAGCAATTCTGTCCTCCACTCCAAGTCTTCTCTTTCCCAGGATAAATACTTCCAAGCCCAGAAAAAGCCCTTCAAACAGCATATACTCTTAGAAATTTTATGTAATGAATCTTTCTAGTGCCTGTCCTATTACAAATGGTGAAACACGTTTGAAGAAGCTGCTGGCTTTTGCATCAGTGGTTTGGAGGAGTTCTTTTCTGTTCCAGGGATGCCCAGAGAAGAGCTAGATGGCCTGGGTTCGAAAACATCTTCATAGAAAAAATATGAAGGCCCATGAAAAGGAAATAATCACATTATGTTAGTGGTGAAAGGCACCCAAGGTGAACATCTACTATCATCCAACCCCATCATTTTGTAGAAAAGGAAACTGAATTTCAGAGAATTTAAATGATTTTTCTGAAGTCACATGAAAACGTAGCTCCTATATCCAAGGCCAGGGTTTTCTGTTTTGTTTTATTCTCCACTTTCATTGACTCCCCACCTTACTCCATTAACAATAATAATAAATAATAACAACCACAACCACAACAAAGAGTAGTAGCAGGTAGATGGCGCAATGAATAGATTGGTCTGGAATAAGGGAGAACTGAGTTCAAATGTGACCTCAGACACTTGCTAGCTGTGTATCCCTGGGCAACTCACTTAACCTCTGTTTACCTCCATTTCTTCAAGTGTAAAAAGGGAATAAAAACAGTACCTACTGCACGGCATTATAATGCGCATCAAATGAGATATTTGTAAAGCACTGGGTAGTGCTTTACAAAGTACCTAATAGGTGCTATATAAATGCTCATTCCTTTCCTTTTCCTTGCTTTCCTATATTATGCCAGGAGAAAGAAGAGAAGGAAAGGACTCTAAGTTCAGGGCAATGTGTGGTTTTAGAAAATATTATTTTTGTTTGCAAATTCTCAGTTGGATACTTCATTCAGAAGATATGACCTTATTAGCTAATTCATTAATATTAATGGCAGATCTACATCCAAGCTGAAAGCAATTAAGGCTCAACCAAACAAAACAAATGCTAACAGTTATGACATGCCAAATCCTTGCCCCAGATTCCTTATGGTTCTTATATGATTTGGGTACCTTTTTCATGCTGCAATATTTTTTTCTGGTGTACCCTATAAGATAACTTTTGTTTGGGGAGGGAGAGAGGGACTTAAGAGGCAACACTTCCTCTCTGCTCTTCTTGCTGTTCTGAGTGAAACAGGGTAATATCAAAGAGCACTCAGAGCTCTCAGGAACTGCTTGTCCTGTTTTCCATAATGAGTCCGATGAGGGCAGAGCAATAACTTGGAGAAATTCTGTGCCACATCAGCACTAGTCCACCCCTGGGTAATTTCTTGCCGAGGCTATTGCAGGCAGCAAATTACCACAAAGGCTCTTAATCACACTTCGTGAAGTATGCGCACTGTGTTGTACATTCCCTTATGGAAATAAAGATACTTTCAAATATTTAACAAATTGCTTCCTGTTTCCCTTATAAAAAACCAGGCCAAAAATTCACTGGTCTCTTTCACTTTCTAAAACTATTAAGTATTGACCATGTGCAAAGCACTGTAATTTCAGTTGTAGCAAAAGTAAATGAAAAAAGAAGAGGAAGTGGATACCCATTAATTGTGGAATGACTAACAAATTATGAAATTATGATATAATAAACATAATTGAATATTATTTTAATATAATAAGTTATGAACATGAGAAATTGAGATTCATGGGAAGAATCGTCTGAAGTGACAGAGAGCAAAGAAAGCAGATACAGCAGAAAAAGACCCACAAAACTTTAACAACCTAAGTGAAAACAACACTAAAAAATATCTGAACTTGCATTAAATGCAAATGTCAGTCCTGGTTCCAGAAGACAGCTGATGAAATTCATTTCCTTTTCCTAGGTGCACATGCAGGTCCACTATGAATTTGTTACATAATCTTACCTGAGCCCTCAGAGTGGCAAGGCTATTCTTTCACACCTCCCTGATTCATTCACTAGTGCAGTCAGGTGACACAGTGGATAGAGTGCTGGACCTGGAGTCAGAAAGACTCATCTTCCTGGGTTCACATCTGGCCTCAGACATTTACTAGCTGTTTGACCGTGGGCAAGTTGCTTAACCTTGTTAATCTCAGTTTCCTCATCTGTAAAATGAGCCGGAAAAAGAAATGGAAACCACTCCAGTATTTTTGTCAAGAAAACAGCAAATGGGTTCATTGAGAGTTGGACACCACTGAAATAACTCAACAACAGAACCAACAAAAATGATTCCCTCTCACCAAAATGGATCTTGCAAACTGTTTCATCCTTCCTTAAATTTCCCACAACTCTTTCTATTTCCATCCTTTCAGATACCAAGCTTGCTTCATATTTCAATGATCAATTTGATGCCATTTTCAGAAATCTCCCTCTTTTTCCTTGTTCCTTGTCTCACATAAATCAGGATCTTTATGCCATTATTTCCTTGTTCATCCATTTCATATGAAGAGGTTTTCCTTATTCCATTACATTTTGTTTTCACAACAAAATGCTCCTTCTATCATCTCTACTCTCTCACTAAATGTACATTGTTCCCTAACTATTGGTTGTTTCTCTACTTTCTACAAACATGTGCATGTGTTCACCTTTCTCAAAAAAACCTTCACTTGATCCACCCGTCTCCGTTTGTTATCACCACATAGCTCTCCTCCTTTTGTGGCTAAACTAGTTGAAAAGGATACCTACAAGAGGGGCCTCTACTTCCTTTACTCTCACTTTCTTCTTAACTCTTTGCAAATGAAACTGCTCTTTCCAAAGTTACTAATGATCTCTTAATTGTCTTATCTAATAACTTTTTTCTCAATCTTCAACCTTCTTTACTTCTCTGGGGCCTAGATCATTCCATCATATCCTTTTCCTTTATATTTTATTCTGTCTAGGTTTTCCAGTGAGATATTTCACATTGTCTTCTATTTTTCCATTCTTTTGGTTTTGGTTTATAATTTCTTGATTTCTTATAGAATCATTAGCTTTCATTTGCTCCATTCTAATTTTTAAGTAATGATTTTCTTCAGTGAACTTTTGGACCTCCTTTTCCATTTGCCCAATTCTACTTTTTAAGGCATTCTTCTCCTCATTGGCTTTTTGGACCTCTTTTGCCATTTGGGTTAGTCTATGTTTTAAGGTGTCATTTTCTTCAGCATTTTTGAGGTCTCCTTTAGCAAGCTGTTGACTTGTTTTTCCATAATTTTCTTGCATCACTCTCATTTCTCTACCCAATTTTTCCTCTACTTCTCTTACTTGATTTTCAAAATCCTTTTTGAGCTCTTCCATGGCCTGAGACCAATTCATATTTTTCTTGGAGGCTTTTGATGTAGGATCTTTGATTTTGTTGTGTTCTTCTGGTTGTATGTTTTGATCTTCCTTGTCACCAAAGTAAGATTCTATAGTCTGAATTTTTTGTGCTGTTTGTTCATTTTCTCAGTCAATTACTTGACTTTTAGCTCTTTGTTAAGGTAGGACTCTGCTTTCAGAGTGGAGAGTGCACTGTCCTAAGTTTCAGGGATTTTTTTTTGGGGGGAAGGCAAGGCAATTGGGGTTAAGTGACTTGCCCAAGGTCACACAGCTAGTAAGTGGGTCAAGTGTCTGAGGCCAGATTTGAACTTAGATCCTCCTGACTCCAGGGCCAGTGCTCTACTCACTGTGCCACCTAGCTGCCCCAAGCTTCAGGAATTTTGAGCAGTTGTTTTTAGAGAAATTTTTAGGGACCAATAAATTTTTAGTTCTTCCAAGGTTGTATGATCAAAGGAGAGGTGTTTACTCCTCTCCTGGCATGTGCTCTGGTCTGTGAGTGACCTCAAGCACTCTTTTCTACCTTGGAACTAAGAGGGGGGATTCCTGCTCCACCGCTGCCACAAGCTCTGCCACACCAACACACCTCCTGGCCCAAGGACCACCAACCAGAACTATGACCTAGATCCAGGCACAGACAAAACAAGAGAATCCTGCCTCAGTGCCATCAAAGAGATCCTTGAAATACCCCTCTGATCAGCCACTAAATCCCCCCCATCATCTGTGGGCTGAGAGCTCCAGAAGTAGCCATAGCCACTGCCACTGCTCTGGGGCTAGGGCCAGAGCATGGTCCTCTCTTACTCAGGTCCCACAGATCTTTCCTACTGACCTTCTAAGTTGTCTTTGGTGTTTATGGGTTGAGAATCCTGGAAACTGCTACAGCTGCCAGTGATTCAGTTGCCTGAGGCCTACTCTGGGTTTTGCTTGTGCCAGGTCTGTGCCTAGGTGGTCCACACTGGATTGTGCTCCTCTCTCAAACTGGTGCAAAAGACTTTTCCTGTTGACCTTCCAGGTTATCTTGGGCTAGAAATTTGTTTCACTCTGTCATTTTGTGGATTATGCTGCTCTAGAATTTATTTACAGTCATTTTTACAGGTATTTTGAGGGGTTTGGAGAGCTCAAGGAAGTCTCTGCTTTCACTTTGCCATCTTGACTCTGCCCTCTTTCTAGGTTTTCATGACAGTCTTCTCTTTTTGTTCTCCTCTTGTATGACCTCCCCTTCCTTATCTCCTTTGCTTAATCTTCATCTTAGTAATGCCTCTTTTTGTCACTATACATAAATATAACAGAGGGATCCCCTCTTTTTCAATATTTTCCCATACTAGATTATGCTATCCTCTAAATCACAGTGGTTATACAACACTCTGAGTCCATACTACTCTACTGTGACTCAATAGTGGCTGCTGCTCCAGGAGTCTGTAGAGTCCTTGCCTGTGCCACTGATCAAAGTCAGATGAGATACCACTAGTCATCAATATCTGGAAGGGATTCCTCCTGCATTTGGCTCCTTACTCCTCCAACAAATCTTTTTCTTCTTGTATCATTTTCATTGGGAAATCTGTATTGGCCCTATACAATATTCTACCCAGTGTTTGAAGACAAGACATTTCATTGCACAAAGTATATTATAATCTCTATCTCACTTCCCCTACTTTTTGTAGTTATAAATGTTTAAAAAGAGAGGAAAGAGGAAATTAAACATCATGAAAAACACTAGCTGACTTAGTTTAAAATTTATCTTTAAGAAAAAAACTTCACAAACAACACAGGAGTCAATTTTATTGTCCTTTCATATATATGGTGTGCATGGTCCATGTAGGTTACATCTATCTACATGGTTTGTTGATATGTGGCTCATGGGGAGGTTTTAATAGATATTTCTGTAATCTTCCTCACTCCTTTCCAAGAGAAAGTTAGGTTCCCTATTTGGAGAAGAACAGAAGGAGCTCCAAAGCTGGCTTTTATAGTCTCCTCTAACTGAGAACAATATTGGGCTAGATTAATATCTCTCTGCCTATATTTATCCCCAAATATTGCTGGTCTAGAAGCAGGATTTGTTTTTTTTTTTTTAGGTTCAAATTATATTCTTGGTATCTATCCCTGAAAGGAGAAAGGTTAAGCCTACATTCACAGACTTGACTCCTTCCACCAAATGCTAGTCACACAAAAGTCTATCACAAATAAATTAATAGTGAATAAAGCTATTTATCCAAACAACAAACAAAAATTAGAGAAGTTATACAGGTTATAATTTTCCTGAAAACATACAAGTGAATGATCTCTTTAGATGGGAACGAAATCCTCAGTTCAACCAAGGAAGAGGCTGTAATCTTACCTAAAAAGAAATTCCCTGAAATCTCTAGGAATGCAACATTGAAATTAGGGACACATTGAAGAGCTATCTCTTTTATATGGCTGCTTGCCCAAGTCCGTTTTCTTTTTCCAGAAAGGGAGTTTGGAATCATGTGTGTGCTTCTAAGTCAGAATGATGAAGAATGTCTCTCCTCTACAAAACTTTAACAACTTTACTGCTTTACTCACAGAGTTAGCGAGGAATGTTATTCTCTCCACCAGTCTTGAAATAAGTTTTCTGGAAGCATTTAGCACAAGATTGCCTCTTTCCTACCTAGTTTGAATGGGAGTTGGATTACATAGAGATTTAAAGAAAGAAAGCACCTTTGTGGTAATCTTGTTGGGCACATGGTTGGGCAATCTAATGTAACAAATTGTCAAACCCCATTAAAGATGCTATAGATACATATACACATACATACACATGTATGCATATATGTACACATACTATATATGTTCATACATATACATGTATATATGTTTACATATATATGTAGAAAAATTTTTCTCCAAGATTCATCTCACTTCTACCATCTACATTAGCAGATATGTTTGTAAGAGATATAGAGAATAAGGGCCACCTTTAAACATAAAATCAACATACCCCACTGCTCACCCCTGGACAATTTTCAATTTTAACAACAGGCTTCAATTAATCCCATCTTCATTTTGAAATGATTCAAGTCTCAAAAACCAATGATATTGAAAGGAAATTAGATACAGTGGTTTGGAAAAGATGATTCTCTGTCCAATCAAAGTTTATGCACAATTTAATAGCTTTGGGTAATAGTTCCAAATTATTTTCCAGAAGGGTTAGAGTAGTTTATAGCTCCAACAGTTCATTAAGTGTACTCATTTTCCCACATCCCCTCCATTGGTTTTAATTTTCACTTTCTGACATCCCAACCAATCTGATGGGTCTTAGGTTATACTTTAGAGTCGTTTTAATTTGAATTTCTATAATTATTAATGATTTAGAGCATTTTATATGACTATGATTTCTTTCTCTGACAACTGCCTATCCATACCCCCTGATGATATATAAATTGGGGAATGACTCTAACTCTTATAAATGTGGCTCATTTCCCTTTATATTTGAGAAATGATAACTTTATCACAAAAACTTTCTCCAAAGATTTTTTCCTAATTTATTGCTTTTCTTCTATTACTACCTGCCTTGCTTTTGAAAGCTTTTTTAAAAATTCCATGTTATCACAATTATCCTTTTTTCTTCCTGTAAACCTTTGTATCTCATTTGGTCATGAACTCTCCTCTTATCCATAGAATTAACATGTAATTTCTTTTATGCTCCACTAATCTGCTGAAGATATCACCCTTTATCTCTAAACTGAGTGCCTCTTTTGAGCTCATCTTGATAGCAATGAGAAATGTTGGTCTATACACAGTTCGTTCCAAATTATTTTCCAATTTTCCCAGCAGGTTTTCCTCTTCCCAATAATAAGTTCTTGTACCAATAGCTGGCATCCTTGGGTTTTACAAATGCTAGGTTATTGTGCCATTTTTTTTTCAGTATATTACATACCTAAAATATTTTATTTATCAACCATGCTATTTCTTATCCAGTACTGAACTGTTTTTGTGATTACAGTTTTGTAACATAGTTTGAGATCTGGTATTGCTAGGCCACTTTCCTTCCATTTCTTTTTAATTGATTCTTTTTATATTCTTCACACTTTGTTCTTCTATATGAATTTTGTTATTATTTTTCTAACTTTATCATTTAATTCTTTGGTAGTTTAATTGGTATGGAACTACATAAGTGAATTGATTTTGGTAGTATTGTCATTTTTATTGTATTGGTTTGGCCTAACCATGAGCTATTATTATTTCTTAAAAATTCTAATCTCTCTTTGTATGAAGTGTGTTTTGTGATTTTGTTCATTCACATAATTGCTACATCTGACTTGGCATGTAGCTTCCCAAGTATTTTATACTCTATGTAGTGATTTTAAATGGAATTTCTCTTTCTATCTCTTCCTAGTGGGTTTTGTTGGTAATGTTTAGAAATGCTCATGCTTTCTGTGATTTTGTTTTATATCCTGCAAATCTTGTTGAAGTTGTTAATTGTTTCGACTATTTTTTTAGTTACTAGAGTTCTCCAAATAAACTGTTATATTGTCTACTAAAAGTGATAGTTTTGGTTATGATTATTACTTCAGTTTCTTTTTTTTTTCTTTTTGCAATAGCTACCATTTCTCATAGTATATTGGAAAAATAAGGGTGGTAACGGACATAATTGCTTCAGCCCTCATCTCATTAGGAGTCTTCTAGTTTATCTCCGTTATGGATAATTCCTGCTCTTGGCTTGATAGAGACTACATATTATTTTAAGAAATATTCTCTTTATTACTATGCTTTCTGGTGCTTTTTTAAAGAATATGTATTGTATTTTGCCTAGGGATTTTGTTGTATATATTGAAATAATAATATATATTTGTTTTTGTTATTAATATGTCTATTATGTTCATAGTTTTGTGGGTTTTTTAGTAGTTATCTAGCAGAAATTCAGCCTGGTTAAGGTACTTGAATTCTGTGATATGTTTTTATTGTCTCCTTGCTAGCAATCCATTTCAAATTTTTGCATCAACATTTAAAAATTGTTCTATAGTTTTCTTTGTATGTTTTGACTCTATTAGCTTTACGTATCAAGACCATGGTTGTGTTAAGTATAATGCAGTAGAACTCCTTTACCTATTTTTCAATTTATCTTTAAAAAGTTGGGTTATTTACAAATTCTATTTCCTGTCCTGTCAGTCTGGGAAATTTACATTTTTGTAAATATTCAAACATTTCATTTAGATACCACTTTTATTGGTGAGCAAAACATCTCCTGGTAGTTTCTTTTACTTCATCTTCATTCACAAACCCTTTTCAAGTTTCTTCTCATCATGTCACTAATCTTGACATGCATAACCAGATGGGAATAACAGTTAGATGAATATTAGCTCATTTTCCATTCCGTGGAGATGTTCTACATATATGCCTCCACTAGATAGCACATTTCCAAATGGCCACAACAGGTTGATTCATGGATGTTACCTTACTTCAGCAGGCCGTCGCTAACCACCATAACATGACCCATAAGAGATTTTCTTTGGAATGCTTCTTCCATCTGTGAGCTAGTTTTTTCCCATCATTCCATGCAACATAGGAAGACAGTGATTCTTTTTCCAAGCTCCAAATAATAATAACAATGAAGCACAGAGTGAATGTAATTGGCAAATAGTAACATTTTCTTTTTTGTCCAGGAACCCTGAGGGTCTTCCCCTCCAAGTTTATTTTTTTATTAAAGGGGCCATCCCTTTATTAACTTCTTAAAGAGGCCTGTTCACTAAATGGGCATTACCTCACTCAAAGTGAGAACCTGTAAAGACCTTAGCCTAAAAGAGCCAGGATCTCCCAATGCATCCTGGGCCATTTCCAGTCATCCTGATGAATATCTGGCTACTGGACCCAGACGGTTCTGGAGGAGAAAATAAGGCTGGTGACCTTGCACAGCCCTCCCTCACACAAATCAAAGTCAACTGCAAGTCATGTCATCATTTCCCTGATGTCATGGTCCTCTCCGAGAACAAAGGACAAACACACAACCTGAACTCAGATATTCAACACTTCCACTGTACCATCTAGTTGCCTTTGTAACAGTTCTAATTGTTCAGTCTATTTTCTCCTCTTTCATATTCTACTCATCAAACTTTTGACTATGGTTTCAATCCTTCACTACATTCTCTAAATCTTGCTTATTAGATTCATCATTTATTCCACCTGATTAGGACGATATTTCCTAATAAGCTGGAAATCATTTTTAAGCCCTTTCACCTTCTTCTTAAACAAGCAGACCAGGGTTGCAATTATTATGCTTAGCTGATGGCTTTCTACAGCAGTAAGAAAAACATATCATAATTCATAAAGGTCATTGGCATTGTTCCTTCCCTCCAGGTTTATGAAGGTTTAGGGGTTATATGAACTTTAGTAACTTACCCTGGAATCTCTGCTGCTGGCTGCCATGAAAATTAGTTTGTTTGCCATCTCGGCTCTTAGTGCTGCTGCTGAGGCCTGACTCGCCTCTGAGGCATACTGCTTTTATAATGGCCACCTGTCCACTCCCTTCTGGAGTTAGCATGCTTCATTTTGTTCTAAGTGGACCAGGTGTGATCAATCAGCAATTGCCCCTTTTCCCAGGTTCCCTTAAACTTCTCTGCCTTATGCAAACACTAGACAGACGCAAACATTAGCTGGGCAATCAGCAAACACAAAAACATTGATTAAAACATTCTAAATCACTCAGATCTTCCTGTCTGCATCTGTTCTGTGGCAGGGGAACTGCTGGGCTTTGAATTTCTGTGAGCTGCTAATTGCCAGGGCAGTTTGTCAATTTTTTTTTTGGAGAACGAATATAAGTCAGTAAGAGTTTTGTACCTCCTGAATCCTGATTAGAAATAGATTCTCTGTGGTAGTTTTAGAGCTACCCTGTTGCAAGTCTGTGCCTTAACTATCTAGGTGACTTCAGTGACCTTCCGTAACATCTAAAAGGAACAGAATAGGGGCCAATAAGTGATACTATGATTTACTTTAAAACAATGGGGCTGGGGGAATGGATATTATTCCCAGACACTTTTCTATTCTAAATCCCTCTTGCAGAGGGATTTCAGTAAACCTTTCCCCTAGAATAGGGCTATGAGCTAAATCACATTAATGTAAGAAGATAGCATAGGTGAGTCTGCTAAGAAAATATCTCACAGTTTCATAATTTTTAGAGTTGTCTGTGACGTCAACTTCGCCGATGAGCTGGTAGCCAGGAGAACCCCAGACAGAATGTGGAGGTTTACCAAAGGACATGAATTGTGATAGGAGTTTAATCCCATGAGACCTGGATTAGAAAATACTGGAGAAGGAAAGGCTCAAGAAGGTCGGTGGTGAAAGTCTGGACCTCATTTTCTAGAACTATTTAGCCTTCAGAGAGGAAGGAATTGGCTGGGCATGGTGATGCACATCTGTAATCCTTGCTACTAGAGAGGTTGAGGCTAGTGGATTGCTTCATTTCTCTTTTAATGCTTACTATCTGTGTGGCATTGGGCAAGTTAGCTGAGTTTTCTCATTAGAGCAGTAAGGAGGTTGGACATTAAGGCCTTTTGGGTCTCTTCCAGCTCTAGATCTATTATCCTATTTTCTTCTTTGCCAAAAGCCCAACATTTTGTCACCCTGTCTCTCCAGGGATATAAGCCAATTCCTCCCTCTCAGAAAATTTATAGAAACTATAAGCATTTTCACATGAAGACATGAATTATATGCAAATAAAATAAATGTCATATACAGTTACATTCTCATAATTAGATAATACATAGGAAGGGATATAGAGCAGAGTGTGGTCAACCTGATAAACTCTTAAAGGAAACAAAAAGTCTAAAATTATTCCCATTTACCAACTGATCCTATAATACTCTTTTCTTCCTATCAGTTCTCATTATTCTTAATTCATGTCAGCTAAAATTTTGCTGTATATTGCTCAATATAACTTACAAATATTACTGTCCTATTTTAAAAAATACAATCTTTGGACAGAATTCTGCTTTCCCTTCAAAATAGCATGCAGTGGCTTATAATTTTCCCTTTTTCTTTATCATCAGTGCTATGAACTGTAATGAAAAGTTTTCCACTGCTTCCTCAACTGTATATCTGCTAGCTGGGCTACAAACTAGAGAAGGTATGTTGGGAATTAAACAAAAACAAACAAATAAACAAACTCTGTGTTTCTGTTGAATTTGCAGTTTTTGGTAGATTATAGACTCATCATGCAAGGACAAAAGAAATTTTAAAAATTATGATCATACAAACACTCCAAATCAAAAGTAGAATGGAGGAAGAAAAACTGCTGTAAAATAAGATGTGGTTCTTAATTACAGAAAATAAAAATCTCAGAAGAATAAAATTGAAGGTGACCCAAATTGTAAATATAAAAACATGGTGGGTTTAAGTAAGATGCAGCAGATTACCAATAATTTCTTGGATGCAGTAGTAGGGAAAGCTTTGTAGCATGAAAAAGTCACAACAGAAGGACAAGCCCATTGTCTCATTTCAACTCACAAAATATTAAAAAGGAATGAGGTTGGCTTCTATAGCAATGGGTATATACTCCACAGAGGATTTATGGAAATACAGGTACAAGAATCAATCTGAGAAGACATATTGGATGTGATCTGCATTGGCAGTCAATATCTACACTGAGGTCATCATGAATTTATCACAATACTGAAGTAAATGACTACTACTACTATTTTCATAAACTAGTCATTGTATAGGCAAGAAAGTCAAAATCCATGCAAAGCTAAGTACATGACAAATTAGTTGTTTGCTTCACTTAAGATGCCTTGGATTATAACTTTATCTCTAATTTAAACAATCTTACTAAATATAAATTTTGGTACTCTACCACATAGCAGTCTTGTGCCCCAGAGATTAGAAGCCAGGTATGAGAAGGAGAGGAGATCCTGATTCTTGTGATTAGTTTGCCTTGGAGATGCAAAACAGTTCACTTTCCTCATGGACAAAGAGAGTTTCTACTAAAGAATTATAGATATTACTTTTATTTGATATAGTATAAAATAAAAGCTCTTACATTTCAGTGCTTGCATTAGACATGTCCTGGCAAGTTCAGAGTAACATCTACTAAAACGTAAATGTCTTGATGACAAGAAATGTTTCCTTTTTGTTTTCGTATAGCCACAGCCTAGAACAGTGTCTAGCACATAGTATGTACTTCACAAATACATGTTGATTGATCTGATATGAATTCAGTGGAGACTGAATCAAATCTTTTGTAGCAATTCAAATTAAATATTTGGACCAATTGGCTTCCAGAATTCTTGAGAAATTAGAGATTTTCATTAGGATTTATGAATAACTGGGAGAAAGAGGGAGTTAATGATCAATCATTCTGGTCACTCAGCTATGTGTAGGAGTTACAAAAATAAAAGTGAAACAGTCATTGCCCTCTAGGAGCTTAAATTCTTTTAAGGAGACAGATGCAAATATATGCAGTACATGCAAAGGAGGTATACAGAATAAATACATGATAACTGAGTTGGGGAGGCACTGGCCACTCAGGATATGAGAAAAGACCTCATATAGAAAACAATGATATTTGAACTTATTCTTAGAGGAAACTGAGGATTCTAAGAGAAAGAGGAAAGGAGGCTATAATGTAGGTATGAGGCACAGCACAGAAATGGGGGATGGATTGTGACAACAAAGGATAAGTTTTGGTTGAATTTTAGTATGCATGAAGGTACATAATGTTTATAACCAGGCTGGAAAAATCACTTGGGACTAGGTTGTTAGCTTTGAATGACAAACACCTTAGTTTACTAACTGTACGTCTTCATAGAAAAAAATAGAACTGCATCAATTTTGGTACTGATACAAAGTTTCCTTTGTATCAATAAAATCTACAGCCCTGAGTGTAATTAGTCTCACTATTCACACAGTAGTATTCTCTTATTTACAAAGTGGATGAAAAAATGATTTTTTTTCTCTGATATCATATGGAGTTGAACTGGCCATAGATTTAATCTGTGTCTTCTCTCCTCCTTCTATTTGTGTATAAAAAGACACATATGTACATACTTATTGAAAAAGATAATAGATGGAAGGTCTGAAAGGTGCAATGCTTACCTTTCACTTCCTTTCTTTCCTCTCTACCCCAAACACACACGCACATATACACACACACACAAACACACACAAACACACATACCCTAAGATTCTGCCAAAGAAGGTCTTGGTATTATTGATTCTCGTGAAAAACCCAACAGGATCATAGATATTATAGATTTAGAACTAAGGATTTAACAGTCATTAGTCTGACCCTATGACTTTATAGATGTGGATAATGAGGTCAAAGAAATTGTGATTTTCCTAAGGTCACATGGATAGTACATAGAAAAAATAAAATCACAAAGTACAGAAAGGCCTGAACCATTTATTATTTGTTATTTGGGAGTGCTGGAACTAATGAAATAACACCTTCAAAATAGTAAACTTAAAAAAGTAATCTTATTAGATATGTTTAATATTAATTGAAGTCAAGTTGCTCCAAGAATTTGTTTGTCCATTACAATTTCAATTGGTACTAAATGGATTTAAAATATAGCACTGGAAACAACACCTGCAAAACATTGAAGTATAGAATAAATTAACAACTTTTGTTAATATCCACTATTCTTTTGAATCTTGTCCAGTATTTAGCACATTGCCAGGCATATAACAGACACTTGACAAATGTTTATTGAATTAAATTGAATCACCTATTCTGGTCATTAAGGAAATGCAAAATATTCTTGATTCATTTTTAAATAAAAATATTTTTTCTTAAATTGTCCATTTATGTTTTGTAATAAATGTGATAATTATTAGTCAATTTATTATACCATAAAACTTGTCACAGTCATTACATTTGGCAACTATATTATATCTTATAAAACTGTTTAGTAGGAAGATGAAATAATTGGTGGGATGGAATATGTTATATTCTGCCCAGACTTGGAACTATAAATAACTATGGATTTTCAAGTTTTTATTAATGGCCTCAATAGGTAATATAAATTAGGCTAGTTAAATATGTAGGTATCACATATCTTGTAGGAATGTGTGGAAGTGAACAGCGAAGGATGTGTGGGGGACAGGATATTGAAGGATGACTAGCTCTTTAAATGGTCAGATACTTAGGTTTGTAGATTGGTTTGTTGTTCAGTTGTTTCAGGCATGTCAGACTCTTTTTGATCCCTTTTAGGATTTTCTTGGCAAAGATACTGGAGTGGCTTGCCATTTCATTCTCCAGTTCATTTGACATATCAGCACACTGAGGCAAAAAGGGTTAAGTGACTTGCCTAGGGTCACATAGATAGTAAATTTCTGAGGCCAGATTTGAACACAGAGTGATAAGTCTTCCTGATTCTAAGCTCAGCATTCTATCCAGTATGATGCCTAGCTGTGGATTTGAGATGTGGTCAAAAAACCCAAATAAAATGCTAGAATAGCATATTTGAATTAGAAAAGCAAAAAAGTAAGTGAGAAATGAGGGCAGTGAATAAAAAAAGGAGAAATGACTATATTTGAGGAAAAAGGGGGGAAAAGTCTAGAAAGCAAAATCAGCCAAAAAATTAACATTTTTCCCTATAAAAAACCTAAAGGAATCATATGTTCACTTTCTAATTATACCTGTATCATGCAGGAGCCTAAAATGGGACCTTGAATTTAGCCAACAATCAATAAATGCTTGGTGAAAAAATGCAGTTATCATGAAATGTCATGATATTCCTATTAAACTCAACTTTCTTATTATTCATTAGAGGGCTATTTGTGACTTAGGTGTCTACAGTTTAAGAGCATGAAAAACTTCAACAAATTTGAAGTTGAGCTATGAAGATTCCCCAAGCACCAAAAGGTAGGTATCTAAGGAAAAATAGCAATGAGATACATTTCTTTTTTTTAAATTCATTTATTTTTAGTTTTCAACATTCACTTCCGTAGGTTGTAGATTTTCTCCCCCTCCATCCCTACTCCCTCCCCAAGACAGCCTGAAATCTGATATGGGCTCTACACATACATTCTTATTAAACACATTTTTACATTAGTCATGTTGCATAGAAGAATCATAACAAATGGGAGAAACCATTAGAAATAAAAACAAAACAAAACAAAAAATAGAATGTCTTACATTTCTGTAATTCTTCCAGTTTTTTAAAGTGTTCTTATGTACATTACCCCAATTGATTCTCCCAGAAGCTAAGCACTATTTTTCCATGTTTAGAGATAAAGAACTGGAGGCCCAGAAAGTTTCATCGACTTGTTCATAATTATATGGTTAGTAATTGGTGTTTTCAGGCTGGAATGGGCATCTTTGTAAATGTATTTTCTTCTTCCTCAATCTACTGAGAAGACAATAATAGATAAGCATAGAGATTTTAATGAGGACTCTGAAATTCTAGTTATGACCAGTCAAGTGGAAATGGGCCTAAACTAAGATATGAGTGAAGTTGTTAAGGAAAAAAATTCCTGAAAGTGAGATTTGACACATCCTAGAAAAGAGTTACTATAGATAACAGCAGAAATCTTCTTCAGAGATCTCTGGAAATAAGATGAATTTTTATGTCATTTTAAGTCAAGATCTCCTTTAATTTTAGAAAGTTAGGCTGGGTGATACTTTGAGATCCTTTTATGTTCTAATTTTAGCCCAATGATTCCCCAGTTGAGCATTTTTTATATTAGTAGAGGTCAAAAAAAGGCATGCATAAAGAAAAGTAAGCCACTCTCTCTGAATGCAGTACAAATACTGAGAAATATACTGTAAATCCAGTATTTATCCTCTTTTTAAAAATCAGTCATTGATTTTCTTTTTATTAGCTGTATAAAATTTCATCTTTGTAGCAGAAAAACAGCTTGCTTTCTAAAAACTGTTCCCAGACAAGTTAAAGGCAGAGTACTTGACCCTGAAGCCTTTGACTGTGTGATAAGATATCTGGTTTTGTTTAGTCTGTTATTAGTCTACTATGTGAAGGACACATCATTTTTTTCCAAATCAACTCACAGCTTTACCAAGAGTGTATTACTTCTTCTCTCCACCCCACCCCCTGGGGCTTTTCCAACATCCAGTCTCATTTTATCATTTTTGCCAGTTTTCTAGATGTGAAGTAAAACTTCAGAGTTGTTTTGCTTGGTATTTCTCTAATTATTACTGATTTAGAGCAACATTTCATGAAGTTGGTAATCATTTCAAATTTTCTGAGAATGATCTATTTGTATCCTTTGACCACTTCTCTATTGTTGAGTGATTTTCAGTCTTACTAGTTTTTGTTAAATCCCTACATGTCTTCAATAGTACCCTGGACAGAAATGTCTGATGCAAACATTTTCCCACTTAATAGTCTATCGTATCCTTGCTGAAATGATTTTGTTGTGCAAAAACTTTTTTTTTAAATTTCATGTAATTAAAATTATTTCTTTTACCTTTTTGAACTCCTTTGAGACACTTTCCTTCTCAAAGGGTCAAGAGAACAAATCAGTTATGGCAAATGTATCAGAGTTGTTCAATACAGTTGGTATTCATATACATGGAGCAGAGTCCTTTGATTAAATACCTTTACATGTTCTAAGAAAATCTGAGCTCAGTGACATAATTTTGATATCATGTGATGCATTTCATTCCAAGACAACCTCTGAATTTTTCATATGATATCAGACATGATCATATGATGATCATCGCATATAATGAGCTCACAGCCTGGAGAGGAGATTTCTTCTACTATTAAAGATCCTTCGAATTTCCACTGCTAATTATGACCTAGAAAGAGTAACAATGAATTATCCTGGTAACCTTTCTCTAGCTAAGAGCAGTTGGACTACCAAGAAGAAGCTTACTATATCTCATTAAATCATCTGTTACTGTGTAGACTTTAATCCTTAACTTTCACCCCTACAAAAGATAAATTCCATTTATCTTTCTAATTTATAACTGGGCATGCAAATAATAAAATCATACATCTATAGAACACTTTATATTTACAAAGTACATTCTCTCATTTGATATGTAAGATATGAGAGTGCAATTTATTATTCCCAATTTATAAGTGAGTGAACTGAAGTGAGCTCAGAGAAGTTGACACCAAGGTCCCACAACTTTGATTAGTTTCAAAGCCATCCTGAGTCCTGGGTTTTGACTTTCAGTTCAATGTTTTCTCTGCTATGCAACAATGTTTATTCTTAAATCAACCTGGTTCTCAAATAATGAACTGTTATTTCAACAGGTTCCAGCTCCAGTATCTTGATGATTTAGGTGTTTTGTATAGCAGACCATATCCAATACAACCATATCTTTTACTCTTGAATGATTTTTATGCTTTTGTATAATTTCTTCCTAGAAATTATGGGAGAAATTATATGGTGTACATATTCCTCTGTGTCTGTTTGTATGAGTACTCAATTAAAAAAGATATTAAAGAAAAAGGAAATAAAACAAATATTGAAGAAAAAGAGACAAATATACCAATGATTATTTTTTTAAAAATTCACATTTGGAAGAAATCTATACTATTAGGCTACAATAAATAACATTTATGATATCTAAACTACAAATATGATTAAAACACATTTCTCTAAAGACTCTAAAGTCTCATGAAACCTCTGTTTCACAATTATTTATCCATTTCCTTTCTTTTCACCTTTCTATTGTAACTTTTAAAGCAGAGATTGACTACTCCCATGATAGAGAAATGTTAAAAACACTTTCATAAACTGTCCAGATGATTTTGCTTGACAGAAAATCTCTAGCATTAGGAGTTGCTGCTAGATCTATGAGTGGGAAAGCCTCAGGAAAGAAAATATGCTTTAGTTTTTTATTTATTAATATTTTGGTAATTTGATTTTTACATTTAGAGTTTTCCACTCTAGAAACAAGAAAACAATTCATAATTGACTGTGGTTTCCAAAGATTAGCATAAGAAAAAAGAATGAGATTTTCAGTGATCCCTACCATTAATGCCTATTTGATCCTGCTAAAGCATAATAATGTACATCTGGCCTTTGACTTTCTAAACAGTGGACAATTGAAAGACATGATAAATATGGATTGTTATGACTAATGCCAGACTGCTGATAGTTATCCAGTTCTAGTTTGCTTTCTTTTAAGTGAAGAGCTGTCTACAAGTTCAAGGAAAACTTAAATTTTATTCTAGAACAGGGTAGAAAACAGCTTATTTTCTTGGGAACACAAAATTGACATAAATAAAAGGAGTATCACCTGCCTTAACCAAGAATCTTAAAGTCCTAAACTCAACCATTTCCTCTAAATCTTAATATGATACCTACCTAAAAGTCCTAGTCACCATCCCTACTCCCACAGTATTTCTGAGAAGAGCAGAGTTTAAAAATAATATATTTAGAAGAAAAATGCAAAAAAAGATTAAAACAGCATTAGAGAACAGAACTTCAGAGAGAAGTAGCAAGAGGAGAGATTATAGAATTAATTAATCATCATCATCATAAGTAATAATAATTATGATTATATAATCACTAACAGTAAGTCACTAATATCATTTTCATACAGGCCCAGAATAGTTTTCAATTGAAAACTTTCATTGTTTTGATTGTTATTATTTTATAGGGAGACCTAATCATAGGGATTTTGCTGCTTTTGTCCTTTATTGGCTAGCAAAAAACCTCTCTGTTTCCTCTGTTTTAAGAACAATGTTGAGTGAAGAAATCATTTTGACTATTATAAATACCCAAAGTAACTACAAAGGAAATATGAATAGTTGAACATTTTTATAACATTGCACACTTACAAAATGTTTTGCTTTTCCTCATTGGAAAAGTGATATGGAAATGTTTCTTGAAATACATTCTTAATTGCAATACAAAAAATTGGGGGACTTAATATATCATTGCAGTGAATCTTCAGGGTTTAAATCAATGATGAGCAAATGAGGGTAATTGAGCTCAGCTAAAGCTTTCCTAATAAGCAAAGTTTGTTGAACAAAGAATGACAAGAATCAGATGATATGGAGTTTCATAGCTTTCTTAATAGAGCATACTATTTCTAAATATTTAGGTACATGATTTAGATAAAAATGTATTTGTAATAGTTACCAAGTCATTTTTTATTCATCAGTAGATCTTTTAAGCTCCTTGTCTGTCAATGCACAGTAGTGATAAGTTTGAGTCAAACTATATAAGTAACCATGTTCAGACTTTTCACCAATTCATATTGGTCTTCTGTTTTCATCTCTATACATCAAGGTTTACTCTTCTGGGAATAACATATATGTTTGCTGTTAGAACAATAGATTTTCAATGGAGTTTCAGTTGAAGCAAACCAAAGCCCAGCAGGGATCACTGTTTTAGCCTTATTCACTCTAAGGCACTCAAAATTTTCTCCTCTTGAGGTAATGACTGTAGCTAACTTCAATGGGAGAAAGAGTGATAGTGAAAGGAAAATTGATGGGTTTTTAACAATGGCTCAAATTGATTTGCCAAATTAGGAAGGGGCAAATTCAGGACAGGCACAATGTCAATTGCTACTCTGGGCAATCAGTCAGTCAACAAGGACCTTTGCTTGTCTTTCATCGCTGAACAGACAGTCAGGTAATCAATCAACAAGTAGGTATTAAGACCACAGGTGCTAAGTGTGCAAGGTTATTTAGAGCACAGAGGAAAAGAAGCAATACGGTCCCTCTTTAAAAGGAGCACTGCATACTGAGCAACAAATTGGGTCTTGTCTATTGCATAGAATTCTAGCAGCTTACTGCTAGAAAAGACCTTAGATTCCATCTAGTCTAAGCCCCACAATTTTAAAGACAATCTAAATCTCCCCTTCATCTTTAAATTTCTTCTCCGTATGGCAAATGTTCTTTGAAGTCAGCAGGTTGCCAGGCAAGTAGGAGATGAGAAACTGGATATATGAATCCAACAAAGAGAAACTCTTCTGCAGCCTTTCAGTTACTTTTATAAATAGAGAACAGGGGAACTTTTCCCTACAACCTCCTTTCACCCTACAAGGCTTGTGTGCCTTCTAGTGGACTGGTGTGATATGGCTGAAATTAATTCCACTAAGAGTACAGAAGCAAGTAGAGGGATATTTCTTAAAGTATTGGAGAAACTGAGTGACTGAGGCAACAGCTAAGTGTTACAAAACATTACTGGACTGAAAATCAGGAAAAAATTGTATTTCAGTCCCTTCTCATGTACTTACTACTTGTGTGACACTGAGCAAATTGCTTAGTATTTTCTGGCTTCAGTTTCCCATAATACATAGGTTAAACTGGACGACTTTAAAGGTTATCTTCTAGTTCTAAAGCTAACCTCCTATTTTAGTAATCTCTCTAAGCTCACTCTTGAACTCTCACTGGCTTTTGTGGGCTAGATGTCTGTAACTTCAATGGGAGGAAAAGTGGCAGTAAATTGATGGATTTTTAGCAGCAATTCCAATTGATTTGCTAAATTAGGAAGGGGGGAGGTGTCAAATTCCAGAAGAGAGCAATATCAGTTGTTGCTCTGGGCAGTCAATCAGCTAAGAAGACCCTCTGTCCCTCTCTCACTGCTGAATAAACAGTCAGGTAATCAATGAACAAGTAGTTACATAGCTCACAGGTGCTGAGAGTTACCCCTTTAAATACTGCCTTTCATCTACTGCCTTTTAGAAGATAGGGGACTAGTTTTTAATATTGTAACTCAGAAGTCCCCACTAGTGTGCTTCCTGTTGATTATCCTTTTAATAACAGTTAGATGACCAGGGTCCATTAGCTTGAAGTTTGGCATATTTAAGAACAGTCGGTACAAAATATTCTCCCCCAAATTCTGGGACATGCTCTGCCATAAAAATATACACAAATCAGAGGAAAATGAGTTCAAGCTTAGAGAACACATGTAGCAGAGAAGTAACTCACAGCTCCTCATTAGGTGGAAAAGCTTTTCATCCACATCTCTTTCCTAGAGTTCTCATGAAGTTTTCCTGAAGTCATACTACTGTATTAACATCCTTAAAGTGCTGAAGCTGCAGTTCTCACTGCCTCAACGTTGCCATGATCCCTGAAATTTCTTTTCATTGGTGTGCTTTAATTGTCTTGTCTATATTACTTGGATGCCTTTTTTGTCCCTTGTCTGATATTTCCAAAAACATAGTCAATGAAGGGTGAAGAGGGAGTGTGATACTTTCTCTGGGCTCTCTTCCACTTCCTGTCTTCTGTTTATAGGTATAAAGTTCTGGCTCTACAAATGTCTCCCAAAGACTTCTATTCTACTTGAATTCTTTGTCTTCTTACACCTTGGCCCAATCCAAATGCTTTTCTCCAACTGATTATATCCATGGCTAGAAACACTTCTTTCTTTGCATCTAGTTTATACCTTTTATTGAATAGTTCAATAGAGATATCTAGGAATTGTTTGCAGGCATATGATCCAATGTATTGATTCTGTAATACAGCTGAAGAAGTGTTCTCATTTTATAAATGTTTCAAGGAATAGAACAGTTTGTTGTAGCTGTTGTTGATTCCTTTCAGTTATAACAGACTCTTCATGACCCCATTATGAGTTTTACTGGCAAAGATACTGGGGTGGTTTGCCATTTTCTTCTCCAGTTTATTTTACAGATGAGGAAACTGAGGCAAACAGGATTAGACCCAGGGTCACACACAACTAGTAATTGTCTAAGGCTGGATTTGAACTGAGATCCTGACTCTAGGGACTATGCTCTATCTACTATGCCACCTAGGTACTCCAACACTTCCTTACATTATATTAATTTGGGTTGAAGGGTATGAAACATCCTTCTTACATTATATTTTAGGGACTTCTACAAAGATAAAAGGCAGACTCTCCAACCATCAAAGCAAATAGTAATACCTATTATTTATCAATTAGACAGCATAGTGTAGTACAAAGAGCAGCAATGGAGTTAGGAGATCTGGTGTGGCTCCTGGCTCAGCTACTTACTATTTTAATGACATTGGCAAAGCCACAAATTCTCTAGTACTAAGGTTCCTCTTCAATAAAATAAGTATATTAGATTTGATAATTGGAAAGGTCCCTTTTGGCACTAGGCCTTGTAAACCTTACTGAAAGTGGTTTCCAAATCAAGATACCAACATTACTAATTCATTAAGCCTGCTCACTCAGCTAGTACAAAAATATCAGAAGCAAAATAGTGCCAATGTGCTTCACACACTCTGCATTCTGCTTGTTAAAGAAGTAATGGGGAAAGGAGAAACAGAACACAGCATAGAGGAGAACTCACCCAAACTTGACTCATTCCTAATATGTTGTCAAAAAGTAGTATTATAATAATGAAGTATAGTCAATCCTATTTAACTAACATTCGCTAAACAGCTATTTTGCTAGGCCTTGAATATTGAAAACTATACTGCCCTTCATAGAAGATGACAATACAGATCCATGGAAGTTTGATATGTTTTTCCAGTAATAGTGATAAACTTGTGCTGATAAATTAAATTAATAAATGAATTCTTGCTTCCTTCCTCTTGAGACCAGATCCACAAATTTATAACACATCTGGTCAGATACAGGGATCTAGAGTGTGGCCGCAGAACAGAGCAGGCTGTCTTACCCTTTTGTGAATCACGGACCCTTTTGTCAGTCTGGTGAAGCCTATGGAATACTACACAGAATAATGTTTTCGAATGAATAAAATAAAAATATAGAATTAAAAAGGAGACAATTATATTGAAATATAGGTATGATTTTTTTTAAAGTTCATAGTCCCCAGTTAGTATAGAGAGTTATAAAGGGAGAAGACAGGAATGTTAATGGTGTTATATGGAAATGAAAATCATTCTCTATTTTTAGTCCAAATGCCATACTTTAGTGCAAAGGTTAGGTCAGGACTCTTGAGGAGTAATACTATGGTGCTGTGGTATATCTGTGATTTTGATGATATGGATATTTCCTCAAGTAGTGCAGACAGCAATTTATTTGTAAATTCTCATCATGTGATAGTGACTCTTGTCAGTGTCCTTCTAATGTATCCTCCATAGGGGATACCCTCACCAGTGGGCTACATTCTTCTGTACTGCAAAATATTGGGTGAGTGCCTAGAATGTATAGGCTTTCAATCTGTTTTCTTATTCATTTGCTCTGCAAATAGCCTATCCCTTTTCCTAAGTCTTCATCCCCTGTGTTATGAAGGTGTAGGTTTATAGACTTCAAACTGAAAGGAAATTTCAGGGGCTGTCTAGTCCAGGCCAGCCCACTCCTTTAACAGATGAGTAAAATAAGAATCAGCGAGATTACATGTCTTACCTGTGGCTATACAGCTGGTAAGCAACAAAGGTGGGACTGGAATACAAGTGTTCTAATTCCAGAGTGAGTATTCTTTCTACTACAAAACACTGCCATTTCTCCAAACTAATTCTTCAAAGAGGCAGCTAGGTGGTACAGTGGATAGAGTTTTAGATTTAGAGTCAGGAAGACATAAGTTCAAATTCTATCCTGGATGCTTACGAGATAGCTGTTAGACTATGAAAAAGCCAGCTTCACTTTCCACATCTGTAAAGGAGATATTCATAGTACTTACTTCACAGGGCTGTGGTGAAAGTGAAATGAGATAATATAAGCAATTACAAATCCTAAAGTCCTATATAAATTCTATCATCACCATCATCATCACCATCATCAATCATTATTATTGTATTACACTACAATAATAATGTGCTGTAATCTCACATCTAACATCAATCTTTGCATTGCCTCTTGGGGGGTCTTCAAGTTGAATTCTTCAGGAATTGTGGTATACCATAACTAATAGACATATAGCATTAGCAGAACAATATTGATGTTAAAGTACAGGCCTTTATAAAAGGTAAACATTAGAGTCATTAAGATCATGCTTGTCTCCCAAGGTAATTTGGCTAAATTTCCCCCTCCTGGTGAATTTTGTCCCTGTTCATCTGAAATGGTTATCTGTACTCATTACTATCTCTAGAGGCTGTCCATCTGAGTAAATATCTTAGCCTGCACAAGACCTAGTCTTATCTATTGTTTTTGTTCTGGTTTGGTTTTTCTCCTATGCAGATAGTTGGGCCAACTTCAAATTCTAGGAAGTGATACAATCAAGGGAATTTCAGTTATAAATAGGAACTTCTCAAGGATCTTGCCATTTAGGCTATCATTGGACTTGGCACTGAACCTATTCTATAACTGTGAAATCTATTTGGCAAACATCCTTGTTTTGCTCCTCCTTTGATAATCATAGCCAAAATTTTTAGACCAAAATTATCTCTTTTCATATCATTCAAAGTATCAAGTATCATTTTATGATATTCATGAAAGATCCTATCTTCGAAGCTCACCTTCAAAGCACTATTTTGCTTTATAAAATCAAACTGTTTTACTAGTACACAAACACAGTAGAATATTATTTTCTCTGATGTCTTCAGTCAAGTTATAGACTATAAATATGTAGTCTGATTGAATTTTGTTTTCAAAGGCCTGTCACTTTCTCTCTCAAACTTTCTCTAAAATTTGAGGTGACTGTGTAGATTTTCACAAAGCTTGTATAAACATAGAAAAATAGACATCTAGAGTGGAATATTTAAAACATTTTCTGTAGTCATTTTGATCATTATTACTGTTATATTACATATGACTTTTTCACACTCATCATTCAGGATCTTCCAGTTTGGGGAATTTTCTTAAGAATCAGTTGTTTAGCACTTCAGGATTGGATTGGCCATCTAGCATGGCCCTCTGTGTGTATTTGCTCTAGTCCAATTGCTCTTTTTGTCTTTGCTCTCTTTAGTTTCATTTCCACTTCATAACATTAAAAGTTGCGGCTTTCAAATTCAAATGAGATTGTCACCACTGTCACTGATGGAAAAGACTTTGTTACAGAATGCTTTATTAAGGGTCATGTGATCATCCATATGATGGTGATGCTGTTTAAAGTATAACTCCCCCATTTAACCAGCATAAAAAAATAAAAAATGTACCACATTTATAGAATTCAAATCTACATTGACATAGACAGGAAATAAACACGTCTAAACAAGGCAAAGCCTTGAGAATAAGATTCATTTTGAGGATCTGAGTTTCCTAAAGCTCCTTTATCTCTGGAACCATTTCTGGCACATCTTGTATATTAGTGCAAACAGCGTAAGTGATCAGTCAGACAGATTTATTTTTAAATTGCCTTCTGCACTAAACTCTTCAAATCATTCTTCAGATTCCTCAGATACCAGATAACAACAGTAACAAACTCCAGAATGGCTCAAATGAGAAACAAACAAAAAGATGTGTGTGTAAATTGAAAAGGAAAACAAATTTAATAAAGAAATGTATAAGATAATCCAAAGAATAGACAACTTAAACACATGACAGAAAATTCTTTCAAAATAGAATTTATAATGCATGAGAGTAACAGATTTGGAATCTGGAAATACAGAATGGGAAAAAAATTTGGGAAAAATAAACACAAAAACAGCATTGAAAAAACATGTGAATTCTACAGAAGCCAAAAGACTTTGAAAATATACTATAATATTTAGGAATAATTTTAGGCCCAAAATCTACTATTTTAAAAGGTCCTTTCAATATATGTGTATATGTATGTAGGTATATGCATATATACATATATACACAGATGTGTGTGTATACAAAATGGATAAATACTAGCAAACTTCAAAAAGAAAAGAGGTAGAGATGAAAATAAAATTTCCAAAATTACAGAAGTAAACTGAACAATGTGAATTCATGAAAAAAGGCAAAAATTGAAAAGAATCCTCAGAATCCAGTAAGAATAATAACATTTCATGAAATTAAAAATTGAAATAAGTCATTTCCTTCTATAATATTAAACACCCAAATAAACAAAATACAAAAATCTTAAATAGTTTAATCTTGAAAGTAATTCAACCACAAATGAACTACCAAAGGGAAGTAAATAAATGTGTTATCATCATCTGTGCCCCACCTCCCAGCATTACAAGTGAATTCTATCAAACTCTTAAAAGACATTTAAGAGATGGTACAAAAATTATTTTCAATAAATGAGAAAGAAAGCACTCTATTAAACCCACTTTTGGGAAATAAATATTTTCCTAATGCCTAAACCAGGAGATGGTAAAAGAGGGAAAAAAGAATTGTAGAATCATACTGATCACTAATCAATATCAACACAATAATTTTAGCTAAAATTATTTCAAAAACAACAACAGAAGCTATAACAATATATTCTAAGTAAATTGTTCACTTGAATAAAATTGTACTTGTATCAGGGATGCAAAGATTGTCCAATTATAGGAAAAAGTATCATATGTAATTATGTTAAAGGAAAACCAACCAAAATACATACTTTTGTTTATAGATGCATAAAAATTAGCCAATTATGATTTCACACCCCTGTAGTTCCTACGAGTGGGGAGTCGAAGTCTGGTGTACATATTGATTTTAGGAGTTCTTAGATAAAGTAGGGCTAAAGCAATTGGTTATTCACACAGTCTAGAATCTCAGAATAGTGAAGACCCAGGAACACAATGCTATCAGCCTGCCTCCTAAGTGCTGAACCAGGGTAGAGCAGAAATGAAACAGGTCAAAGTTTCCATAAAAATTAGCAGTGGGATCAGGCCTTTGGGTGATCACTGCACTTCTAGCCTGGTTGAATTAAAGATATTCAGTTTCAAAAACAAAACCTCAAAATATATAGCCTTCTTTTATGATAAAACTCATGCAAAATAGGAATAGAAGTATACTAGTTTAATATTCTAAAAAGTGTGAATCATTTGCAATAAAGAAATGCAAGAAGTGTTCCCATTAAATAAAGGGATGCACTACGCTCATCACTATTATTTTACATAATATAGAAATGGAAATGATGCCAATATGACAGGAAAAACAAATTAAATCTATAAACATCAGAAAATAGATCCCAAGTTTTCCTAATCTATAGACAGTATTATAGTTTACTAATATAACTCAAGAGCAGGGTTTTCTTCATCTGGCATCTAAAGATAGTCTGTGGATAGACTTCAGGGAAATAGTAACATGAATGGGAAAATTTTTCATCTTTATTTTCATTAATTTGTTACCAAAATTGAGCATTCCCTTCAATTATGCATGTAGGTAATAAACATTACTCTGAGAAGTAATCTAGAAACTTCACTAGACTGCCAAAGTCATTTATGACACATATAAAAATATTTAAGAACACCTGTTTTAGAGAATAAAAAAAGAAAAGTACTTCATTAAAACAGTAGGATACTAAATATATGCAGGCATATGTGCATATGAACATAAATGATTAAATGCACAAAAATTAGCAGGTTTTTTTTAGCAAAAATAAAATACCAGAAGAAAATGATAGTCAAAAAACCACCTAAAATAACTACAAAGTATATGAAATATCTTGCTTGCTATCAACCTAAAAGACACAAGTAACATTTAACTCTCTACAGAATTAAAAGAAGATATAAATAATTGCATGAACATCTATTTCTCAAGCAGGAATCTTGCCAACCTAATAAGAAAACTGCCAAAATTAATTTACAAATTCAGTGCACTCAGATTGTGAAAGGGTTACTATATAGAGCTAGATGAAACAATAACAAAATTAATTTTTGGAACAAAAGGTCTAGAATCTCAAGGAAAATAGTGGGGGGGGGAAGAGAAATGAAGAGGGAACAGTACTTCCAGATCTCAAAATATAATAAAGCAAGTAATTATCAAAGTATTTTGCTACTGGCTAAACAATAAAAAAGGATATGAGCAGAGCACATTACATAAATGAAAATCAGAAACAATGAAACAGTGCCCATTATTCAACAAATATAAGACTACAAACTATTTAACAAGAACTTTAGGGAAAAATAGAAAAAGTTTTGATAAGAAATAAGGTTAGACCAGAAGCTTACACCTCATTCCACTATGAATGGATGAATGAAGCATTTATTAAACATTTACTTTGTGCAAAGGAGTTGCTTCCCACATTGGTAGTTAGGATTGCTGGGTTGGAAGCATTACTATTCCCCAGGTTCAATGAGTTCAAAATGGATGTTCAACATAAATATGCAAGGCCATATCATAAAACAAAACAAGACAAATTGGAATATTGAAGGAGATATCTTCCACAAATATTGGTAGGGGATGGGTTATTAATTAAAAAAGCTTTTGCAAAAAACAAAAGTAATGTAACTATGATTAGAAGGGTGACTATCAGTTAAGGGGAAAAGAATGGCATTAAATATCTCTGTTAAAATCTGATAACTAAGATACAAAAGGACATAACACAAAAATAGCAGATCGAGAACAGCTCTTCAGGGGTCAAAGGATATGAGCAAGCCATTTCTAAGAAATAATTGTAAGCTAGCAAAAAAAGGATTTCTTCCAAATTATTGATAATGAAAGAATTAAAAGTTAAACAATTCTGTTTCACCTCATACCAAGAAAATTGACAAAGATATCAATAAATTTTGTCCTTGTTTAGTTGTTTTTCAGTCATGTACAACTCTTTGTGACCCCATTTTGGGTTTTCTTGGCAAATATACTGGAGTGATTTGACATTTTCTTCTCCAGCTCATTTTACAGATGAGGAAATTGAGGCAAATAGAGTTACACCTGCTATGCTCAGTGCGTCTGCTGAAGGAAATCAGCAAGGGGCCAGGCTTGGCATCTTTCATCTGCCCCAAAGCAACGACTTCCATCATTGATAGCACAAGGTAGTTTCTATGTTCTGCTCAACTTTCAGTGCAGAGAGGACCATCTTATCCTTTTACCTCATGCTTTCTATCTCCTGCTGCACTGTACCTTGAGGGAAAAAGAAAGGAAAAGGTGGTGGGGAAAATTCTTTATCCAGCTCTGCAAGTTTGATTTCCATCTCCTGTTATGGTTGGTTGCTTGTTGTTTGTTGTTCATTGTCCTTAATTCTCAAAGAGGACCAATGACATCATGAGGGTGATATCTTTACTCGTGCATGCATTGGCTATGAATAGGGTGGAGCTGTGCAAAGTCCTCAGCCTCATTCTCTCCTCCAGTCATTGAAGTCCAGTGATAAGATGAAGGTCAAGCCAACTGGCCATGGCCCAGGATGCAGTGAGTGATCTTGACCTTTCTAACATAAGGTCTTTCCCATGTCTGTTTGTCTGAGGCTACATTCATTCAATGACTGAAAGCTGGGTAAGAGTTGAGACAAAAGATAGCTCAATTTACCATCACAAGGATATCAGTCTGGTAGGGGAAGACTCTCAGAGTTTCTGGGCAGAATAGAAAACAATTGCTATTTACATTCTTTCTAAGCCAACAAAACCTAAAGAATAAGTCATTGAGACTTGAGTTGAGTCTACTATTGGCCATGCAATGAAAACCAGAATGATTTGGGTTCTAAAGTGAAGTCAAGTAGCTTCATTGGAAATGCAACAGTCTTTTAATACCCTGCTTTTCAGAGCTATATTTCAAGAAATAAAAATTTAAGCAGGACAAGAAAATCCCTAACTTCTCCTTATCTCCCACCACTATATCCAATCTGTTGTCAAGGCCTATGAATTTCACCTTTGAAACATCTCTTGAGTAACCTCTCAATTGACACTGCCACCACTTGGTTCGACATGCCAACATACAAAATACAGAGGATTTAAATTTCTGATCAAATGGAGTCTTATTAGAATACTTCATTCCAATGAGCTTACATTGTTGTAACTTAAAAAAAATTACTTCCTATGTAATACCCATCGTTACAGTTGTCCCTCTCTTGCAAGACAGAAACTCAATTGAGCAAAATCTCCCATTTGTATGACTTTTAAAATTCCTATTTGGACATCCTTTTCTATCCAATTCTCTTTCAATCTTGACTAGTCTAAGCATACTTGCCCTCTTTGTTTTTTTTTTCTGTCCATTGTAATAACTCGTGCATAATTACTCTTAAAGAATAACTTCCTAAGTAACTTCACTTTGAGGCTTCTCTTGCATTATGATGCTTGTCAATATTAAGCTGTGAGGGAAATGCAAAACAAAACAAAACCCAAAGATAGATTTCCCTTTTTGAACTATATTCCTCCCATATCTGTCTGTCTGTCTGTCTCTGTCTCTCTGTTTCTCTGTCTCTCTCTGTCTGTCTCTCTGTCTCTGTCTGTCTGTCTCTCTTGGTCTCTCTCCCTCTCTTTTTCTCTCTCCCTCTCTGGATGTCTTCTATCATCATATCATCAGGAAATGTGAAACTTTCAGTCCTTTGACTTGGCTGTAGCTGAGATTCCATTTTCAGCTACCTCAGTAACAGCAGCCTCGATATCTAGTGGTGCCAAATCAAACAATAGTTAGTGCAAAATTATGTCTAGACTGTATTTCTAGGCAAGAAAAAAAAACATCCTAGTGAATCTGGGAAAGAAACAGAAGAATCCTGAGTAAAATCTGATTCTTCAAGATTAAATGTGAACAAAATACAGCTATTATTCTCTATAGTCTGTGCTCCACCCACAACCTAGAGGAGTAAGTCTTTTTTTTTGGTTTAGAGGTGTCTCATATCTAAATTTCCCCAAATATGAGTGCAAGTTTCTTCTGCTCTGCTGTAGTCTGAAAGTCCAAAGAAGAAAGATCCCACAAGGAAGCTCCTCCAGCAAGAGTTCATGCTCTGACTCTTAGTCGCCAATCATTTTGGAAGAAGATCCTGTTGCTGGGAACCAAACAGAGAAATTCCCTTTATCTTTAGCATGGGGACAGTGGGTATTTCAGGGTAGATGGAAAACGCTCTTCAGAAAAAGGTCTCTGCTATGAAATCTTACCAAGTTTATTGGAGGACTCACTGAATTTGTAGGGAGTTTACCACTACATTGCATGTAGATGCAAACATTGTGATCTTTTAAATAAGGTATGAGTGTGGTCTTCATGTAAATGGACAGGATAGTTAAGAGAAGCATGGTTTCTATTCATACCAATTAACATTTTTAATTGTATTAAGCACCTGCTTATGTGTAAGGCACTGTGATAGATGCTGCAGATACAAAGGAAAAAATAACATTTCCTTCCTTCAAGGAACTAATTCCAGAATCATAAGATACTCATTGCTGTTCCTATTTCATCTGAAGTCAACGTTCAGGCCTCTGCTATAATGATACTTTTGGAAAATTAACAGAAATATAAAATTTAGAGAGTTTATGGAGCTCTGATTTTTAACCATTCAACAATTTTTAAAAATTATTTTATTATTTATTTAATATTTTAGTTTTCAGCATTGATTTCTGCAAGATTTTGAGTTACAAATTATCTTCCCATTTCTACCCTCCCACCCATTCCAAGATGGCATATATTCTGATTGCCCTGTGCTCCAGTCAGCCTTCCCTTCTGTCACCCCACTCCCCCCCATCCCCTTTCCCCTTACTTTCTTGTAGGGCAGGATAGATTTCTATGCCCCAATCCCTATATATCTTATTTCTAAGTTGCATGCAAAAGCAACATTTTATTTGGAGTCTCTGATTTTAAAACATTGAGTTCCAAATTCTCTCCCTTCTTCCCTTCCCACCCACCCTCTCTAAGAAGGGAAGCAATTCAACATAGGTCACACATGTATCATTATGTAAAAAACTTCCACAATACTCGTGTTGTGAAAGACTAACTATATTGCCCTGCATCTGATCCTATCCCCCTTTATTCAATTTTTTCCCTTGACCCTGTCCCTTTTCAAAATAGTTTGCTTTTGATTACCTCCTCCCTCTATCTGCCCTCCCTTCTATCATACCTGCTTTTTTATCCCCTTCCCCCTACTTTCCTGTGGGGTAAGATATGCAATTGAGAGTTTATGTTATTCCCTCCTTAAGTCAAATCCTATGGGAGCAAGATTCACTCATTCCCCCTCACCTGCCCCCTCTTCCCTTCCAACAGAACTGCTTTTTCTTGCCACTTTTATGTGAGATAATTTACCCCATTCTATCTCTCGTTTTCTCCCTCTCTCAATATATTGCTGTCTCAACATTTAATTTTATTTTTTTAGATATCATCCCTTCATATTCAATTCACCCTGTGCCCACTATATTTAAGTATACTCCGTTCAACTACCCTAATACTGAGAAAGGTCTCATGAATTACACACATCATCTTTCCATGTAGGAATGTAAAGAAAACAGTTCAACTTTAGTAAGGCCCTTATGATTTCTTTTTCTTGTTTACCTTTTCATGCTTCTCTTGATTCTTGTATCTGAAAGTCAAATTTTTTTATTCAGCTCTGGTCTTTTCACTGAGAAAGCTTGAAAGTCCCTCTATTTTACTGAAAATCCATGTTTTGCCTTGGTGAGTTATACTCACCTTTGCTGGGTAGGTGATTCTTGGTTTTAATCCTAGCTCCTTTGACCTCTGGAATATCATATTCCAAGCTCTTCAATCCCTTAATGTAGAAGCTGCTAGATCTTGTATTATTCTGATTGTGTTTCCACAATACTCAAATTGTTTCTTTCTGGCTGCTTGAAGTATTTTCTCCTTGAGCTGGGAACTCTGGAATTTGGTGACAATATTCCTAGGAGTTTTCTTTTTGGGATCTTTTTCAAGAGGCGATGGTTGCATTCTTTCAATTTCTATTTTGCCCTCTGGTTCTAGAATATCAGGGCAGTGTTCCTTGATAATTTCTTGAAAGATGATGTCTAGGCTTTTTTTTTTGATCATGTCTTTGAGGTAGTCCAATAATTTCTAAATTATCTCTCCTGGATCTATTCTCCAGGTCAGTGGTTTTTCCAATGAGATATTTCACGTTGTCTTCCTTTTTCATTCCTTTGGTTCTGTTTTATAATATCTTGATTTCTCATAAAGTCACTAGCTTACATTTGCTCAGTTCAATTTTTAAGGTGGTATTTTCTTTGGTGCCTTTCTTTTTGACCTCCATTTCCATTTGGCTAATTCTGCCTTTCAAGACATTCTTCTCCTCATTGGCTTTTTGGAGCTCTTTTGCCATTTGAGTTAGTCTATTTTGTTAAGGTGTTATTTTCTTCTGTATGTTTGGGGGTCTCCTTTAGCAATCTGTTGACTTGTTTTTCAAGGTTTTCTTACATCTCTCTCATTTCTCTTCTCAATTTTTCCTCTACTTCTCTTACTTGCTTTTGCAAATCCTTTTTGAGCTCTTCCATGGCCTGAGCCATTCAAATTTTTCTTAGAGGCTTTTGATGTAGGCTCTTTGATTTTGTTGACTTCTTCTGGCTGTATGTTTTGATCTTCTTTGTCACCAAAAAAAAAAGATTCTAGAGTCTGAGTCTGGGTCCGAGTCTGTGTCGTTTTTGCTGCCTGGCCATGTTCCCAGACAACTACTTGACCTTTGAGCTTTTTGTCAGGGTATGACTGCTTGTAAAGAGTGCTTTGTCCCAAGTTTGAGGGACTGTGCTGTTGTTTTCAGAGCTACTTATACTCCACTGTCACAGCAAGCTCTGCCACAGCAGTGCTCCTCCTCCCCCAAGAACTGCCAACCATGACCACAACCCAGATCCAAGCAGGGCAGAGCAAGCCCTGCATTCCAACTCTGGTCTGCCATTTGATTCCTCTCACAGTGTGAGCCAGGGACTCCAGAAACAGCTGACGCTGGAGCTCTGGAAGCAGCCACAGAAGCTTCCCACTGCCGCCACTGTGCTGCCTCCACCAGATAGGTAATGAAAATGATGAAATGGGCAACAATAGAAAGAAAAAAATGTTAAAGAAAGAAACTTCAAAGAAAACTTTACAGAATGAAATAACTTCTGATAGATTATCCCACAGAATTTTTGTGTCCCTTGAAAGTCAGTTTCTCTGTTCACTATTCTTTGAGCTCCATAAAAGTCTGATTCTTAACTATTAAAAATGTTTTACCAACATTACCCCAGGAGTCAGTAGCTCCCCACCAAATACTCTCATTTTAAAGAACCTCCCTCCTTAAATAGGATTTAAGTGAAATCATAATTGAGTCATATATTGTCAGCATACCAGTTGGACACAAATTCTATTGGGTCTAAAAGTTTTTCTCCCAGATCTTGAATGAAAGTGGCTGCAGATGTGATGACCATGCCTTCTTTATTTTCACTCAGTTGACAAACGATCATGGGAGCACAGGCAATGAAAAATTTAATGTTCTAATAGACTTGCAATAAATTCTCAATTCTCATTCAAAGGTCCAGCATCAAAATAGTTTTATATTTCTTGATGACATTAGAGGTTGAGTGCCCTAAGTTGTTCTCTTAGCTTCTTTCATAACTTATTCGGAACGAACACTTCCATTTTTAGAGTGAAGAGCTGACGGTGATTGCAATGTTCTGGGCTGGGGTCAGACCACTTTCTAACCCAATCTAGCAGTTTTTCTACTAACATGCTCTGTGGTCTTTGGCATTTGTGAGTTGAGAATGTGGTAACTGCCACAGCTCAATGATTCATGGACCTAAGGCCTACTCTGGGCCAACTCCTGGTCTGGTCTGTCCTGGTGCAGCCCATGCTAGGTTGTGCTCTGCTCCCAGGACCATGTGATAGACCCTTCCCAGCAACTGTCCAGGCTGTCCCGGGCTGGATACCTGCTTCCCTCTGCTATTTCATGGGTTCTGTGACTCTAGAATTTGTTCAGGGCCATTTTTAACAGGTGTTTGGAGGGATTTGGGGAAAAGCTTAAGCAAGTCCCTGCTTTCCCACTGCCATAAAAATTCCACAAATTTTTAAGAACCCATTATGGAAGTCATTATTCCCGCCCATTTTGGCATAGGGTATGCCAATGTATGGACACTGGACATGGTTCTGACCAGAAACAGTTATGTAGAGCCCTCTATGTAGAGACCAAGGAGTGATTCTGGACCAGCAGTACAAGAGAAGGTGCCCAACCCCTACCTGGCCACCACAGGATTTGGGATTCAGTGTCAACTGTCAACTTTATTGTTTACTACCAACTTCCTGGACACAGATCCAGAGCATACCCCAGAAGGGGATGTGTGTCCAAAGGTGGGGTATGGAACACTCACAGGGCCTAAACTGAAAAAAGCAAGCTCAGAAACAAGAAGCAGTCCAACTTCAGGGACAAAATAGTGTCTTGGTTCCAACTTCTAGCCCAGTCTGAAGCCTGCAAAAGAATAACCATAGAAGAAATCCCAGACCAAAGAGGAGTATGCAATCCACTGCTTTAGAAGCAACAGTTTTCAAGCTGGCTCATAGTGACTGTTGCACAGGAGTGTTCTATAGAGCTGGTCCAACCCCATCATTTTAAGGATGAGGAAACTGAGGTTCAGGTAAGTTAAGCCAATCACACAGATAGTAGCATCAGAATTGGGATATTCTGTCAAGATTCTCCATTCATTTATTCAGATTTTTTCTGAACTTGAACAGATTTCATCTAATAATCTCTCCCTGTATGTATATATGCATGTATGTATGTATGTATGTATATCTGCATGTATATACACACACAGGTACATATATATATGTACATATATGTGCATGTATATATATACATATACACATATACGTACACGTATATATTCTAGTGGTTTTTTTTTAATTTGTCACAATTCGTTGATAAGATATTTTCCTCTTTTGTTGACGAAAGTTTTGGATATACAAACTTTTTCATAAGAAGTACTTCAGCCATTTTATAGAAGTCTTGGCATATTTTTGATTTTTATAATTTTCCGTCTGGAATTCTTATTATTTGGATTTATTCATGTAGCCACTAATTCTTTAGTGTTAAATTATTTAGTCTTCATTTGACTTTAAATCCTTTCTTCAGAGACACTTTATTTATTGTACTTTCACTACATTTTGGTCAATAAAAGATGTGTTTGATATTTCTCATTTTCTGTATTTTATGAAATTTTAAATCCTTAGCCATTTGTTCAATAGGTTCCATGCATAGCTGAGAAATATTTACATTTTTTTCCTGCCTATTGATTAATTTCCAGAAATCCATCCTATTTTCTTTCAAAAATTCTATTCAGGTCCTTTCTTCTTTCTTCTTTATATTTTGTTAGATTGTCTAGGTCTAGAAAGGGAGGGCATGTATAATGAGGACTCCTACTATTATAGTTTTGGTTTTTATTTCTCATTATAATTAGATTAAGTTTTTCTTTGTAGATGTCATACCATTCAGTGTTGTTATTATTTCATTGCTTCTGGTACCTTTAAATATAATATATTTTCCCTCTTTACTTTTTTTAAACTGTCTGCTGTTCCCCATTGTCTTATTTAAAATCATGTTTGCTACCAGTATGTCCCCTCTCTCTTTGAACCAGAACTTCTGACTTCCCCCTGAGTTCTGGGGCTCTGATAGATTGTTTCAATTTATTTTTCAAGGTCTCAGGCCTGCTAATCTCTTGTCATCAGTCTCCTTAAAATGCTTCTTGCCTACCCTGTAACCCACTGTAGATTTCCCAGCACCTTTTTACATGTGGTCTTCCTCCATTACTATGTAAGTTTCTTGAGGACAGGGACTGCCAATTGTTTAGATTTGTGTCCCTAGAGTTTAGCACAGAGCTAGGCACATAATCGGTGCTTAATATATACTTTATCTTCCTGAATAAAAATAGACTGCTCTTCTAGTCCTTTATTTTATCTGTGAATCTTTATGTTTCAATAATAATATTATAGATGATATTTATATAGAACTTACCATGTGCCAAGTCCTTTGCTAAGTGCTTTACAATTATTTGCTCATTTGATCCTTATAAAATATTTGGAAAGTAGATGCTATTATTAGTCTCATTTTACAAATGATGAAAGTGAGTCAAATGCATTAAATGGCTTGCCTAGGTTCACACAACTAGTGTCTGAAATCATACTTGAACTCAGGTCTTCCTAACTCCAGGCTCAGAACTCTATCCACTGTGCCATCTATCTGCTTTTTGTAAAGAACATATTGTTTGAATCTGCTTTCCAATCTGTTCTCATATGCTTTTACATTTTTTGTATGTAGATCCCATTTATCTTAATTTAATTTTTTATTTCTCACTTCATTTCCTCTTAAATACTTTTCTCTTTTCCCCCACCCTGCCTTTACATAATAGAAAATGATGAAAAACAGAATCAATATTGAAATCAATATTTCCAAATTGAAATCATCTTCTTCTACTCAGTTTCATCTCTGGTATTTTTATTCAGACTCTAATCACTTATCCTTATCTATTCTTTTCTCCTTTTTACTCTCCCTTTTTGACCTATCTCTCACGGTTGAAAGTCATTTTGAGAGGATAGAGCCAAGATGGAAACATAGAAGCAACCCAACTGAACTCTTCCAACACTGCCATCAAGAAAAGTTTTAAAATGGCTCGAGTCAAATTTTGGAGTGGCAGAGAATAAGGGCAAGTAAAGTGGGATTTTTTGTTGTCTTTTGTTTTGGAGTGCTTCTCAACACTAAGGCAATCAAGTTCCTTTGAGTCTTGCCTTTGTTTCAATCAAGAGTCTTTGATTGAATCCAGAGTTTTTGATGTCCTGCTTAAGTGATGGGAAGGTCTAGGTCACATGGTTTTGAGTTCCGTTGTTGTAATGCCTTCTGACCCTGACGAAGAGTATATATACTCAGGGGTTAGCATTTTGCTTGGGGCTCACTCACTGGAAGAGTGTCATGTGATTTGACCAAACAAGGCTCTGGGCAGCTGTTGGAACCTCCTGGCTTTGAAAAACCCAGATGTTGGTGCTTCTCTCTTTGGTAACTATGCATGTAATGTCTTGGAAAGACAGCTAGAAACCTGTCTGCTGATTTGTGTTATTTTGCTCTATTTATATAATTTCTGCTTGTGATTTCTGTTTTTTTCTCTGAAGTTCAGGGTGCTGACTTTTTCCCCCAGAACTAAGGGAATGATATATGTATGTTTAATTAAAGTAAGATTGTAAACCTCTTAAAGTTGCTTTCCTTAGAAAAGCAGATCAGAGAACCCATGCTAGCAGCCCACCTGTGTGTTGTGGTCTTACACAGCCACAGTAGCAGCAAGTAGCACCGTTGTTACACAGAGCCAATAAAAATTGAGGGCAAAACATTTTTCCAGCCCAAGACACCTTTGAAGGTTAGAAGGAGAAGTCTGTGACACTGCGGGTAGGGTCCAGTTCAGCGTGCACAAGGTTATAGTACCAGTGGTGTTGCTGTGATTGTGACAGCAGCAGTAGAAGCTTCTAAAGCTCCCAGCCCGGCAATTGTAGTGGGGCCAAAATGGGACAACTGGTAAAAAAGAAATTACAGGGTACTCTGAGCTGACACTAGGTACAAGATTGGGCACTGTGGAAACTCTACTGCCCTTACAAAGTTTTGGATCAAAGTTCCAGTGTGAAGAGGAGCTCTTGTGGTCAGTGACAAGGAAGCAGGGGCCCTGGTCACAGTTCCAGCAAAGAAGAATACAATTATAGCTATAGGAGATGAGGGGTCTTTACTGTATAAAGACCAAAGGAGAGACCAGGAGAGTGGTGAACACACCTCTCTCCAAATTACACAATATTAGGAGCACTGAAAACATCCCAAACCCCAGAACTACTTCTGAAAAAAGGAATGTTTACAAGTCTAAAGTTTGCAACAATGCCTTCTCAACCCCAAGTGAATAAGGAAGGCCTGGCTTTAACATAAAATTCACATTGAAGAAACAGTCTGGAAAATGAACAAACAACAAAAACAGAACCCAACTATGGCATCAGGGAAGATCAAGACACAAACTCAGGTGAAGACAATAAAATGAAAATAGCTGCAAGCAAAGCCTCAAAGAAGAGTGCAAATTGGAAAAGCCCAACAAGAACTCCTGTAAGAGTAAAGAAAGAGATAAGAATGGTAGGGAAAAATGGAAAAAGAAATGAGAGTGATGCAAGAAAATTATGAAAAGAGAGCTAATAGCTTAGTAAAAGAAAAAAATAAAAAAAATAAAAATTTCAGTAAAAATGTTGAAAAAACATCACCTTAAAAAAACACAATTGACCAAATGGTAAAATTGGCACAAAATTCCCTGAAGAAAAGAACTCCTTCAAAAGCAGAACTTACTAAATGTAAAGAGTTGTGAAAACTCACTGAATAAGTTAATTCCTTAAAAATTAGGATAGAGCAAAAGAAACCTAATGACTTCATGAGATGTCAAGAAACAATCAAGTAAAATCAAAAGAATGAAAAAGAGAAGAAAATGTGAAATATTTCATTGGTAAAAGAACTGACCTGGAAAACAGATCAAAAAGAGATAATTTAAGAATTATTGGAATACCTGAAAACCATGATTAAAAAATAGCCTAAATATCGTATTTCAAGAAATTATAAAGAAAAAAAATTGCCCCAATACCTTAGAAACAGAGGGTAAAAATGGACACTAAAATAATCCACTGATCACCTCCTAAAAGACATCCCAAAATGAAAACTCCCAAGCCAAATTTCAGAGCTCTCAGATCATGGAGAAAATATTGCAAGCAGCCAGAAATAAACCATTCAAATGCCATTAAGCCATGGTCAGGATCATACAATATTTAGCAGCTTCCATTTAAAAAAAAAAGTGGGGGGCTTGGAATATAATATTCCAGAAGGAAAAGGAGCTGGGATTAAACTAAGAATAACCCACCCAGCAATACTTTCTATAGTCTTTCAGAGGGAAAAAATGGATATTCAATGAAATAGAGGTTTTTCAAATATTCCTAATGAAACAAACAGAACTGAGTTGAAAATTTGACATTGCAACAGAACACTCAAGAGAAGCATAAAAAGGTACACATGAAAGAGAAATCATAAGGGGCTTATTAAAGATAAACTGTTTACATTCCAATATGGGAAAATCACACTCATAACTCTTAAGAACTTTGTCATTATTAATATAGTTAGAAGGAGTCTATGTATTAAGAGGGCATGAGTGTGATGCAATATTATGTTGGGATGATCCCCAAAATATGAAGTGGTGAGAAAGTGGAATGCACTTGGAGATGGGGAAAGGGAGAGGTAGAATGGGTAAAATTATCTCACATAAAAGTGGCATGAAATAAAAATACTATGGAGAGGAGAATAGAGATGCAGATAAGTAGGTAAATGGATAAGAGGATAGATTAAAAATAAGAATCAAGCAACATTTTTTTAGAAGAGATGTACTTTAAACAGACACACAAACATAAAGTTAAAATAAGGGGCTGGAGCAGAAATTATTATACTTCAACTAACATAAAAAGGCAGGGGTATCAATCATGGTCTTAGACAAAGCAAAAGAAAAAATAGACCTAATTAAAGGAGATATTCAGTAAAACTATATTTTGCTAAAATGTGCCATAGATTATGAAGTAATACTAAAAATCCAGCAAGTATCTCTGATAAAGGCCTCATTTTTCAAATATATAGGAAACTGAGCCAAATATATACATATAAGAGCAATTCCTTAATTGATAAATGGTCACAGGATACGAACAGGCAGTTTTCAAAAGAAAACAAAGCTATATGTAGTCGTATGAAAAAATGCTCTACCCAGCAGCCGAGAGCTGGACATCCTTTTGATTCAGAAATATACCTGGAGGCCTTCCTTGCCAGGGAGGGAAAAGAGGAGCCACCATCTGGCTGCTGAGAAATCAAGTTCATGGAAAAATTTTGGGACCTTGTGTTGGTCCTTCTCTTGGACCTCCTTATCTCTTGACTTTTCCTGGTCATTTAAACCACTCAACCTGCATGAGTGATCCTTGGTTAACAACCTTTGCTATATTGATCTCCTAGTTCTGCTCATTTCATTTTGCCTCACTTCATGTAAATCGTCCCAGGTTTTTTTGAAATCATCTCCTTTGTCATTTCTTTTAGCATTGTAGAATTCTATTGTAATCATATACCCCAACTTGTTCAACCATTCCCCAATTGTCAGGCATCTACTCCGTTTCCAATTCATTGCCACCACAAGAAGAGTTGTTATACATGTTTTTTGTACAAATAGGTCTTTTTTCCTTTTCTTAGATTTCTTTTGGGTACAAACAGAGTAGTGGTATTTCTCAGTAAAAGTTTATGCTCAGATTTCTAACCCTTTGGGCATAGTTCCAAATTGATCTCCAGAATGGTTAGACCAGACCACAACTCTAACAACAGTTCATTAGTGTCCCAATTTTTCCACATCAGCTCCAACATTTATCATTTTTCTTGTTTTTCATGTTAGCCAGTCTGATATGCCGAGTTGTTTTAATTTTCATTTCTGTTATCAGTATTGATTTAGAGCATTTTTTCATGTGAGTATCAATAGCTTTGGTTCTTCTGAAAACTTTGGTTCATATTCTTTCACCATGTAATAACTAAGTAATGGTTCCTATTTTTTTAATAGAAATTTGACTTCATTTCCTATATAATTGAAAAATGAGGCCTTTCTCAGAGAAACTTGAAGTAGTTTTCCAAGTTTCCTGTTTAACTTCTAGTTTTGACTGCATTGGTTTTTTCGTGCAAGTTATTTTTTAATTCCATGTAATCAAAATCACCCATTATAATTCCCCTTATCTTTTCTGTCTCTTGTTTAGTCTCATACTCTTCTCTTATTCATATATCTGATAGGTACATTTTCCCATGTCACCCTCATTTATTTATGATATGAACCTTTATGTTTAAATCACGTACACATTTTGACTTTATGTTGATATATAGTGTGAGATGATGGGCTATGCCTAGTTTCTTCCAAACATCTTTCCAGTTTATCCAGGATTTTTGGCAAATGGTGAGTTCTTACCCTTAAAAGTTGGATCTTTGGGTTTATTGAACAGTAGATTAGTATGGTCATTTACTACTATATAGTGTCTACCTAATCTCTTCTGCTGATCCACTACTTTATTTCATAGCCAGTTGCAGATTGTTTTGATCATCATTCCTTCCTAATATAATCTGAAATATTGTATCAGTAAGGAAATAATAACAATGTAGATGATAATTGTCAAAATGCCTATGTGGTTCTATGTTGCAAAGTATATGACACTCTCCACATAGAAGGTAGAAGAAGTAAACCATTTACTCAGACAACAGAGAACCATATTCCATAAGCCATCTATCCAATCCATTGGAGCAGTAAAGCACTCAAAACATATCACAATGTGAAGCCTCCCTATCCCAAAACCTGTTCGACCCCCTGCTGGGGTCTTCCCAAAAACAAACTCACAGTACAGCTATCGCAGTCTGTTCAGCTCTAACTATCACGATGGTTATCACCACCCATTAGCAGCCATCTCTCCCTCCCTCTCTCTCTCTCTCTCTCTCTCTCTCTCTCTCTCTCTGAATTTCCTGTGACATAACTTTCTTTTCCTGTCAGGAAGCTCTTCCCACCCCATGTGACCCAGTCTACCTGTGATGTAAGCAGGTCACATGGCCTATTAATGAGTGGGAAAGATCTAAATTGCTATTACAAATATTATACTAACAGGCCCACCTTTCTTCTCATTGTTTTCACTGATTCCATTTTCATTATTAATCATTTCTTCGTCTAGATGAATTTTGTTATTTTTTCTAGCCCTATAAAATAATTTTTAGTAGTTTTATTGCTACAGCACTGAATAAATAAATTAACTTAGGTAGAATTGTTATTTTTATTACAGTGGCTCAGCCTATCCATAAGCAATTAATATGTGTCCAGTTGTTTAATTCTACCTTTATTTGTGCGAAAATTGTTTGTAATCCTGTTAATTGAGTTTGTCTTGACAGATAGACTCCCAAGTGTTTTATATTGTCTTCATTTATTTTGAATTTAGTTTTGCTTTCTGTCTCTTCCTGCTAGGTTTTGTGATTTCCATGGGTTTATTTTGTATCATGCAACATTGCTAAAATTGTTAATAGTTTTAGCTAGTCTTTTTAGTTGATTTTGTAGGGTTCTCTAAGTATGCCATCATATCATTGGCAAATAATGATAGTTATTTTTCCTTATTGCAAATTTTTATTCCTTCAAGTTCTTTTTCTTGTTTTATTGATGCAGCTTGCATTTCTAGTACAGTATCAAATAAAAATAGTGATAATGGATTTCCTTGTTTCACCCCTGTTATTATTGAGAAGGCTTCATGTTTATCCTTATAGGAGATAATGTTTGTCCTTGGTTTTAGATAAATACTGCTTTTCTGTGAAGAAAAGCTCCACTGATTCATGTGCTTTCTAATGCTTTTACAAGGAACGGGTGTTGTATTTTGTCAAAGGTTTTTTCTGCATGTATTGACTAATTCTGATCTATTGACTGCAAATCCATTGGAAGCACTTGAACTACATAGACCTACAACAGGTGGAAGAACACACATGGTTTTTGGGTCCCATTCTTACAGGATTCTGGTGAAGGGATCAGCCTAATTCCATCTGTTCTACCTTTGGGTTTACTCATTAATGTATCAATATTATATCAAAATTATCTGTGTCAGCTGCAGTTTCTTAATTAGCATAATTTTTCTCTGGTTTTTTGGCACAGGTCTAGAGCTTCTCTATAGCTTATACATCAAGGGGCCATTATTGTGACCTAGCTGACTACTACTAATTTATCACATAGTCTCTGGACATAACCTTAATTAAGTTATGATGCAGTTTGGGGAAAGTTGCTGGTATGTTACCCTTTTCATTCTTTATTCCTATTTCCTATTCATTGTTACCTTACTCTGGATACTTACTAGGTGGGGTGGTGGTGCGGACCATAACAAGACACAATTTCAATACAGTGTGTGTGTGTGTGTGTGTGTGTGTGTGTGTGTGTGTGTGTGTGTATGTGTGTGTTCCACCCTCCTTTTTTTTGGTTCAGATGAATGAGGTTCACTTCATGCTCATTCTTCCGATGCTTTCCTTCAAAATTATATATTATTCTCACATAACCCAATTTTGAGAAATAGTTTTTCCTTTTTCTTCATTTCATCCCTCATGTTTTTCTTTCCCTTTCTTTTGTATTTCCTTTCTTAAGGGAACATAACATAACATAAAAATCCCCAGGGCCTCTGTCTTATTTAACTCTCTTTATGACCCTTGAAAACTTTAGGTCCCTAAAAGTATACTTATTGCTTCTCTCCCATAGAATGTAATTCTTCAAAGATACAGTATTGATTTGTTTTAATCTATTTGTAGCTTTTAGGAACCTAATGATTCTGAAATTGTCACTAAGAAGCTAGATGACACAGTGGATAGGCCATGGTCATGTGGTTGGGGAGGTCTGACTTCAAACACAGATTCAGAAACTTAATAGCTATATGATTCTGGACAAGTCATGTTATATCTACTTTAGTTTACTCATCTATAAAATGGGTATAATAATAGCATTAACCTCCAAGGGTTTTTGTAAAAATCAAATGAAATGATATTTGTAAAACACCATGAAAACTTTGAAGTATTATATAAATATCACTATCATCATCATCATCATCCTTGTAGTCATCGTTATTTTAGCTTGATAGAACTCCCAGGTTATTTGTTTTCGATAACACATTCACTCTCTTTGCTTTTACATTTTCAATCTAATATTTCTTTTTTTGTCATTGATTTGTTTGCCATCTTCTAATTTTCAAGGAGTCCTTTTTTGTGTAAGGTTTTCCACTTTCAGATACAAGCTATTTATTCTACTGATTCTTCCCTCCAGAGTTCTTATTTCAATGAAAATTTCACTTTTTTCATCTCTTCCTTTATCTCTTCACAATATTCTGATAGTCCTTCTGGCTGTCTTCCCTCATTCCCCATCCTCTCACTTAAGGCTATGGTTGTAGATATTATGGAGTTTTCTTGTAGGTTTACCTCTAGGGCCTCCTTTGACTCAAAAATGTTTCTTTATAATTTTCAGTTCTTTCTGTTTACTCAAAAGCCAGCCTATGTTCTTGGCATGGGACTTTGTGCCAGTGCCAGGCAATGTCCTGACCCATTGACCTCTTTTGAATAAGGTGATAGTGAGTCCTGTTTGGTCATAAAATCAAGTTCCTGAGTTCGTTTAGTTGTTTTTCACTTTCCTTCATGTACCTCAGATCATAAAGTAATGTTGGGCAATTTTAGGATTTCTTGGATCATTCAGAGGACCATCTGGAACATTGCAATTCTATGTAGTCTGTATTCCTGGTTCCTGCAGGATATCTCACTAATAGTTCTAGAGGTTGACCTTCTAGCTCACATTGATGGTTGAAGCATTATAGGTTTCTTCTAAACTCCCTAGAGAATCCCTGTTGTAAAACTTTGAGCTTCCTATTTCTCAGAAAGACAGGATTTGCTGCATGTTTCAGGTGCCTCTGGAGGATCTCTGTTCAGAGACATGCCAGGTTTCTGGCTTATTTACCTATACAAGATCTTATTTCCATGATGGAGGGGACCCACAGTACTCTGCCTTTTTCTGCATTCTTGAACTGGATAAGACAATATATTGCTATTCCTCTTAGGATTTCTTGATCATTAATTGTTTAGGTACCCTTTAAATTTTTGCTGCAGTGCATCTGTGAGAGTCAGACAACTAGATGACCTTTCATGCTGCCATCTTAACCGGAAGCCTCTTTTATTAATACTTATTGCTTTCCCACAGCATGTTGGATGCCACACTAATATGGGATAGAACAGGATCATAGACAGAGACAAGAAGAAACTTTCACGCTTGTCACATCCAACCCTCTCATTTTATAGGTAAGGAGCTGAGGCACAGAGATAGCTAGCTAGATCATATATTGAGTTCTTATTACATGCCAGGCACTGTGTTTAGTGTTAGTGTTAGAAAAAAAAAGAAAACAAGATTATTCTTACTCTCATTGAGTTTATATTCTAATAGAGAGACTAAACATATGGGGAGGTGGAAACATGGTGAAGGTAGGGAGGGAAGGACATGATTTGTGTAGAGTCCAGGCAGCTAGCACTGAGGTGAAGCAGAGTGGAGAGTGATTAAGGAAGGAAGAATGAGTGGTAGGCATTTCTGGATCTTCTCCTGGTATATTGGTTTTCTTTTAGGCCTAATCAGAGATTATCAGTGACTGTCCCCAAGTTCACAGGGGTATTAAGAAGAAGGGCTAGAATTAGAGCTGAAAACAAAAATGAAGTGCCTCCTACCCTCACAGAATTTACTATATGGTTTAAGCTTTTGAACCAAGCACAGGAAATGCTCTCAAGTAGTAAGGTAGCTTTTATAAACTGCATAAACCATTCTAAAAATAAAAGGAAAAGTTTTTTTTAAGATTAATTTATTTATTTTTAGTTTACATCATTCATTTCCAAAAGATTTCAAGTTACAAATGTTCTCCCCATCTCTCCCCTCTCCCCCACCCCAATATGGCATGCATTCTGATTACCTCTTCCGACAGTCTGCCCTCCCTTTTACTGCCCCTCTCCCCTCCGTTAGTCCTTTACCCCTTTCTTATAGGGCAAGATGGATTTCTATGCACAGTGCCTGTATATCTCATTTCCCAGTTGCATGTACAAACAATTTTTAGAGCTAAAAACAATTTCTTTTTAGAGCTTTGAGTTCCATATTCCCTCCCTTCTTCCCTCCCCACCCACCCTCTTTGAGAGGGCAAGCCATTCATTCATATGTCATTATGCAAAACACTTGACTAACTATATTTCCCTCCATCCTATCCTGTCCCCCATTTATTCAATATTTTCCTCTTTTCAAAAGTGTTTGCTTCTGAATATCCCCTCCCCAAATTTGCCCTCCCTTCTATCATCACCCCCCTTTTCCACTTCCCCTCTACTTTCCTGTAGGGTAAGATACCCAACTGAATGCATATTTTATTCCTTCCTTAAGCCCAATCCGATGAGAGTAAGGTTCACTCATTCCCTTTCACATGTCCCCTCATCCCTTCCATTACAACAGCTTTTTCTTGACACTTTAATTTGAGATAATTTACCCCATCCTATCTTTCCCTTTCTCCTTCTCCCAAAATATTCCTCTCTCACCCCTTAATTTTATTTTTTTAGATATCATCCTTTCATATTCAACTCATCCTATTCCCTGTGTCTATATTCCCTTCAACTCCCCTAATACTGAGAAAGGTCTCATGAATTGCACACATCATCTTTCCTTGTAGGAATGTAAACATAACAGTTCAAATTTAATAAGTCCTTATGAATTCTCTTTCTTGTTTACCTTTTCAAGCTTCTTTGATTCTTGTATTTGAAAGTCAGATTTTCTATTCAGCTCTGCTCTTTTCATTGAGAAAACTTTAAAGTCCTCTATTTTATTGAAAATCCATATTTTGCCTTGGAGAGTTATACTCAGTTTTGCTGGATAGGTGATTCTTGGTTTTAACTCTAGCTCCTTTGACCTCCGGAATATCATATTCCAAGCCCTTCGATCCCTTAATGTAGAAGCTGCTAGATCTTGTGTTATTCTGATTGTGTTTCCACAATATTCAAATTGCTTCTTTCTGGCTGCTTGCAGAATTTTCTCCTTGACCTGAAAAATCTGGAATTTGGCAACAATATTCCTAGGAGTTTTCTTTTGGGGATATTTTTCAAGAGGTGATGGGTGGATTCTTTCAATTTCTATCTTACCCTCTGGCTCTAGAATATCAGGAGAGTATTCCTTGATAATTTCTTGAAAGATGATATCTAGGCTCTTTTTTTGATCATAGCTTTCAGGCAGTCCAATAATTTTTAAATTATCTCTCCTGGATCTATTCTCCTGGTCAGTGGTTTTTCCAATGAGATATTTCACATTGTCTTCCATTTTTTCATTCCCTTAGTTGTGTTTATATCTTGATTTCTCATAAAGTCACTAGCTTCCTCTTGCTCCAATCTAATTTTTAAGGTGGTATTTTCTTCAGTGGTCTTTTGGACTTCCTTTTCCATTTAGCTAATTCTGCCTTTCAAGGCATTCTTCTCCTCATTAGCTTTTTGGACCTCTATTGACATTTGGGTTAGTCTGTTCTTTAAGGTGTTATTTTCTTCAGTATTTTTGGGGGTCTCCTTTAGCAAGTCGTTGACTTGTTTTTCATAGTTTTCTCACATCACTCTCATTTGTCTTCCCACTTTTTCCTCTACTTCTCTTACTTGCTTTTCCAAATCCTTTTTGAGCTCTTCATGGCCTGAACCCAATTCATATTTTTCTTGGAGGCTTTTGATGTAGGCTCTTTGACTTTGTTGACTTCTTATGGCTGTATGTTTAGATTTTCTTTGTCACCAAAAAAAGGAATCTAGAGTTTGAGTTGGAGTCTGCATTTGAGTCAGAGTTCATTTTCACTTCTTGTTCATGTTCCCAGCCAACTACTTGACCCTTGAGCTTTTTGTCAAGATATGACTGCTTGTAGAGTAGAGAGTACTTTGTCCCAAGCTTTAGGGTCCAAGCACTGACATTTTCAGAGCTACTTCTACTCCACCATCACCCCAGGCTCTGTCCCAGCAGCACTACTCCTCCCCCAAGAACTGCCAACCAGGACCGCAATACAGATCCAAGCAGGGCACAGCAAGAGAATCTGCCTTTGTGCCCACAAAGCTCTCCTTGCACTCTTGCTCTGATCCTCTGCTAGATTCCTCCCACCATGTGATCCAGGGACTTGGGAAGCAGCTGATGCTGGAGTTCTGGAAGCAGCCTCAGGAGCTTCCTGATGCTGCTACTGCCACCACTGCACCACCTCCTCCACCCCCAGAGCTAGTGGCCAGACCGCTCTGAACTTGATCCCACAGTTTCCCCCAACCTGCTCTTTGGCGTTTGTGGGTTGAGAAGAGGTGTTTTTCTTATAGCAACCCTGTGATGGAGGTTTATTATTACTACTCTAGTTTTATACTCTAATATGTATGTTCCTGATCTCCTTGGTGTAGGTACTCTGTGTAATGGAACAGATTATAATCTTTCCTCATATTGTCTATGAAATTAATTTTTTTGGGGGGATCGTCTCATAAATCTACTTCAGTTACTCAAAGAGACACAAAGGAGAGATTTCTCTAGTTCTTTTAATGTTTTATAGATACCAGTGTACTACTGAGGTTCTCTATTTTCTTTAACTTTGCTATATGACTAGCCTACCCCCCCTTCTCATCATACATGTCCCTAATGTCATATCTTTGTTTTATTGATGATGTGATTTATCTACAGTCACAGCAAGTGAACACTGGAGTTTAAATTCAAAGCTATCTCTTCTTGTTTTAAGTTATGCTCATTTCACTATAAGTGACAACATGTCTTCTTCCAGGTATGGTCTAGTCTATTGACAGTTGTTTATCTGCATGCATAGATTTTTGATATTCTGAACATATTTCTCTGTTGAACATTTGGATGAAAGCATTCATCAGTTGATTAAATCATTGGTTTATGCATGGAGGGGAAAATAGAGGACCCTAATTCTTTTTTAAGATGTGGAAACTGATGCCAATTGAGAGCAGGTCAATGACTTGGCTAAGGTTACAGATATTAAGCAGAAAAGCTGGAATTTGAACCCAAAATGTTCTGATTCTAAATCCAATATTTTCTCCTCTATAGCATGATAAAATATTCATTTCTGAATAATCAAATTTTCTAGTTCATTAAACAAACATAAGAAGGAAAGTATAATTCCACCATAATTACAAAATTATCATATATGTGTTCCCACTGCCTTCTAAAGTGAAATCTACCCTTTTCTATAAACATAGTGAAATTCTCAGTTTTGTCTTACAAATCACAGACTACCTGCACTATATAGTAATTCAAGGGACTTTTGAAGCAGACATTACCCATGTAAAATCTAATCACACCAATAGCTCAAAATTAATTGTAATTTTAACAAAATGACAACCTTTGAACTCATAACTGTCACATAATGGGGCAGGTGATTTAGCCACTAAGCTTTGTTCTTTGCCTGTGATTAAAGGAAATGTACAGGTGCTATATTAACTAGGGAAAAATATTCTATTGTTTCCTTTCTATAAAAGAAACAGATAATTACAAGGGAAAAACACATTAGAAATAGAGGCTAAAAGTACAAGTTCTAAACAGCACCATTTCTTGAAAATGAGACTTCACAGTCTTTTTTTTCCTCTCTAACAGAGTCCTTTAAAAATGTTCTGTTCATAGAAGACAATTGCTAGAGTCATGGTGATTTATTTAATCCTTAAAAAAACCGAAACCAAAATAAAACCCACAAAGGGGACTCTGTATAAGGCTACCATTGTACATGCTGGTTCCACTTCTTGCTGCAATGCTTTCCTGGAAACTAAAACCCCAAACAGTTCAGAGTAATGTGAATCACATTTTTCCATAGATCAATGTAACCATTGGCTGTGCATCCCATATCAAAGATTTAGCACCAGATAGCAAACAATAAAAATGCTTACTTAAGCAATGCATTTTAATCAACCTGAAGATGGGATGAAGGGTGTAGATAATTATATAAATAGGGCAGGTGAAGGATTAATCCTTAGTTGGGAGTAAGAGGACTGGAGTCCAAACTTGGAAATTAACAAATATAAATCAAAATATCATGTGGTATTGAGATCAGAGAATCAGAAAACACAGAAATCCATGGACCTGAGTTGGTCAACCTAAATGAACTGCGGGAGCAGAGTTTCATGCCATAGGATCAGAACTCAAGTCAGTTTTGTGCCTTGCATTCATATTCTAAACCACCAGATTCTGGAGGGGGTTGCATTGTCTTTGTTAGTCAAGGTCATCATGAACAACTTCTACCCAAAGTAAGCAGAGAATTGTTCTATGTCAAATTAGATCTGTCATAGCAAAAACTAGTGAAACATAGAATAGATGCAGAGTCAAGATATTAATCCCAGCTGGTAGGCCATATGATACATTTTCTGAATTAGCAGGAAGTGACTTGCAGCTCCTGCCAGCAGTTCTAGAAAGGTCTGCTGGTTTGTTATGGGTTGATTGCTATATCTTATCTTTAATAATACTCTGTTCCTCTATGCTGAAAGACTCCAGGAGAAAGCAATGGTGGTCAGCCCCTGTTTTACACCATTTTGTCACAGCAAAGATGGAATGTTACCAACCAAACCTCATCTGGAGTGACCTTTATACATAACATGAGTAGAGATGTAATTGCTCATCTGAGACTAATATCCCTTCCTTGTCCACAAACACAGTGACCACTTAGAAAAGTAATCTCTGTGACTGAGTATAAGGATCTCACACTTGCTGCTAGAGCATTCATTCCAATGACTTCAATTGAGATTTATTAGCTGCAAAGTTTATTTTTTCTTATGCATTTTAATTTGATTTTTATCTATTGCATGCAAATAAAAACATTTTTTCCTTTTTTTGGGAGGGGGGAAGGCAGGGCAATTGGGGTTAAGTGACTTGCCAAGGTCACACAACTAGTAAGTGTGCCAAGTGTCTGAGGCCAAATTTGAACTCAAGTTCTCCTGACTCCATGGCTGGTGCTCTACTCACTGCACCACCTAGCTGCCCCTAAATAAAAACATTTAACATTCCTTTTTAAAAAATTTTTGAGTTCTAAATTCTCTCTCTCTCTCTTCCCCTTCTTTGAGAAGGCAAGGCATTTGATATAGATTACACATGTTCAGTCATGCGAAGTATTTCCATATCAGCCATTCTGCAAAAGAAAATTCAGACAAAAAACGAAAACAAAACAACATGGAATAATAAAGTAAAATAAAAGTATGCTTCAATCTGTGTCCGGTATCCATCAATTCTTTCTCAGAATGTGGATAGCATTTTTCACCATAAGTCCTTTGAAACTGTTATTAGATCATTGTATCATTCACAATTGGTCATGATACAATATTGTCATTACCGTGTACAATGTTCTGTTTCTGCTCATTTCGCTTTGCATCAGTTCATGTAAGTCTCCCCAGGTTTACTAAAAAGATTGTGCTCATCATTTCTTATAGTACAATAGTATTCCATCACCATCATATACCACAACTTGTTCAGCCATTCCACAAATGATGGGCATCCCCTCAATTTCTAATTCTTTGCCACCACAAAAAGAGCTGCTTTAAATATTTTTGTATATAAGGGTCCTTTCCCCTTTTAACTGCAAAGCTTATAGGCAGTCAAAGGCCTCTCTGGAAGTGACTGTGCTGTCAGATATCTAAATTCAGGTTTTTGTGACAGTGTATCTGCTTATCAATTGTGGTGTCTGGAAACATAAATTTATGTGATTATTTAGGGGAGTTCCATGATCAAGTCAATAATCTCATTATGTTAATTACCTGACAAAGGTAAGCCTTTGCCAGGGACTTAAATTACAACTTCCCATGGAAAATATGGGCATGAACATTAGCACTGGTTCATTCATATCTCATTGAGGTTTCAGTGGCTGGGGATAATTTGGTTTATTCAGATCTTCGTTGTTTCTGACAGTGCTGCCTATTTGTGGTGGGCCATTAAAAGGGAGTCTTCATCAAAAACTGCCCTTTTCACTTTTTTCTCCTTCCTTCCTTCCTTCCTCTGTCTCTCTGTCTCTCTGTCTCTCTCCCCCTCCCTCCTTCCCAGGATTTTGCTTATCTGCTTATCTAAACATCTTCAAGTGAGTTAACTTTAAAGTTTTAGAATTTTATTAATTCTTTTTTTTGGTTACATTGCCATTGGTTCAGCCTCACTCCAGACTAAACTCTGCCTTATGACAAATAAAAATATTAAATCAAATACAACAGATGTATTAAATCAAATACAAGAGATTTTTCTGATTATGTATATATCATTCTATTCTAAGATTAATTCACCTCTCCCCCATAGGTAGGAAAGAAGGAACTTATTAATCACTGTGTGCCAGGCACTGTGGCAAGCACTTCATAAATATCTTACTTTTTGTTTTTTAACAATCCTGGGTTCTATTATCCCCATCCTATAGTTGAAGAAACTAAGACAGAAGAGCATAGGCTAAGTGACTTGCCCAGGGTCTCACAAATAGTAAGTATTTCAGGTTAGTTTTGAACTCCAGTCATCCTGACCCCAGGCCCAACTCTCTAGTCATTGAACCACCATATTCCTCTCGTATATTAGTTTTTTTTAAAAAGTATGTTTAATTATGATTTGTATTTTTTAAAATTAGACATTGAATTAGAATTTGACTTCCTTGTAGTGGTCTTCACATGTACACTCTTGAGGTTGTATATATTGTTTTCTTGGTGCTGTTTATTTTGCTCTGTATCAGGTGATACAGAATTGCTCAAAGTTCCTTGGATTCATCCTATGTCTTACATTTTATTCAACAATAATATTCCATTACTACCAAATGATAACGTTTCATAGCCGTTATCCAAATGATAGATATCTGCTATTAATATTTTGGTATGTACTAGACTTTTGTTTTTGTCTTTGACTCGTATGTGTTTGTGTGTGGGGGGTTCTTGTAGATAGACATAAAGATGAATCATGTAGCAAGAGAATGTGTGAAAGGGTTGGGATTTTCATAAACAGAGAGATTATCCATTCCACTGAGATCATGTATCTACTAACACATTCAAGTAAGAGACACGATGATAAAGGCCAACATTGTTGATGCAACAAGCAGCTTGTTAATTTCTGGTGGGACTATGAAAGCACATTGTAGCCACAGTATTTCAGTAATTAGACAAAATTCAATGTCTGAGATACAGGTGGAACATTCCTTATACCCACACCCATGAAGATGCACACATATAAATTTTTATTTCTAATGAATCTGAAGCCTTAGAAAGATTCATTATATAATGTGCATATGTGTGTGCATGAGTGTATGTGTGTATGTGTGTGCGCGCATACAGAGTGGATGACCCCAAAGTTTTAAGCTTTAGGCAGATAGATAAAAACAGACATATTTTTAAATGGGTATATATTTTTATATTATGTGTGTGGGTACATATATATATATATATTCATAAATACAGACATATATACATCTATCTATGTCTATCTAAATCTCTGCCACTAAAGATTCATTTAATATTGACATTTATGTATCTATAGAATAGTATCTGTAGACAACGTGGAGATGTTGCAGTCATATTGTAAGTTCAGTCTGTCTCATTTAATTAATACAGCTGAATCTTTAGGGAATCTAAAAGTTAAAGCTAAGCACTTCTGCAAATGGAAAAACTGGATCCTGTGAGCCAGTCAATGCATTTTTTCCAAACCACCCACTGTCCTCATTAAAGTAACAGCTCCTTATTAAAAAAGGAGCTCCAGGGTGATGTAAAAACTGTTTTAATTATGGCATCTAATTATAAACAATAAGTCACTTCAACAAATTTTTAGTGTCTTAACTATAATAAAAAGAATAATTAACAAGCAACAAGATTCCTTAAGCTGATAGAACTGCTCTCTCTTGCTCTTATACTACCTACTAAAAGCTTTCTATATTGCTATTCTTCCTGGCTCATTTATAGAAATTGTTTATCAAAGGTCACATTCTCCTAAAAGTACTTTGTAAGTGGTGAGAAGCCATTATATTTTAATAGATAATGCTGATATTTCAATTTGCTTGTCCAATAGTATCATTGGGACTTGGAATATTGATTTGGGATACTAAGATAAGGTCGTATAATTAATCTATTAAATTATGGTGTAGGGAAAATAAAACATTCCTTGACAGACTAAAGCTTTTCCTGAAGTATGGTCAAAAGACATTGTTTGTAAACTTGTGTGTTCCTTAAAGTCACACAAAAATGTGAAAGCCTTGCTGCATCTCTAGCAACAGGTTTCCACATTAACTCATTTGACCTATGTGGTTATTTGTTTTAAGAGAAAGGTTGAGGTGTCTAGTTAATGGTTTAGAACTTTTTTTAACCCTTGAATTTAGATAAGAAATCAAGCTTCCACCTGCCATGAGAAACCATCCTAAATTTTGTTATGTGACTTTGTGGAAGAAGGTGTGAAAAGCCACTACCATATCTTCCTGAAAATGTGAATACCAAACTCTCTTAGAATTTTTCACCCATAAGACTTTTTTTTTTCTTTTTTGAAAATCTCAAACAGTAGCTATACAATCAGCTTATTAGTTTAGAACCAAAGCTAGAGAATTATTATGAAAAATTTGAATCAAATGTAAGTTGCTTAAATTTAGAAGTATTGATCTAGAATTGGAAAAGACCTGAGAAAAGACTTAAATTTTGAATGGAAAATTGAATTTAGAAATTGAAAACTTCTTAAATTTTGAAGCATAGATCTAGAACTGAAGGGGGCCTGAGGTATCAGCCAGTCTAATCCACTTCATTTTGTAAATGAGGAAAGTGAGGTCTCAGTGCTTAAGCGACTTGTCCAAGTTGCGCAAGTAGTAAGCATTAGAATCAATCCCAGGGTCTCCAACTCCAGAGACAGTTCTCTTCGCACAGTATCAATCTACCTTGTCTTATAACCACTTACTAGGCACTAATATCTACATATGTGTATATGTGTACGTATACATTTATATATAAAAGATATATGTATAGACGTATGTATGTGTGTGTGTGTGTGTGTGTGTGTGTGTGTGTGTGTGTGTGTGTATATATATATATACACATACACATATACACTTATATGTCTATATGTTGAGTTCCTATGGTATCATGCTAAACTGACCAGGTCTGAGATGTTCAACAAATCACTTTACTTCTCTGGGCCTCAATTTCCTCATATACAAAATGAGAGACTTTGTCTAGATGACATCAGAGATCTCATCCAGCTCAAAAATGGTAATGTTAGGATCACATGTTTCAGTTGACCACCAGTCCCTGTTGTAGAACTATAAATTATTGAATGATTTATTAAAATGAGTGAAATGGTACCATCTGCATACTATTATAAATGTATATGTTAGAATTATGATTAATAGCATTTATTGAATATTTACAGTACTCTAGATACTATAATAGAAAAAGGTGCAATGCTTAATTCACTAAACAAGAATTTCCTCACATTATGGACTTACAGATAGAGAAAGCTCTTTAAGCAAATTGGGGTATCAACATAGAGAAGTGGATAGAGTGTGGGGCCTGAGTTCAAAACTGGCCTCAGATATTCATTGTGTGATGCTGAGCATGTCACTTAATCTCTATCTGCCTCAGTTTCATCATCTATAAAATTAGGGTAATAGCACCGGCCTCCCAGGGTTATTTTGAGGACCAAATGAGATAATATTTGTAAAGTGCTTAGCATAGTGCCTAGCATGTATTAGGTACTATATAAATGTTAACTGCTTTGTTATAGCATCCAGGAGTACAATATCACTATTTGCACAAAGATCTGTTAAGTTCTCTAAGGAATACCAAATATAAGTGGCCAGGGCAGGGGACATAATCTCTCCACACTTCAGTTTTCCTATCTGTAAAATGAGTGGTATGGGTTGGATATATAACAATCAGCAAAGCTAAAGTGATCCTGTATGGAATTGAGGGGAAGAAAATACCAGCAATAACAAAAGATGGCCATATGGGACTTTGCCTTGGTAAGATCTAATCTGGAAAAATTTTTCAGTTTGAGGACATGTATTTTGAAAGGAAAATGATAAACTGAAGAGCCTTGGTAAGATCTAATCTGGAAAAATTTTTCAGTTTGAGGACATGTATTTTGAAAGGAAAATGATAAACTGAAGAGCATTCTGAGGAAGGAAACTAGGATAGTGGAAGCCTTTAAATCATGCCATATTAGGACTGGTTGGAGGACCTGTGTACAATCAACCTGGAGAGGAGAAGATGTGTATGTGCTTATGTGGGGGCATGGGAAAGGAGTGGAGGGGAAGAACACAATAGCTCTCTTTAAGTATTTATAGGACTATCCTACAGTGAAAGGATTAGATTTATTTGGTTTTGTCCCTGAGAGCAGAAGTAAGAGAAGTTCCAAGTTGGCAGATTCTGGTTCAATGTAAGAGAAGGAAAAAACTTAACAAGTTCTACTTTTCAGAAGAATTGAAGTCTATTTACTGATGTAGATAGCAATCTCTTAATTATATTCTCGAAATTTTATACATGATTTCCATAAATCGTCCAGAGCAATTGGTGTTATAAAGAAGTAAATCTACATAAGGTGACATAAAAGTTCATGAGAGTAAAGAGATAAATAATCCTAAATAATATAAATGGCAATGTTGAGATATGTAGAACAGGGCAATATCAGATAAAGTGCTGAGCTTGGATTTAGGAAGATCCCAATTCAAATCCTGCCTCAGACATTTATTAGTTGTATGATCTTGCAATTGTCAGTTAAATTCTATTAGTCTCAGGTTCTTTATCTTTAAAGTGGGGATAATAGCACCTACCTCCCAGAGCTATTGTGAGTATTAAATAAGATAATATATGTAAGGCACTTTACTAACCTTAAATGTTACTAGATAATATCTACTATCAAGTAGTTAAACATTACTAGCACTCAGAAAACTATGAGGTTATAAGGGAGGGCAACTGGAAATAGACATACTTGGATTGTTTTTAAGTAATATATAGCAGATTTGCTGGAAAGGTGGTGAGGAATTTTATAGGCAAAGGGATGTGCACAAAGGTCTGAAGCTCAAGAAAGATGAGCATCTTAAATAGTAAATAAAACCAACCTGGTTAGAAAGGACAAGACACAGAATACACGAGGAAGATACTGAACACAGATAATCAGTGAAAAATTGCCCAGATTTAACTGTGGAATAGTTCTCCATGTAAAACTAGGAATGCTCCTTAATGAGAATTTGCAGGAAAAATTAATTACCATGCTAGATAAACATATTGGGAAAAATATTTTTTCATCACCTGTGTAGTCATCTTGCCTGAACTACAGCCTCTGCTAAGACATGGTATGTGATTCTTTATCTCTACAACTAACTTATATTTCACTACCCTACCCATGCCCCTTTCAAGGTGTTTGGCATTCCCAACCCTTTGTCACATCTAGACAACATCCACCCTCCCTTGTGATATACTAAAGCAAGGGTGACCAATGGATGACTTCATTGGAATGGAGGAGCAGTGGGAGTCAGATTTTAAGGCTCTTCTCCAGCTGAGTTTACAGCTTCTCAGTCTGCTTTCAGTGTTTAGACAATCTTGAAATGGCTCCTAAAGATGAATTGGATAATAATTAGATAATGGATATTTTAAGGACACTAGAAATTTCTCTACCATCTAACCTTTCAAAGAATATAATAAATCACTGAGTCCCTGAGAGAGACTCAATAGCTCCATTATTTATTGCCTGAGTGACCCTGAGTAAATCATTTTACTTACTTGAGCCTGGGTATCCTCACATGTCATATGATGAGATCTAATATCCCGGCTTTAAATCCTATCATTCTATGACTCCTCTCCTGAAGGAAAAAAAAAAGAAACCAAAAGCAACACTACCACCGAGAATCTATTCTCCCTGACAGCCTGATCAGGGAAACCAACACAAATCAATTTAGGTTTGAAGAAGCAATGAGATGCAATTGTAAATGGCAAATGTCATCAGGAAATCTGACCCATGGGAATAATTCTGCCCTTTGCCCCTATTGTTTTATACATCCCTATGTATGCTGTATCTTGGTACACAATAGAGATTCATTTCCCTGATCTAACTGTTTCAGCAAGAAATACAAGACATTCACAACTATATTACAATTATGGTTCCATTAATCCATCCTTACTCCATTCAAATATATGATTTTTGATCCATAGAATCTCTGCCTACCCGCCTGAACTGTAACATAGCTCTCTGTTCTACTTTGGAAGCTCCATCACTTGATGCCTTACAATTTCCTCTGACTCGTTTAAAAATAATCATTCAAAATAGTTAATTATAGTATCAAATTAAATACTCCCTCCCCTGTAACCCTTATTCAGATTGCCTCTGTGTTAATTACAATAGCATCTCATCCCACCCAGACCCTAATAATTTGCACATATGGTCAATCCTCAATTTTCATGGGGGGTGGATGGGTGGAGTGGACTGGTGAGGATGTAACATTCCTAGAAAACGACACAAGTAGATGAAGCCAAGAAGAAAGCCAGGAAGTTTCCTGAGCTCTCCCCAGTTTCCCTCAGAAACAATGTAAATCAAGCCTCTAAAAGAATTCTGGAGATACAGAATATATAAAAAGATAGAGTGAAACAATTTCCCTGCTTAAGATAACTTGGAGGGACTACAGGAAAGGTCTACCTCACTTGGGAGAAGGAGAGCACAATCTGTCACAGACAGTGTCCAGGCAAGCCAGTGGGAGGCTCTTAGCCACAGCATAGATCAGTAGCATTTGTCCTATGGTTCTGGCTCAGTAGGCCAGTGGCCTAGCAGGTAAGCTGTGAGGACTCCAGCTATAGTCTAGAAGGCAAATTGCCACCCCGAAAAGCCACATCACAACAGGTGTAACAAGGTCAGGCCACCCCAGTGTAGTGGGCAAGCCATTAGCGCCTGACTCCCCGGAGGAGAAAGCCAGTGACTAGTGCTTTGATCCCCAGAACAAGAAACTTAGGATGGTATCCCTGTATCCCAGGAGCAGAGTCCAACTTTAAAAGCCATAAATTAGGCTAAAAAACTGTGCAAGAAACATTAAAAGAGCCCTGACCATAGAAAGGTTCCATGGCTACAGGGAAGATCAAAACACAAACTCAGAAAAAGACAACATTGTCTCAAAATGCCTACATATGAAACCTCAAAGGGCAATATGAATTGGTCTCAAGCCCAAGAAGCCTTCTTGGAAGAGCTCAAAGGGCATTTTAAAAATCAAATAAGAGAGTTAGAAGACAAATTGGGAAAAGGAATGAGAGGTAGGCAAGAGTCAACAGCTTGGAAAAGGAAGAACAAAAATTACTGAAGAAAATTTCTTTAAAAATACATCTGGCCAAATGGGGAAAAATCCAGTGAAGAAAACAACTCTTAAGAAGTAGAATTGGCCAAGTGGAAAAGGAAGTACAAAAGCTAGTTGAAGAAAATAATTCCTTAGAAATTAGAATTGGCAAGTAGAAGCTAATGACTCTATGAGACATCAAGAATCGGTCCAACAAAATCAAAGGGATGAAAAAACATAAAAAAATATAAAATACCTCATTGGAAAAACAAGTGACCTGGAAAATAAATCCAGGTGAGATAATTTAAGAATTATTTGACTACCTGAAAGCCATGACCAACAACAAAATTCCTGGATAGCATCTTTCAAGAAATTATAAAGGAAAACCACCCTGATATTCTAGGACCAGAAGGTAAAACAGAAATTAAAAGAATATACCAATCACCTACTAAAAGAGATCCCAAAATGAAAACTTCCAGGAACACTGTAGCCAAATTCCAGAATTATCAGGTCAAGGAGAGAAAACTGCAAGAAATCAGAAAGAAAGAATTCAAATATCAAGGCCCCTCACTCAGGATTACACAGGATTTAGCAACTTCTACATTAAAGGACCAGAGGGCTCGGAATATGGTAGGGCAAAGGAGCTTGGATTACAATAAATAATTGACTACACAGCAAAACTGAGCATAATCCTTCAGGGGAAAAGATGGATTTTTAATGAAATAGAGGGCTTTCAAACTTTCCTGAAGAAAAGACCAGAACTGATGAGAAAACTCTATCTTCAAATACAAGACTATAGAGAAGCACAAAAATGTAAAGAGGAAAAAAAAAATACCATGTGATTCAATATGGTTAAACTGCTTACACCCCTATGGGGGAAGATGATATTTGTAACTCTTAAGAACTGTATCCCTATTAGGGCAATTAGGAGGGGTATACATGGATAGAGAGTGTGGTTATAGTTTGACTTTGAAGTGATGATATAAAAAAATAAAGGGTGAAAAAAGGATTGCGCTGGGAGAAGAGGAAAGGAGGAGGCAGAATAGGGTAAATTACATCAATGAAGAGGGAAAGAAAAGAGGGAGGAGAGCACGTTACTATCATCAGATTTGGCTCAAAGAAGGAAGAACATACACACTCAGTTGGGCACAGAAATTTATCTTACCACATAGGGAAGTAGGAAGGGAAAGGTGAAAGAAAAGGGAGGGGGCCTGATACAATGGAGGGAAGATTGAGGGATGCAGTGGTCAGAAACAAAATACTGGTGAGGTGGGACAGGGTGAAGGTGAGAGAAAAGTATAAGCAAAGGAAAAATAAGATGGAGAGAAATACACAGTAATCATAATTGTGAATGTAAATGGGATGAACTCTCTCATAAAACAGAAGCACATAGCAGAGTAGATCAACAGCCAGAATCCTACAATTCACATTTGAAACAAAGAGATACACAGAATAAAGGTAAAAGGCTGGCGCAGAATATGTTATGCTTCAGCTGAAGGAAAAACAAAAAACAAAAAAAAAAGCAGGGGTAGCAATCCTGATCTCAGACAAAGAAAAGGCAAAAAGTAGATCTGATTAAAAGAGATAAGGAAGGAAACTACATCTTGCTAAAAGGTTCCACAGACAATGAAGTAACATCAATACTAAACATATATGTACCAAGTGGTATAGCTTCCAAATCCTTAGAGAAGTTAAGTGAATTACAGGAAGAAAAAAATACAGCAAAATTATACTGGTGGGGGACCTCAACTATCGCCCTCCCCAGAACTCAATAAATCTAATCACAAAATAAACAAGAAAGTAGTTAAGGAAGTGAACAGAATTTGAGAAAAGTTATATATGACAGACATCTGGAGAAAATTGAACAAGGATAGCAAGGAATATACCTTTTTCTCAGTGGTATTGGTTCCTCTACAAAAATTGACCATATACTAGGGCATAGAAACCTCACAATTCAATGCAGAAAGGCAGAAATATTAAATGTATCCTTTTCAGATCATGATGCAATAAAAATTTCATGTAATAAAGGGCCATGGAACAATAGAGTAAAAATTATTTGGGAACTAGATAATCCAATCCTAAAGAGTGGCGACATCAAAGAGAATGACAATAATGAGACAACATACTAAAATTTACTGGATAAAGCCAAAGAAATAATTAGAGGAAACTTTATATCTCTAAATGCTTACATGAATAAAATAGAGAAAGAAGATATCAATGAATTGGGCATGCAACTAAAAAAGCTAGTAAAAGAAAAAATTAAAAATCCCCAATTAAATACCAAATTAGAAATTCTGAAAATCAAAGGATAGATTAATAAAATTGAAAGTAAGAAAACTATAGAACTAATAGTTAAACTAAAACACAATAAAAGAGACAAACCTTTGGTTAATTTGATTTAAAAAAAAAGGAAGCCAAATTACCAGAATCAAAAAGGAAAAGTGTGAAGTCATCACCAACAAAGAGGAAATTAAAGCAATAATTAGGAGCTACTGTGCCTAGCTGTATGCCAATAAATCTGCAATTTAAGTAAAATAGATGAATATTCAAAAAATATAAATTACCCAGATTAACAGAAGAGTAAACAAAATGCTTAAATCACCCCATTTCAGAAAAAGAAATTGAACAAACCATCAATGAACTCATTAAGAAAAATTCTTCAGGGACAGATGGATTACAAGTGAATTCTATCACACACTTAAAGAACAATTAATTCTTATACTACATAAATAATTAGGAAAAATAGAAGGAGCCCTACCAAATTCTTTTTTATGATGCAAATATGTTGCTGATACCTAAATGAGGAAGAGCCAAAACAGAGAAAGAAAATTACAGACCAGTTTACCTAATGAATACTAATGTAAAAAATTAAATAAAATATTAGCAAAGAGATTACAGCAATTTATCACCAGGTTAATACACAATGACCAGGTGAGATTTATGCCAGGAATTCAGGGTTGTTTCATTATTAGAAAAAACTATCAGCATAATTGACCATATAAATATCAAACTAATAGAAATGATTATCTCAATAGATGCAGAAAAAGCTTTTAACAAAATACAGCATCCATTCTTTAAAAAAAAAAAAAAACACTAGCGATCATAGGAATAAATGGAGTTTTCCTTAAAATGGAAAGTAGTATCTTTTTAAAACCATCAAAAAGCATTACATGTGACAGGGATAAAATAGAAACTTTCCTAGTAAGAGCAGGGGTGAAACAAGAATGCCTATTATCATCACTATTATTTAATATTGTACTAAAAATGTTAGCTTTAACAATAAAAGAAAAAGAAATTGAAGGAATTAGAATAGGCAACATGGAAACAAAGGTGTCCTTCTTTGCAGATGGTATGATGGTATGCATAGAGAATCTTAGAGAATCATTTAAAATTACTTAAAATAATTAACAATTTTAGCAAATTTACAGAATATAAGATAAACTCACAGAAATTATGAGCATTTTGACATAATACCAACAAATTCCAACAACAAGAGACAGAAAGACAAAATCCATTTAAAGTTACCATAGACATTATAAAATACTGGGGAGTCTACCTGCCAAGACAAACCCAGGAACTATATGAACACAATAACAAAACACTTTTCATAAAAATAAAGTCAGATCTAAACACCTGAAAAATATTGATTGCTCATGTGTAGGTCTAGCTAATATAATAAAAATAACAATTCTACTTAAACTAATTTACTTATTCAGTACAATTCTAATCAAATTACCAAAAACATTTTATGGAGCTAGGAAAAATAATAACAGAATTCATCTGGAAGAACAAAAGTCTAAGAATGTCAAGTGAATTAATGAAAAAATGCAAAAGAATGTGTTTTAGCCATACAAGTTCTAAAGCTATATTAGAAAGTTGGAAATCATCAAAACTATTTGGTCCTGACTAAAGAATAGAGCTGTGGATCAATGGAATAGGTTAGGTACCCAAGAGACAGTAACAAATCACTAGAGTAATCTACTGTTTGATAAACCCAGAGATTCCAAATTTTGGGATAAGAACTCACTATTTGACAAAACTGCTGGGAAAACTGGAAAATAGTATGGCAGAAACTAGGCATAGCTGAACATCTTATACTCTATACCAAGATAAGGTCAAAATGGGTACATGATTTCAACATAAAGAATGATACCATAAGCAAATTAAGAGAGTAAGGAATAATTTACCCGTGGGATCTATGGAGAAGATTGCACATAGTAACAGCTACACTGTGCAGTACTCAACTATGATAGACTTGGCTCTTCTCTGAAATACAATGGTTTAAAACAGTTCTGAAAGACTCATGATAGAAAATGCTATCCACATTCAGATAAAGAACTATGGAGTCTGAATGAAGATTGAAGTATACTATTTTTACTTTTCTGTTTTTTTCTCATGTTTTTTCCCCTTTTGTTCTCATTCTTCTTTCACAACATGACTAATGTGAAAATATATTTAATATTACTGTACTTGTATAACCTGTATCAGATTTCTTGATGCATTGGGGGGGGGGTCTGGGGAGGGAGGGAAGGAGAAAAATTTGGAAATCAATATCTTATAAAAGTGAATTTTGAAAACTATTTTACATGTAATTTGAAAAAATAAAATACTATTAAGTGGGGAGAAGTAGATACATTCAATAAGCCACAAATAGAAACACACTTCAAAAAGAAAAAAGTACAAAAAAGTGAATGTTTATACATTTAACTTATGGGAAATAGGAGGTTAGGTTCTCATGACCAAAAACTGTATTCTTTCACTAAAGATTGCAGAAAATACTCTTTTCTGAGTACAATTCTTTATAACAAAACATTAATTCTTAAAAAATTCACTTTTCCTAACATGGTGACCATGAAATAACCCATAAAATGTAGGAGAGAGGCGAAGCAGTGTGAGACAGGACAGTGAAGGGTAGGGTCAACATATCTGAAGAACACGGACCTTAAAAAGGGGAAATGACAACCTGCCATCTTTAATGCACTTTAGATTAAGTGGTTGAATTGTTCCCAATTAAAAGCATATGATTCAAATTGAGTCCTAGCTCCCTCCCTCTTCTCCCTCTGAGCTCAGAACTCCCACCTGGAGATAAGGCCTGACTAAGGGAGCTTCTCTGCCAACCTGATGTGGCCTGGGCAAATTGGGCTACTCCCAATCTTCCTGCTATGTGCCATGCTGGACACTCAGGAGCACCAAGGTACAGGCAGCAGGGGAGATGGCACACTAGCTCAGCAGTCTAAGCACTGGTAAGAGGGCAGGGGTGATCATTATCCCATTTACTCATAAACGTACCCATAAATTTTTCTATTTTTTCAATTCTGCCATCATACACTTGAAAGGTTATTTTAGCACTTTTTGAAGCAGATTCACAAACACTTTTCCCGAATATTTTTCTCCTTTTTTGTGTATATAAGGAATCATTTATTTGTTAACACCAAACTCATGGCCAACAGCAACTGCAGACATTCTGGTACAAAGTTTATCAAACACCTTTATTTTCTCACTAAATTGCATCACTGACTCTACACATTTGGGCTTAGAGCCCAAAGAACTTGCATTACACATCGGGAGGCATAATAGCAACACAGATCTTGAGTTTTTAAGGCAAACAATGAAAATATGCAACACATGGGGTGTTCTTTGCAATGGTAGGCTGAACCAGACCAGGGAATTGCCTAGTAAGATGTTAGCTATTACAAAAACTTACCCACATTGCATCTCTCATTTGTTTCTCTGCTGCACATAGCTATGAATGTGCCCATATGCCAATGTCAAAGTGAAAAGCAAGTCTACTAATAAAATCACTGAAAGTTAAGCAAATGTTGAAGACTGACTATAAATCCTTTTGTTTATTAATTAGTGTCACCCCTATTAACCATATTCAAACTGAGTCCTATTTGTTTCACCTTCCACTAAAATCCATGGCTTGAATCTCACAGCAATATATCTTTTTGCCCTACTATGCAGCTAGGTGGTGCAGTGCCTGGAGCCAGAAAGACAGCTTCCTGAGATCAAATCTGGCCTCAGACACTTAAAAGCTGTGAGACCCTGGAAAAGTTATTTGACCTATTTGCCTCTATTCCTCATCTGTAAAATGAGCAGGGGATGTAAATGACAAACCACCCCAGTATCTCTTCCAAGAAAATCCCAAATAGGGTTATGAAGAGTAAGATACAACTGAAATGAACAAATAACCACATGCCTAATGACAGATATGATCAAAAGCCAAAAGCATTCTATTAAAAGAAAATAGCCAGGTAAAGAAAAAGAAAATGAATTATGGAGCAAACATTCTTATTAGAGAAATAAGCCATTATCACTTTCCGTTCTTCTAGAAGAGATAGTTAAGCAACTTTCCATTTTATTTGTGTGTGTCCCCTTTTTATTAAGATCATAGATACAGTCATTTCAAACTCATGCCACTATATTAAAAGTTATAGTACAAATACACACTTACAGTTTAAATGTGGTAAGATAAATAACACTGATATCTTGGGGGGTGGAAAAATATCAAAGCTGCTGTATGCAACACTTATATTCATTATTTTTGTCCAGGCAGTATTTAAAATTTCGGGATTACATGGCCAGGTCCAGGTCACTTGATTTCTCTTTCTGCGGCTACCCTTCTTTCCGTTTCCATTTCATTACTGTCTGTGCTTCTGGGATCTGCATGTCTCCCATGCATTTCCTTTTTCATGACTTTCAGGAAACTTAAAATATGCCATGTGGAAGGGCTTTGCCACTGATTAGAGCCTTTTTTCATTTGTTGTAACCACGTTTCAGGCTTATATACAGTATCATTGGAAATGTAGGGCAATACTTGGAAGGGGGTGGAGCCAAGATGGCAGCTGGAAATCAGGGACCAGCATGAGCTCCCTGCCGAGTCCCTCCAAAAACCTATAAAAAATGGCTCTGAACCAATTCTAAAACTGCAGAACCCACAAAACAGCAGAGGGAAGCAGGGCTCCAGCCCAGGACAGCTGGATGGTCTCAGGGTGAGATCTATCCCGCACGGAGCTGGGAGCAGAGCAGAGCGGACCAGAGCCCAGCGTGAGCAGCGTGGACCAACCAGACCAGGAGCTGGGTGGAGTGTGCCCTAGTGCCCTGAATCAGTGAGCTGCAGCAGTTACCAGACTTCTCCACCCACAAACACCAAAGACAGCATAGAAGGTTAGTGGGAAAAGCTGCTGAGGACAGAGTTTAACAAGGAGTTCTCGGTTCGGCCACTACCCCAGGGGCAGGGGAGGTGGGGCAGCTACAGAAGTACAGCTGCAGTTGCTTCCGACCCCAGATCCACCTGGTGGGAGGAATTAAGTGGCGGATCAGAGCAGGAGTGAAGAGCCTGCTGAAGATCTAAGTCCAGTCCGGGTTGGGGGTTCTTGGGGAAGGAGGAGTGCTGGTGTGGCAGAGCTGGTGCATCCCACAAGGCTTGGAACATAGTTCTCTAAACGCTACAAGCAGTCATACCCCACAGAAAAACTCAAGGGTCAAGTTAGTTCGCTGGGAATATGGCCAGGCAGCAAAAACGCACCCAGATTCAGGTTCAGACTTTGGATTTTTTCTTTGGTGACAAAGAAGACCAAAACATACAGACAGAAGAAGTTAACAAAGTCAAAGAGCCTACAACAAAAGCCCCCAAGAAAAACATAAACTGATCCCAGGCCATGGAAGAGCTCAAAAAGAATTTGGAAAAGCAAGTTAGAGAAGTAGAGAAAAAATTGGGAAGAGAAATGAGAAGGATGCGAGAAAACCATGAAAAACAAGTCAATGACTTGCTAAAGGAGACCCAAAAAATACTGAAAACTATACTGAAGAAAACAACACCTTAAAAAATAGACTGACTCAAATGGCAAAAGAGCTCCAAAAAGCCAATGAGGAGAAGAATGCCTTGAACGGCTGAAATAGCCAAATGGAAAAGGAGGTCCAAAAGACCACTGAAGAAAATACTACTTTAAAAATTAGGTTGGAGCAGGGGGAAGCTAGTGACTTGATGAGAAATCAAGATATTATAAATCAGAACCAAAGGAATGAAAAAATGGAAGACAATGTGAAATATCTCATTGGAAAAACCACTGACCTGGAAAATAGATCCAGGAGAGATAATTTAAAAATTTTTGGACTACTTGAAGGGCATGATCAAAAAAAGAGCCTAGATATCATCTTTCAAGAAATTATCAAGGAGAACTGCACTGAGATTCTAGAGCCACAGGGCAAAAGAGAAATTGAAAGAATCTATCAATTGCCTCCTCAAATAGATCCCAAAAAGAAATCTCCTAGGAATATTGTCGCCAAATTCCAGAGCTCCCAGATCAAGGAGAAAATACTGCAAGCAGCCAGAAAGAAACAATTTGAGTATTGTGGAGGCACAATCAGAACAACCCAAGATCTGGCAGCTTCTACATTAAGTGATCGAAGGGTTTGGAATACAATATTCTGGAGGTCAATGGAGCTAGTATTAAAACCAAGAATCACCTACCCAGCAAAACAGTACCATGCTCCAAGGCAAAATATGGATTTTCAATACAATAGAGGACTTTCAAGCTTTCTCAGTGAAAAGACCAGAGCTGAATAGAAAATCTGACTTTCAAAAACAAGAATCAAGAGAAGCATGAAAAGGTAATCAAGAAAAAGAACAAGAAAAAGAAATTGCAAGGGATTTACTAAAGTTGAACTGTTTTGTTTACATTCCTACATGGAAAGATGATGTGTATGATTCATGAGACCTCAGTATTAGGGTAGCTGAAGGGAATATGCACACACACACACACACACACACACACACACACACATATATATGTATATATGTATGTATATATATATGTATAAGTGAATGTGTATGTATGTATATATGTGTGTGTGTGTGTATATATGTGTATATATATATATATATATATATATATATATATAGAGAGAGAGAGAGAGAGAGAGAGAGAGAAAGTGAGAGAGAGCAGACACAGGGTGAGTTGAAGATGAAGGGAAGATATCTAAAAGAAATAAAATCAAATTAAGGGATGAGAGAGGAATATATTGAGAGAGGGAGATAGGGAGAGATAGAATAGGGTAAATTATCTCGCATAAAAGTGGCAAGAAAAAGCAGTTCTGTAGGAAGAGAAGAGAAGGCAAGTGAGGCGGGAATGAGTGAATCTTGCTCTCATCAGATTTGACCTGAGGAGGGAATACCATACACACTCAATTGAGTATGTTACCTCACAGGAAAGAAGAAGGAAGAAGATAAAAAAAGGGGGGGGAATGATGGAGGGAAGGGCAGATGGGGGTGGAGGTAGTCAAAAACAAACACTTTGGAAAGGGGACAGGGTCAAGGGAGAAAATTCAATAAAAGGGGATAGGTTAGGAAGGAGCAAAATATAGTTAGTCCTTCACAACATGAGTATTGTGGAAGGGTGATACATAATGATACACATGTGGCCTATGTTGAATTGCTGCACTTCTCAGGGAGCGTGGGTGGGAAGGGAAGAGGGAAGAGAATTTAGAACTCAAAGTTTTAAAAACAGATGTTCAAACACAAAAAAAAAATTTGCATGCAACTAGAAAATAAGATGCACAGTCAATGGGGCATAGAAATTTATCTTACCCTACAGTAAAGGAAGGGAAAACGTGATGAGAGGGGAGTGGGGTGACAGAAGGGAGGGCTGACTGGGGAACAGGGCAACCAGAATATATGCCATCTTGGAGTGGGGGGGAGGGTAGAAATGGGGAGAAAATTTATAATTCAAACTCTTGTGAAAATCAATGCTGAAAACTAAATATATTAAATAAATAAATAAAAAGAAAGGGAAAAAAAGGAAATGTAGGGCAGATAATTTCTCCCAGTGAGGAAGGATTTTTTAATCCCCAAGGTTTGTGGGAAATGTAATCTATAAAACATTCTCTACAAATTTTTGGTATTTTGTCCCTTTTTAGTCTCTTCTGTACTTCTAGTTCAAGAAAATTTTGATGTGTCCTGCCTTGGCTTCTTAATTATGGCCACCCAAAGATGTGGCTCCAGCCAACATTTAGTGGCAGTGCATTTGAAGACTTATTATACCACATCATTAGGATGGCTTTCAAAGATATAAGGAAGTTTAATCACGAAACAAAAAATAACTCACACACATCACAAGTGGTAGGCAGGGGTGGGATCCCCAAAAAGACAATATATGGGAAATGTATGAAGAAAAAAGTCTGACATTTTTTGACAGGCCCTTTTAAATGACACAAGCCTACTAAACAGCATCATTGAAGAGGCAGAGCGAAGATCGCAGAGAAGCAGTAGCTACTTGCCTGGGCTTGCTCCCAAACCCTTCTGAACACCTTTAAATAATGCCATAAAACAATTTCTGGAGTGGAAGAACCCAAAAAAGGACAAGATGAAATAATTTTCCAGCCAAAACAGCTTGGAATGTTAGCAGGAAAGGTCTATCACACTTGGCTAAGAGTGGGGCACAGTCCAGTGCAGGCTGTGTCAGCACAGACCAGGCCCTAGCAAACCAGGAGCAGGCCTAGGGAAGCACTGAATCTGCTGTGGCAGTGGCTACTTCCAGAGCTCTCAGTCCACAGATGATAAGGGGTCAAACTATTGATAAGAAGGATATTACAGGAGTCTCTTTGCTGGTGCTGTGGGCAGGACTCTGTTGCTTTGCCCATACTCAGTTCTGGATCATAGTCTTGGGTGGCAGTCCCAGGGCAAAGGGGAGTACTAACACACCAGAGCTTGAGGGACCACAGAGGAGCTGGGATTGTCATCACAGTTCCAGGGCAGAAAAGGGTACTTGTGGTCACTCACAGACCAGAGCACAGGCCAGGAGCGGTGTAAACACCTCTCCTTAGATCATACCACCTCATAAAAACTATAAACTTATAGGCCCCTAGAAGTATCTCTGAAAACAGATGCACAAAAACACCAAAGCTTAGGAAAGTGCCCTCTACTCTAGAAGCAGAACCCCACTTTAACAAAGAGTTAAAAGTCAAGAAATAGACTAGAAAATGAGCAAATGACAGAAAAAATTCTGGCCATAGAAAGTCACCATGGTCACGAGGAGGATCAAAATATACCCTCAGAAGAACATAACAAAGTCAGAACTCCTGCACCCAAAGATTCCAAGAAAAATATGAATTGCTTTCAGGTGATGAAAGGGCTCAAAAAGAGTTTTAAAAATCAAATAAGAGAGGTAGAGGAAAAATTGGGAAGATAAATGAGAGTGATGCAAGAAAATCATGAAAAAAGAGTCAACATCTTGACAAAGGAGACAAAAAATTTACTGGAAACAACAACAACAACAACTTCTGAACAGAATAGGCCAAATGATAAAAGATGTCCAAAAAGGAATGAGAAGAAAGCTTTGAAAAGCAGAGTTGATCAAAAGGGAAAGGGGATACAAAAGCTCACTGAAAAGAATAATTCTTTTAGAACTGACTAAATGGAAGCTAACGACATTATAAGAAATCAAGAAGCAATAAACCAAAACCAAAAGAATTAAAAAATAGAAGACAATGTTAAATATCTTATAGGAGAAATAATTGACCTACAAACTAACCTAACTGACTTATAAACTGTTAAAAAATGTTGGAATAGCTGAAAGCTTTGATCAAAAAAAAAAGATCCTGGACAGTATCTTTCAAGAAATCATCAGAGAAAACTGCCCTGATATTTTAGAACCAGAAGGTAAAATAGAAATTAAAAGAATCCACTGATCATCTCCTGAAAGATATCCCAAAATGAAAACTCTCAAGAAAATCATAGCAAAATTCCAGAATTATCAGGTCAGGGAGAAGATATTGCAAGGAGCCAAAAAGAAACAATTTAAATATCATGAAGCCACAGTCAGGATAACACAAGATTTAGTAGCTTCTATGTTAAAGGATCACAGGGCTTGGGATATGATATTCTGGTGGGCAAAGGTGCTAGGATTACAGCTAAGAATCACCTACACTGCAAAACTGAGTATTGTCCTTCAGGGGGAAAAATAGACATTCAATGAAATAGAGGACTTTCAAACATTTTTGATGAAAAGACCAGAGCTGAATATAAAATTTGTCTTTCAAATACAAGACTTGAGAAAAGCATAAAAAGGTAAACAGGAAAGATAAATCATAAAGAACTTAAAAAGGTTGAACTATTTACATTCCTACATGGTGAGGTGATAGTTGTAACTCATAAGAACTTTTACATTATTAGAGCAGTTAGAAGGAGTATATATAGACAGAGGGCACAGGTGTGAGTTAAATATGAATGGATGATATCTAAAAATTAAATTAAGGGGTAAGAGAGGAATGCACTGGGAGAAAGAGAAATGGAAATGTAGAATAGGGCATTACTATCTCACATAATCTCCAAAGCTTTATCTAGTTCTAAATTTATGATCTTACGTTTAAGCTAAAAGTCATAAACCCTGTTTCTCAGCTTTCAAAGGCAAGCCACAAAGAAAGATTTCCAATTCAACCATCTTTCAAACTGCACTCTGTCCTATAAATTCCTTCCAGAATGAATAGCCTATTGTTGTGTCCGTTCTGTTCTTACCTATAACAAACTACCTTAAAATTTTTATCAAGGGATATATAGAAGAGCTTGCTTGTGCCTTGATTCTTTCTTCATTTCATTGCTTCTATGGAATTCATTGGCAGTAAATTAGAAGCTATTTGGTCTAGAAATCTCCACCAAATGTGGCAATGTGGTTGAAAGAACTCCTTCCATCAATGCAGACCATAACCAATTTACTAGTTAATAGTCTGAGAGAGTTGCCTTGGGCACTAAAAGTTCAGTGGCTTGTTGAGGATCACAAAGCCTATATAGGCATAAAAGGTTGTATTTCTGACTCCAAGGCCAATTCTCTACCTACTACTAACCACTGAAATTAGTATTTTGAATTAAGGTTTAATAGAGACAACTTGTTGTCTAGAATAGTCAAAGAGAACAAATTTTAGAGTGGCAGAATCCACTAGGAGACAAAGTGTGGAAGACTTCCAGCCTGGGAGAGCCAGACTACCCCTCTCCCTCACTTTGCTCTGTGAGCTACAGTGTAACCCCAGGGGAAACTCAGAAAAACTTCATTTGGCCTTGGCCTTGGCACACACCAGCCAGCTCCAACCTAGCACCAGGCAAGTAGCTAGTGGCCTTTGGTGCTGCTACTGGCTGGAGTGAGGGAAGCTCAGTGCTACTGAAACAGAAGCTGCCTCCCCAGAATTTCCAGGCTGCTAGAGATTAAGCTACAACAATGTGGTTCATCTTTGAGTGGATCTATAGGCTTCAGCAGGGTCCTGCAGTTTTTAAGACTCTACAGGAAATCTGGAAAACTTGTGTTCTTGGGTTTGGACAATGGAGGCAAAACAACCCATTTACATATGCTCAGAGGTGACAAGTTAGGATATGTTCCAACACTACATACTTCTAAAATTCTAACAATTACATAAATGATTGTTACAACCATTGATTTTGGTGGACTTGAGCAAGCAGGCTGGGTTTGGGGAAAACAAACAAACAAACAAACAAGCAAAAAACTATTTACCATCTATTAATGAGATTGTCTTTCTGGTGAACTGTGCAGATTATCCTCACCTCATGGAAACCAAAGTTGAACTCAATGCACTAATGACAGATGAAACAATGTCCAATGGGTCAATCATTATTTGGGGCAATAAAATTGACAGATCAGATGTTATCAATGAAGAAAGACTTCATGAGATATCCATACTTTATGGAGAGACCACAGTAAAGGAAATATGCCTCTGAGAGTTCTGAATGCCAGTGTTCGGGTGTAGCATGCTCAAGAGGCAGGGCTAACGCAAGGGCTTCCCCTGGCTCTGTCAGTACATTTACTAATGTTGAGGCAATGAAAGTAAATGCTTTTAACTTCTCTGAACTGGAAAAAAGACTAGTCAATGAATCATTCTTTGATGGTAATCATTCCTATCATTTATGACTGAAAAGACTGATACATAAGCAATATTTTGAAATGCATTGAATTATTATTAACATAATCAAAGCAAAAATGTATGCATATAGAACAGAACTTAGAGTCAAAATCCAGTCTCTGACACTGTAATCTTCTATGTAAAGAGAAATGGAGGCCTGCTAGCTTTTAGTGTAAAGAGAACATGGAGACTTGCTCCATATTTCATATCTACTTTATTGAAGTTTAAGAAATGTACCAATCTGATGCCTCATCATGACATAAAGACAACCCTGGGATCTTTAAGTTCTGTACTAACAAGATGGTGGAGATTGCATGGAAAAGCATTGAGGACAGTATCAGTAACAGAATGTTTGTTCCTTCTAAGGCACAGCCTTGCTCAGCATGAAGCTAAGCATAATTTGCAGGCTGTCCAATTGGTGACCACCTCATTAGACATAGCAACCCATCAAACAAATCAGAGCTGTGAGTAGGCAGTTTGGAACCTGGGGCCCAAATCCAAATTGTAACTAGGGCAAGGACTATAAAAGGCCTCATACTTAGGGAAGGAGTGGAAACCACTCTGTGCTGGAGAGTCAGAAACTCCAATTTACTACAAGACCATTGTTAGGGAGATTCCCCACAGTAACCCGCTTCCAGCTGGAGAAAGAAGCTTATTAGGTAGCTTCCAAATGTCTCCAATTTAAACCAATCTTTGCAGATGGAAACTTGGAATCCAAGCAATCTGATTACTTAGAGGTAGAGGCTGAATGGTGACTTTTACAACTAACAGATCCTTTAGAGAAGGGACAAAAGTAGGACTTGAAGTTAATTATCTTCCCAGCTCTGTCCTTCAAAGTATCATGTTAGGTCTGACATATATATTAGGCACCATCTAGGTTCTATACATAGAGGCTACAAACCCCCCCATGGGGTCAGGATATATTTCAGGGGGTCTGATAACTTGGATGGGAAATCAAATAATATTTTTGTTTTAAAACAATTGACTTCCTTAGAAATCTTATGTATTTTATTTTATGCATTTAAAAGCTTTATTATGAAAGGAAGTTCCTAGTCTTCACTAGACTCTACCAAAGGTCCATAACACAAAAATGGTTAAGGGCCTTTAATTTAGTCCTTGATTTTTTGTGAAAGGACACTGAGGCATCTGAGGAGGGAAGTGACTTGTGTAAGTTGACAGAGAAAGGTCCATTCACTTGTTACCATAATGAGGCAAAGATGATACGAATGTGAATGGAGACATAACATATATGCTCTCAGACTAATATAGCTGGAGAAGACCACACAGTTCATTTTGTTCAATCTCTTCACTTTACTAAAGAGGAAACAGAGGCCCAGAGTTAGTGGTTGAGCAGGGACTTGAACTTAGTCCTTTTACCACCCAGGCTAGTACTGTCTCAGCCACATTATCTAAACAAGTTAACCCTGATATGGATGAGGGCAATGATGCTTTTAGAGCAGTCATCCGTATTCTCAAGACTCAACCATGAAGGAAGTAGAGGAGCAGGAAGGAGCCCCTTGTTTTTTCCACCCCAAACCTTGTACACTGGACCCTTGGGCAATATCAGATGGATTGGAAGATCAGATTTACAGGCAATTGTGGAACACTGTGTCAAGTACAGGAATTTTCCTTTAAAGTCCTGGCTCCTTCCTTTGCCCCAGTTCTCTTGAAGCATTGCCAATCCTTACTTCCATGGCAGATAATCTTAAGCATTTTTGGGGAACTCCTAGTCCTGGAAGAACAGTTCTGGGATCCCTGAAAAAGAACTTTTCTATTTTCAGTGTGCTATTTTTACATAAAATAAAGATGGGACCCAGTATTCTTTATCTAAATCCAATATTCTTTATATTGTATCATCTAGTCTCTAACTCATTTCCCGTTCATCATTGTATTATAGCCAAAATCCTCCTTTAGGAAGTCAAATTGTAAGTTGATGAACCTAAGACCGTTGTGCTCCAAATTGAGGAAGGAAAAGGTTTCTGGGATGAGGAGGAAATGTCACCAGGAAAGTCTGGATCGAGTTGTGTCTCATCCCTTTACTTTCGCTGTCGCTTCTAAAGGACTTAGCTTCACAATAAAGATGATGAACAGGAGAAAGTGAGAGCTTTACATCATACCTCTGCCCTTGCCCTGCCTCTAGCCCATCATTGGATCCCACTTCATTCCCAGGTCATGCTCCTGACTTCTTTCCAGACCTATCCAATTACCTATTCAAACTCCTTCAAATCCTACTCCTTTCTGTCTAACATTCTTGTGAAAAACAAAATTAAATTCCCCCTCCAGTCCTTTGCAGTTCCCCTTTTAATTTTAGTAATGACAATGACAGACTAGTAAAAAATAGAACAGAGGGTACTAAAAAGCAAACTTTTTTTAGACTGTCATAAGAATTAAATTAATTAATTATATATGCCAAGTGAAGGTAAATGACCATATAGGATACTACTGTGTTATAAGAATGATGAGTTCATTGATTTTCAGAAAAACATGGACAAACTTGCATGAAATAGTGAGGAAAAATGAACAGAGCTAAGAGAACTTTGTATACAATAACAATAATATTATTTTAAGAACACTAAGTCATTTTGATTAATATAAATACTCAAATTAACTACAAAGACATATATATGCATTGAGAGAAAGAATTGATAAATAGGAGTATGTATAGAACAATTTTACACATGTATGCATATTCGTGTTTAATGGTAGCCATCTCTAGGGCAGGGGGGAAGGAAAAAAGGGGAAAAAATTTTCATGATAACTTTATTATATATTTTAAAGAAATAACAATTTGTACATAATAGATTTTCAGTTTCCCGTGCAATCATCTTTTTATTATGATTATGAAAATGCTTGTTTTATTCCATAAATTAGAAATAAATTAAATAGAAAATTTTAAAAAGAATTAATTTAGAAGTGGTTACTCTAAATAAATGGTCCCTAAATTTTTTTTGATTGTGCACCTTCACCAATAATTTTGGGTGCAATGCTCTTCATGTGTATATATGTATGTACACATAACATATAGGTATGTATTTACTGCTTTATAAATTATATACATATTCTGAAAATCATATGCATGCACTTATAATTCTGTACATTGTAAAACTTATACAAAAATATAAATTAAAAGAATGACATAAAGATGATAGCCAATAGGAAGCCACTGGAGTTAATGAATGATTAAGTGGCATGGTCAGACCCGCCATTTAGGAAAAATCAGTTTGGAAGCTCCATAAAAATCTTGAGGCAGGGAGACCAATTGAACATTTTTATTGCAATAGTCTTAGGAAGTGGTGATGAGGGTCCAAACTCAGATGGTGGCCATGCAAGTAAAAAGAATGGGACAACTGTGAGATGTTTTAGAGACAGAAACAATATGATTCTGCACCTGACTTCATACATTGGGTGAGAGGAAGTAAGGAATCAGGGTTCCACATCACTGTTACTCTATATACAAAGGAGTAGGTTGGGCATGGGGGAAAGTAATTAGTTAAGTTTCGGACCTACATATTTTGAGACACTTCTGGGACATCAATTTTTAAACATCTCATAAGTAGTTAGTGATGTTCAACAGAAATATTAAAGTTGAATTTATACAACTGTGTGTGAACTGCATATAAATGGTAATTAAATCAATGGAAGCTAGTGAAGTTACCAAGTGAAAGTATCTACAAAAGAGTACCTGGGACAGAGAGCCTTGGGGAATAATCGGTCACGGGGTGACATGGAGGATGATACAGCCAAGAAGGCTAGGAGCAGTTAGAAAGGTAGAGGAAACATTAGAGAGCAATATCATGATATCTCAGACAGGAATGAATACCTACTGAGGGGGTGAGTGTAGTCAACAGTATAAAATATTTCTTTGAGGTTAAGAAACATGGGGCTTGAGAAAGGGCTATCAGATTTCACAATTAAAAATTATAAGTGATTTTGAAAAGAACGATTTCAGTGGAATGAGGAGTCAAGGATAATGAATAGGTTAGAAACCTAGGAGACAGAAAGAATGGTGGTACCCTCCATATAAATAGGCATGCTAGAAGTAGAAGTGGATTTTGGAGGGAAAGATAATGTAATTGGAACCCGTCTGGGCCACCTCATCCTTTTCTCCTTATTCATTCCCATTAAAAAAATAAGAGTTTGTATGCTGTCTCAGGAACTTGGATTTTATTAGATAATAACCCTGCTGAGGTTACCTCTCCTGGGGCAGCCAGACTGGAAGCCTGGAGAATGGGGAAGCACATAAAGTGCAGAGCACTTGTTTTGAAGAAAAGCCTTAGCTATGGGTGGAGATGAGTTGCAATCCATATTCGGACCCTCTGTTTGGTTGCTCATGTATCCCTTTGTGTCAATTCATAACCTCCTCTAGTTTCACCCTCTCCCAATTATTTTTAAGATGCTTCTCTAAATGATATTAAAAATAGAATATTATCAATCTTGAGGTAAAACAATTTTGATGGTATTTAAGGATATTTTAATGACATTTGAATAAGGTGAAGATATCAATATTGTGAGTAAAAAAATCTTTGAACTTATAATTAATTTTAAAAAAAGTAGTGAGGGAATATCCACAACTACTTTCCTACCTATATAAAATGTTTATGAGGGGGGCAGACCAAAGATGGCAGCTTGAAAACAGGGAGTCACTTAAGGTGTCCCCCAAATCCCTCCAAACACTTGTAAAAATGACTCTAAACAAATTCTAGAGCTACAGAATCCATGAAATAACAGAGGAAAATGAGTCTCCAGCCCAAGAGGGCCTGGATGGTCTCTGGGAAGGTTCTGTTGGAGCACAACCCAGCATGGGCCATGCCAGGACAGACCAGGACTGGAATAGACCAGTCAGAGCAGGGCTCAGGGCACCGAATCACTGAGCTGTGGCAGTTACCAGACTTCTCAACCAGCAAACGCCAAAGATAACATAGCAGGTCAGTGGGAAAACTACTGGATCTGGGTGAAAGAAGTGCAAGGTACTGTCCCAGCCCTGGGGCCAGTGGGTAGCAGAAACAGGAAGCTCTGGTGGCTGCTACCAGAGCTCCAGTAGCAGCTGCTTCCTGAGTCCCTGGCCCACATGCTGGGAGGAATCAAATGGTGGATCTGAGTGGGAGTGCAGGGAGTGCTTTGCTGGCATAGAAGCAGGGCTTTCTTGCTATGCCCTGCTTGGATCTGGATCATGGTCCTGGTTGGTCATTCTTGGGGGAGAAAGAACACTGGTGTGGCAGAGCTTGTGGTGACTGTGGAGAGCGAGTGTGCTTGGTAGTTACATAGCAGAAAGGAGTACTTGCACTCACAGACCAGAGCACAATCCAGGAGAGGAGCGTCATACCTCCTCAGAATAAAAGTAGCTATGAAAACAACAGGGCAAAACCCCTGAAGCTTGGTACAAAGCACTCTCTAATCCACAAGCAGCTATACCCTGACAAAAAGCTCAAAAGCCAAGTAATTGGCTGAGAAAATGAGCAAGCAGTGTAAAAGGACTCAGACTATAGAATCTTTGTCAGTGACAAAGAAGATCTAAACACTCAGGCAGAAGAAGTCAACAAAGTCAAAGAACCTACATCAAAAGACTCCAAGAAAAATACAAATTGGTCTCAGGTCATGGAAGAGCTCAAAAAGAATTTGGAAAATCAAGTAAGAGGAGTAGAGGACAAATTGGGAAGAGAAATGAGAGTGATGAAAAAAAAATCATGAAAAAACAAGTCAATGACTTGCTAAAGGAGACCCAAAACATACTGAAGAAAATAACACCTTAAAAATAGACTAACCCAAATGGCAAAAGAGTTCCAAAAAGCCGGTAAGAAGAATGCTTTAAAAGGCAGAATCAGCCAAATGGATAAGGATGTCCAAAAGACCACAGAAGAAAATACTGCCTTAGGAATTAGAATGAAGCAAGTGGAAGCTAGTGAGTTTATGAGAAATCAAGATATTAAAAAACAGGACCAGAAGAATGAAAAAATGGAAGACAATGTAAAATATCTCATTGGAAAAACCACTGACCTGGAGAATAGGTCCAGGAGAGATAATTTAAGATTGTTGGACTACCTGAAAGACAATAAAAGAGAGGACTTTCAAGCATCCTTGATGAAAAGACCAGAGCTGACTAGAAAATTTGACTTTCAAACACAAGAATCAAGAGAAACATGAAAAGGTAAACAGGAAAGAGAAATCATAAGGGACTTACTAAAGTTGAACCATTTTGTTTACATTCCTACATGGAAAGATGATATTTGTAACTCATCAGAACTTTCTCAGTACTAGGGTAGTTGAAGGCCACATACATATATACACATAGACAGGGGCACAGGGTGAGTTTAATATGAAGGGACAATATCTAAAAAAATTAAATTAAGGAGTGACAGAGGAATATATTGGGAGAAGGAGAAAGGGAGAGGTAGAATGGGGTTAATTATCTCACATAAAAGTGGCAAGAAAAAGCAGTTCTGTTGGAAGTGAAGAGGGGGGAGGTGAAAGGGAATGAGTAAATCTTGCTGTCATCGAATTTGATTTAAGGAGGGTATAACATACACATTCAATTGGCTATCTTACCCAACAGGAAAGTAGGAGGGAAGGGGATAAGTGCTGGATGATAGAAGGGAGGGAATACTGGGGGAGAAGGTAGTCAAAAGCAAAGACTTTTTAAAAGGAACAGGGTGAAGGGAGAAAATTAAATAAAGGGGTACAGGATAGGATGGAGGGAAATATAGTTAGTCTTTCACAACGTGACTATTATGGAAGTGTTTCGCATAATGATATATGTGGGGACTATGTTGAATTGCTTGCCTTCTCAAAGAGGGTGGGTATGGAGGGAAGAAGGGAGAGAATTTGGAACTCAAAGTTCTAGAAACAAATGTTCAAAAAATTGTTTTTACATTCAACTGGGAAACAAGATATATAGACAATGGGGTATAGAATTTTATCTTGCCCTACAAGAAAGTAAGAGGAAAGGGGATATGTGGGAGGGTGAGTGGTGAGACAGAAGGGAGGACAGACTGGGGAAAGGGGCAGTCAGAACATATGCCATATTGGGGTGGGGAGGAGGGTAGAAATGGGGAGAAAATTTGTAACTCAAAGTCTTGTGGAAATCAGTGCTGACAACTAACGTATTAAATAATAAAATAATAAAAAATTTAAAAAAATTAAAAACGTTTGTGAGAAAAACCTAGACTTTCATTGAGGATATCTTTGACTAGGGTTTTAGTTAGGTACCAACAACTTTTCTCAGAAGATTCCACAGTAAACCGTATTTTGCCATAACACAGTGGTATGGAAGATGCTGAGTAATAAAAATCCTATCATGTTTATATTTTTTATGAAAAAAACTTTTAATTTGTGAAAAATAATTGAGCATTGAATGTTTATCACATATTTGTAGACTTATTTAATATTCTTAGTTTATATATATATATATATATATATATACATACACACACATATATACATACATATACCCATCTGTATCCATACATATATATCTCTCTCTATATTTAATTGTAGGAAAGGAAAGTTAATGAAAGGGGGCTGTAATTAACCAGTTGTTCTTTTTAAATTTTGGAATCTCATCCTTTCTTGACTATTCACCAAAATATTGGTCTTAATATTCATGGGAAGAAAAGCACTTGGTGCAATATTGAATTATTGAAAACAATAACAGTAGTTTATTTTATAAAATAATTTTCCATGCTGAATATTGAGGATTTAATTCAGAGAATATATAATTTTGATTTTTATATTGCTTTTTAGGCATTGTTTTCAATTTTTCATTGGATTCTGAATGTATTCTATTCTTTTTTCCCTTTTGTCTTATACTCATTTGTATTTGTTTGTTGTAAGTCTCCAGGAGAGCAGTATCTTTCACAGCACAAAACTGAATATGCAACAATTTACAATCTTCCCAATTTTAAAATGTCAGTTTCCAGTATTTCCAAGTATAGCTCTTTCTTCCAAGGTATAATATTTTATTTTATTAGCTTAGTAACAGTAAGTGCAAGCCGGGTGGGACTTTTTGTTGTCTTTTGTTTTGGAGTGCTTTTCAGCACTAAGGCAATCAAATGCCTTTGAGTCTTGCCTTTGTTTCAATCAAGAGTCTTTGATTGAATTGGGAGTCTTTGATGACCTGCTTATGTCACATGAAGACCTAGGTCACATGTGTTTGAGTCGCATGATTGTGACACCCTCTGACCCTGAAAAAGTGTATATATACTGTGAGGTTAGCATTTTGTTTGAGGCTCACTCACTGTAAGGGTGTCATGTGATTTGACCAGACAAGACTTTAGGTAGCCATTGGAGCCTCTGGGATTTGAAAACCCAGATGTTGGTGCTTCTCTCTCTGGTAAGTATGTATGTATGTATGTATTTCTATGGGCTGACAGTTAGAGGCTCTGCCTGCTGATTTGTATTATTTGTTCTATTAATATAATTTGTCTTTTTGCTTTCTCTGAAATTCAGGGTGCTGACTTTTTCCCCTGAACTAAGTGAATGATAAATGTATGTTTCATTAAAGTGAAATTCTAAACCCCTTTAAGTTGCTTTCCTTAGAAAAGCAGATCAAAGAACCTGTGCTAGTAGGCCTCTTGTGTGCTCATGTTATTGGTCTTACACAGCCACAGTTATGGCAAGTAGCTTTGTTGTTACAGTGACCCAATATATTCTCTGTGATTTACTGAATATTTAAACTTAAAAATGTAATGTTCCCTTTAATCATAATTTTAATTTTATTATTATTTCTTGATGAGATTATTGAAGATCTTAAAATTAGCCAGTGTTATAATTATTAAAGCATGGAACTGAATGAATTTTAGGTTCACATTAAATCTCTTTTTTTGTATGATGTGCATAACAATTTACTATATAATGCATATGTAAAAAAAAACCACTTGCACCACTCAAACCTACAGCTAATAATGCGTCTAAATCAACATATATAAAAATTATATAAATTAAGACTGTAGACAAATATATCATTAAAAAATTTTTCAAAAAAAATTGTACTCATCTACAAGATAACAAAAATAGTTTTCAAAAGCAAAAAATTGATTTTGTGAGTAAGTCCATCAATAATGTGAAATTGAGCCTGTCAGTGATCTCACTTCCTTGGGTATGGTTAAGATTTGCAACCCTATGTGGGACATATATTATTGGAGGACAGGCTTTACAGTAACATTTTATTCTACTGAAACATATACTTTTTTCAATCAATGTTAGTGTAGCTGCCATATTTGCACTCTGGCATCATAGTCCCTAATATTCTCCATGAAGACATGCCACTAAGGAAAACAGAGAGAAAACTGAATGAGATCAGTTACTTATAGAAGAGATCCATTTCAGAGATGATACAATTTTTAGGGTAATGCTGAATTCATTCTCAAAATATCTGACTGAAGGGGACTAAATGCTTGGGGGAAGGCAATATACTTTATTTTATCTTAAAAATGAATGAGATAATATCAATAACTACTGAACCACATGCCTATATTCCTATCTCTTCCAAAGCTTTTAATACTATAGCATCATAGATCTATGCAGGATCTCAGAGACCATGTAACTGAATGCTCTGATTCTAGAGATGAGGAAAGTAAGACAGATTAAGTGATTTGCACATAGACACAGAGGTCATATTTAAACCCAGTTCCTCTGACCCCACATCTAGTGCACTTCTATTGAATCACACTATTGCACTTTCCATGTGAGAATAAATATATCCATGTACTGAAGGAATTCTTGATGGAGAGAGGAAAAAGGAATGGGCAGGAATTCACAAATAACATTCTACAGCAGATCATATTTCAATCACATAACTGAAAAGCAATAAGAATACACAATCCCATTATACTTATTTTTTCTTTTTTCATATCCATGGCAATACGAGATGACCAAATGTCCCCTGAAATGATCTCTTTTTTTCTCTTTTGGACACATGATAAAATTAATATCACCACCTCCTTTATTTGTTTTTCCAAGGAGAACCTGTGAGCTATCCTTCTGCATAGCTGTCGTTGTCTTTTTTCTTCTGACTTCTTTCATAGCAAAACATTAAGAACAATAGACTCAGTTCCTATACCTCATGGTCACTGGCAAAGATCCCTTCTTTAGAATACCAAAAAGCCAAGTAAATCAGTATAGACCATCTAAAAACTGCCTGGCATCTTCTTACCTCTTTTTCAAATTCAGTCATTGTCAGTACGGAAGCAGAAGAGGTTAAAAAAGATGGAGGACCATTTTGTATTTTTTCTTCGTTTCTTGAACTACCATGGCAAAAGAACTGATTACCAAGTGGTCAGTTTACCAGTCATGAATTTCTCTCTACTCAGAATGCCCGTATAGTTTTACTGACATTTCATCAGAAACCTTTTCAGCATTATAAAGCCTGAAGAGAAACATATGTAAGAATGGAAGAATTCAGGGTCATGGGATTTTAAGATCATAGCTGTAGGCCTGGAAAGAAAATTAGACATCATTGAGTTCAACTCCATCAGTTTACAGATGATGAAATGGAGACCCAAGGTAAGTGACTTGTCAGTGGACAGAATTTAGAAAATTTAATGTGGGAGTCAAACGCTGGTCTTCTTGTTTCCAGGTCCAACACTACACCAAGCCACGAAAAGGATGCATCTGAGTAGGACTTTGTAGCATGCATAATTGTTTTTATTGTATGTGATGATGGGACATAAATTGGTAAACCATTTGCACAAATGGAAATAAGTACTTTTTATGTAAATCAATCAATAAGCATTTATTATAAGATCAAGCATTTCTATGGTCATTTCATGAAAGAAGAAACATTAGAGGCAAGGAAATAATAAAGGAGACCATATAATACATGAACTTTGCCCTTGATAGAGAGTGGAGTTGGTCACTCCTCTTTTTCTTCTATTTCCATAGAGATCTTACTTAAGTAATCCCTGGACTCCAGGATATATCCTCTCTTTCCCTATTACCTTTGGGTAGGATAATTTTTCATCCCTCGCCTTGCCCCCATTCAGGCCTCCAGGAAGAAAAGAAAATAGCTTCCCCAAGAATTGCATCTAGGGTCATGTGCTGAGATTAATCTGACAGGAGATAACTCCCCTTGGTGAGCATCAATAGAAAAAAACTGTTGGGGTTGAGGAAGTTTCTTATTTTTAAATACAAACTCCAGGGAAAAGGGAAGAAGGGAATGACCCTGATAAGTTAAATCATTAAGGTATAACTACAGTTATGGTATAGTAGAAAAGCTTGTCAGATGGGATTAATAGCAGGTCACACCAAATGAATAGACGTTTTAATGGGGTTGGCAAGGGATATGATCAGAGGAACATTTACAACATATATGCTTTTTAGAGTAGGGATTGATGGGTTTCTAGAATGGGTTTTTTTGAACGCTCCTATTGAGCTCCTGAGGAATGGTTTATAGAGACTGGCAGGGCTACAGACATAAAAAAAGCCCCCAAATACTTTATCCAAAACAGCCCTGATCTTTCCCTTAAAGAAGACCATTACAACTAATGTAAGGTTCTCTAATAACCATAACCTCCCCCTGTCACTCACCTTTAGCCTCCTTCCACGAGAAGCACATGTGTGCATATGCCTGCATACACACACACACACACACACACACACACACACACACACAAATGTACATGTATAAGTGCAGAGGTATTACACTACACAAAGGGACTAGGAAGGGCATGCTAGATGTGGTGAGTTGTTTCTCTGATGACCTTTAATGAGAGACAGATCCAGAGTACAAAGAGAAGCAATATACTGGATGTTGGTGCCCATTCACATTGGTCTGTGTTTGAAACAGTGAGAATTATTTCATACAAGTGTCTTCTGCAGTTTTACTAAGTCTGATGATGCCAAAGGGAACTAGTATTGTTTATGAAACATCCGGGAAGCTGACAGCTGACTTCTTTTTTCAGTAGTACTAAGAACAGGTAATAGGCCCTCTGTTGATAATACAAAATGGTAAGTAAGACTGTCATATGAAGTAACAAATATGTCATCATGTTGGAGGAGAGGAGGGAGAATAACGAAATGTACAGGATCTGACTATCAAGTAAGGAGATTGATTTTTAAAGCAATGGTCTATAACTTAAAAATCAAAATGAACCTCCTCCAAAGCAGCCACTTTGAAAGGCTCATTTCAACTCTCATGTCATTGCTCAAGATACTTAGAATAACTTAATATCTGTTATTGCCTCCAGACCTATGTTATGAGCCACACAAAAAGATCCTTCTCATTACATCCTGGTCACATCTTTTATTTAACTTAAACAGTAAAGATTAAAAGGAAAAAAAAGACAAACTAGAGAAGGATAGGAAGTAAGAAGAGAAGGAAAGAATAACACCAAAAAGGAAAAGGATGAATGTCTCTTTCACCTAACAATACTATTATTAGGTCTATATCCCAGAGAGATTAAAAAATGAGAGATAAAAAGGATTTATTTGTACAAAAAATATTTCCAGAAGTTTTTTTTTTGCAGTGGCAAAGAATTGGATATGGAGGGGATGTCCATCAGTTGGGAAATTGTAGAACAAGACATGATATATGATTGTGATGACATACTATTGCTCTATAAGAAATGAAGAGCAGGATGGTTTCAGAAAATACCTGGGAACACTTATATGAACTGTTGTAGAATTAATTGAGCAGAATCTAGAGAACATTGCATGCAGTAAAATTAAAATAGTAAGTATGGTGATGATCAACTGAAAGATTTAGCTTCTGTGATCAAGACAATGATCCTAGATTATTCCAAAGGATCCATGGTGAAAAATACTATCCTCAAGAGAGCTAGAACTGATGAACTGTGAGTGAACATTGAAGCCTACTTTTTAACTTTTTATTGCTTTATTTTGTTTGCATTTTCTTTTGCAACACGGCTAATATGAAAAGGTGTTTTACATGGTCTTATATGTATAATCAAAATAAAATTGCTTACTCCAATTTTTCAAATTCTAAATCTCTTTTGTTCTTCCCTGAAGAATACAGTAGAAAAAAGCCCAGAGAAACAATGTCAAACCTAGAGGAAAAGGTTTTGTCTCTGTTATTTGCTGGACTACATTCCTTGTTCTTTATGCAAATGATGTTGACTTAGAGCTCCTGTGATTTTGTGTACACTTCCTTGCATCAGGGGCAGATAGAAGCTGAGCTTAGAAGGGTGAAATTCTCTGTTTTAATGATGACCCAGAAAAGTTAAAAAGATTCATTCAGGGCACCACATTTTAGGATGGGCATTGATAGCTTGGAAGTGCTCCACAGTGGGGTGGCCAGGAGAGTGATGAGACTTGGGATCATGCCAATGAAAGAGACAAGGATGCACAGAACAAAGGAGATCAAACACTGGGAAATAATAGTTGTCTTCAAGTATCCAAAGGTCCGTTATGTGGAAAAGAAAGTGTGCTTTCTCTGCTTGATCCTAGACAAAAATTACAGAAGTAGATTTAAGATCCACTTAAGGAAAAGTTTCCTAACAATTGGAATAAGCCAAAGGTGTAATGCTGTTTCAGGTGATGGAGGGTTACTTATTACTATACATGTGTCTGCTAAAGTCATGGATATAAGATGCTAAGAACTTCCTATTGGATCGGACCAATGACCCACCTAAGTCATGTATTTATGATGATGATGATGATGGTGGTGGTGGTGGTGGTGGTGGCGGCTATTTTTTGGGTGTATGTGACAGTTGCATCAATCCCACCGTCCTCAGCACACATACACACACACACACACACACACACACACACATGCACACACACACCACACACACGCAAGTGATTGGAAAGTGTCTTAAATATTCCTAGTTTCCTTTATATTTCTTATGGCAAGAACATCTTTATTTCTCTCTTAAATTTGTCTTTCACCATTACAACTTCTCTAGAGTAACAAGTGTGATATCTTTATTATTTTATACAAGGATCTCTGCTCCTCAGTTCAGATTTAGTTGTATCTAGAACATGAGTGATAGAATTTAAAAAAATATTGGCTGCTAACTTTTTTTCTTTTCTCAATTTTCCACAGTATATATTTACCTTTTTAAATAATTTCTCTTCCAGATTCTAAATTATTTTTATTTAAAATAAGCATGATGCCCGTATTGGAATAGAATGCTGAGAAGTATCTTCTAAGTTGTCAAATGGTTGGCCCTAGGATATCCTATACTAGCAAAGACTCTGTTAGACTTGGTGATGGAATGGATAGACTCCTGCCCTGTGATATGCCATAGGTGAAGATTTATGTTTTCCATCAATCATTATAACCCAAACACTAAATTCTATACAATTTTAAGCTTATTCCCTGGTTAAAACTTCTTGTCTGCAAATGGTATTGATAAGCATGATTATTTTGATCCCTTTGTCAACAGTGATAATGTTCTTGAACAGATAAACATATGCCATAGCTACAACTGCCCTGTGTCTTGGTGTATGAGAGACAGTGCAGCACAGAGGATAAAAGACTGGCTTAGAATCAGGAAGAACTGGCATCAAATTCCAATGGAAGCATTTTTTAGCTTTGTGACCCTGGGAAAGTCATTTGACTTTCATGTACCTTCAACAACTTTCTAACATAAATGTACTAAATCCTGAGAATATTTAACAATTTGTACTGGTGGAGGGAATCACAACACTAGGAATTCCAAAGAAGACAAATCCCAGATTCTTTGCAAATTCACATATATAATTAATGTTAACAATTTTATTTGATTAAGAGTAAATTGGGATAATTTACTCACTGAATTGTTCTACTTTAAATTACTATTTCTTTTTTTTGCAGGGGGGGAAGGCAATTCTGGTTAAGTGACTTGCCCAAGATCACACAGCTACTAAGTGTATCAAGTGTCTGAGGCCGGATTTGAACTCAGGTCCTCCTGACTCCAAGGCCGGTGCTCTACTCACTGCACCACCTAGTTGCCCCAAATTACTATTTCTTAATAGCTATCTATTTACATATCATAAAGAACATACTCAAATATCAGTCTTATGAGGCTTCTCTTCTTTGCTTAGTAGAAATATAAGGAAAACATGATAAATTCAAATTGGCTGGAATATGACAGATCATGTGCCATTTTATTTCAAGAAAAAAGAAATGAGGGCCCTGTCCTATATGCAGACACATGAGCAGATCTAATTTTGTGTCTTTTGCCACCCAACAAAGGTAACCATGGACAGAGCTAAGCTCTTATCTGTCTGGTAGCAAACAATAAAATAAAATTATGGGTTCACATCCTTCTCTTTGGTCACTAATTGCCATGATAAATGAGGTAGATTTTCATCAGAACAATAACCCTCAGGCTTTTAACATTTGACATGTTCAGTTAAGAGCATGAGACCATTAAAACTAAAAGAAAACTTTTATTCATACAACGATGGCTAGAGATATCTAGTGCATCAAGCAGAAACTTTATTCATCATAAAATAACTTTAAGTGGATCTTAGGCAGATTTCCTCCCCTCATACCTGGATTCTGTTCAAGAAAGAGTGCTATTTAATTAAACATGGGCTTTTAAAGCAAGTGCTTTTAGGTCATACCATCAGCAGGCCTAGGATTTATTATTTTTCCTTTTTTTCAGGCTTGCCTAAGTTTTTCTCTAAGTTTGGCAGAGCCTAGTAAATGAGGATACTTTATCTTATTTGGACTTGGGGAATTTTTCAGTTGCATTGAATTAGGATTACTTCAGAAAATCCATAAGGAACCTAAAAAATTATTGTGTATAAGTGTATGAAGGGTAGGTGGCAGTGGGGGTGATAACTTGAAGTGGCTCTTTTGGTTCTGAGGTTTATATACCCACCAACAATCTATGCTTACTCACTTTATGATTCTATTTTGAAGTCTCCCCTCTGCTTCTTCAGGCACATCCAGGATGAAAAATAATTATGTGCAAGTCTCTGCACTAGATAGAGTTTAATCTAGAGCATTTCTTCTTGTTTTTCTTAAAACAGAAAGAAAAAGAAACCTGCTATACAAATGTTTGTGTCCAATAAGAAATAAAATACAACACAGAACTCTATTCCAGTTCACTAGACTGTAAATAAAAGTTGTGTTCTTAATACCCATTCCACACCCAGGTTTTGGTAGTGATTGATGTCCATATGGTATAAATCCATTGAATTGTATTAAGCTTTTACCTACAGTGAAGAGAAGTTACTCAGTATCTAATTCTTGACTCCTGAACCAATACCTTGTCCCCTTCGACCAGGTTATAATCCCACTTTTGACAGTTTCTGCTCCATTGCTTTTGCCTCATGCCTTCACAGCTTCCTGATTTTAATCTCTGATAATGACCTCTACTTCTTTTTCAGCTACTGCTTTCCCCTTCAAATCTCTGCCCCTTTTAGCCCTGAAACCAGTAACTGCAGTCACCAACATTCTGACTGCTCGTACAATTTGGACATTTGCACCAGCTTATTTTATCTATGCCTAGCTTAAATCTATCACCTTCTTCTCAAACAGGGAAGAATTCAGTCAGTTATGTGAGACTCATTCAATGATATTCCCTGGTGAGTCTTGAATCTGGCCTTTCACACAGGGTGAGGGCTTAGTTGAAAATAGGAAGTACACTGACTCTCAACAGAGTGCTATTTCCATAGCAAGAAGAACCACCACTTTATTAATGAATAGATAACTCTAGTACATTTGTTTCACCAAGAGATTTTTAAATGTATATATAACAAAATATTTTTCATCAACACCAATTTTTACCATTAGTAGTTTAGGCTAGTAATACTAATAGGCTGGTGATAGTGGTTTACTTGGCCTGTACTGGCTACACTAGAATTCAGACCTTGTGCCCATGACTATCTTTGGTTCCAGTGCATTCCTGGGAACGATGACATTTCAAAGTTGATTCATTCACTGAACTATAATTGGAAAGATTTTTCCTCTAAAATCAAGCTCTTTTCCTTGCTGGATTCACTCAGGAGTATCAAGACTTATAATAGAAGGGACAATATAGTTGTAATTAAAATATGCACTTAATAATACATTAAGATCAGAGAGAAATAAAAATGCAATTGTGATAAAAAATACTCTTTCCGTTCAAATTCTTTTCTTTCATTTTTGTTTTCAGAGGATGCACAGAAAACTCTATTTTCCCCCAAAGTTAATAAAAAGAGCAGCAGGAGGATTTAATAAAAAAGCCAAAAGAAAGAGGGAGAAATATTTACTTTCCTAGTGTTGGGTGGATGATTTCCAATTGTCTATTCAGAACCAGTCTCGCACCTCAGTTTCAGGCATGCACCACCAGCCTCCTGTTGGGCATTGGTTTATGGGTGGCTGCAAAAAGAGAACTCAGAGTGTAGTGGCAAAGGTTCAGGGCAGTTTGGTGAATAACTGTATGACAAAAGCATAACATACTGTATGTACCCAAAGCACATAATGAGTATCAGGCACCCTTCAACAAGTATTAAGTCGGAGTTCCCGGCACCTCTCTGATGAACCATGGCATAATGGAGAGAGTGTTGGATTGTATTCAGAAAAGTCTAAGTTTGGAACCAAGCCTCTGCCACATACTAGCTATGTGATCATGAACAAGTCATGACCTCAGCTTGTTTCGTGTTTTCTAAAATGGGAAAATAATTTTTGAAATAACCTACCTTGAAGAGGTATTGTGGCAGAAGAGATAACTGACTTTTAGAGACAGGAAGACCTGGGGTCAAGTATTGGCTTTGAAGTGTCCTGGCTTTGTGATCCTGAGCAAGTGACTTAAACTCTCAGTGCCCCCCAAATAATCTTTTAAAACTACAAGCTACAGAACAGTTACAGATCTGCACTGAGAAAAGAGGCTTCTCCCCACCCCTTCTTTGCACCTGCAAGGCTTAGCACAATGCCTGTTACATGGAAGGTACTTAAGAAATGCTTGTTGGCTAAATAGAGGGAGTTTCATCACTAGGATTTTCCCAAAATAATTGAAACCATAGGTTCAGCCTCCTGACCCCTAAAAATGCCTACCTGATAGTATTCATGTGGAGAGCACACATAATATTTATATCAAGTTCTTTGTCTATTTTAGATAATGGAATGTAAGCTCTTTGAGGGCAAGTGCATAGCAAAGTGCATATCATATAATAGGCCTTTAATAAATGCTTGCTGACTTGAATGGAATGGAATTGAAAATGCTGTAACAATGTCAGTTATTGTTATTAATTGTATGTGTGAAGGATCTGTCATTTCCCTGATAGGTGAAACTATCAATAAATGAATTTTTATTGTTGAGGCAATAGGTAACCTATCTATGAGTTAGATGTATCCATCCTGAGGTGTTGTCTGAGACACATAGGGGCTAAGTGACTTGTTTGAGATCACATAGCAAAGCATTAGAGAGAGACTTGAATCCAAATTTTCCTAATTCCCATCCTAGCACTATTCTTCTATAACAAGAATATGGCATTTGGGCTTTGTGCCTCCAAAAGCAAGGGTTAGTGTTGAATACTTACAATGCTTGATAATTTGGAATTCATATACTCCTTTTAAACTTGAGTTTGTTTCTCTACAAAAAATCCAAAGGGTTTCAAGGAAGAAATCATTCTCTAGTGTGTAATAAGATAATTGGAGGCTAGACAGAGCTATAAAGACACTTAGAAACACTGTTTACTACATCACACAAGCAGGAGATCAACTTTCCAACATTTTAATGTGCTTTTGGCCCTTAGATTTTTTTTGTATGTCTACACATTAAAATTTCAATTTTGCTATAAAATTCTCAATGACGCATTTCAACGTCCTGCATTAAAAGTCAAAGCATTATGTGCTGGTAATGTAAAAATATAAAATTTGCCATTAGAAGTAACAGTGACACTTGGTCTTCATGGAAGTAAGAAGATGAGAAAATGGAAGAAGCTAGTGTATATGGTTCAAAGCCTACATAAAAGTGATTCTTCTAAGACTTTCTACTTAAAAGCAAAGGTTTTATACTTATCAATTGTTTTCTACATATTTTTTCAAATTTTCTTTCCAAAAGAATATGAAACTGTATTTTCATCTTCTTACCATAATACTCCAAAGGAACATTGCTTATAGTCTAATTTGGGAGGTTTAGCCAATTGTTCAAGATAGTTCTCCAATCAACCAGATGATCCTATAGACCAGCGAATCTTTGCGAGATGTAATTTACATTTTTATATGAGGAGTTTGGTAATGCCTATTTGAATCACCCTCAATTCAATGCAAAGGGAGTAGGCATCCCTTGATTCATATAATCATAGGCCTGAATGACACGGAAGGAATTACCTCTTTTGCATGTTTAAAAAAGGGAATCAAATGGTTATTTTGGCTTTTTTTTTGTCATTTTCCCTTTTCTGACAACTAGTCAGAGACTAGATTTTTGAGAATGAATTTTTGAATTCAAGTGGGGGGAAGAAAGGGCCTGAATATTGACTCTTTAGGAACCATCCAGCCATCCCTATTTCAGTCCTAGTGAGAAGAAGATCACAACCCAAGAGATGGCAGCAGCAGAAGACTGTTTCAGTTCTCAATCCTACACTCAGGATGTTTGAACCCAGTTCTGCAAAAGCAGTGGAAGAGGCACACACTGGCTCTTAACCATATGGCAACTTCCCATACTCTACACTTCAGCCAAAATATCCGACTTCTTCCCCATACACAATATCCATCTCTCACTTCCATGTCTTTGCGAAAGCTGTCACTCATACTTGGAATACTCTTCCTTCTTACCTCTACCTTTTGGCACTTTGAACTCCCTTCAAAGCTCGGACTAAGTGCCACCTCTGTCAAGAGGTCTTTCTTGACTCTCCCATTTGTTATTGTGCCTCCTTACCAAATCACTGTGTATTTATTTTGTATATACTATGTATCTGTATTTATTATGTACCTGTGAACATGATCTAATCATCCTAATAAAATATAAGCTAGACTATAAGAGCTTATAGAGAAAAAAAGGGAAACTGTTGAGTTAAATAAGTCAATCAAACATAATCTGTTAAGGGTTTACTTTGTGCCAGGCTGAGTACTAAGTACTCAGGATACAAAGAAAAAGCAAAAAACATTGCAAATCGTCCAAGATCTTAAATTCAAATGTAGGAGAAAACAAACACACCAACACACTCACCCACACCCCCTCCACACGTACATGTACCACCACCCTGCATAGATATAGAATAGGTAGAAAGCACAGGAAATTCAGAAGATAAGGCCTAGCAGATAGAACAAAAGACTTCTTGAAGCCTGAGGTGTCATTCAAGCTGAGTCTTGAAGGAATCCAATGATTCATCAGAGGTGAGGAGAGAGAGCATTCCAACCATGGAATTGAAAGAAGAAAGAGGAAATTAAGTTGGACTTAGGTTTAAAGTTAAGTGGTGAGAAAAGGAATAAAAGTCTTTATATGCTGCTTAGGAGATGTGTTATAAGCATTTGTGAGTAGTCCAGAAAGGACTGCTGAGATTCTCACCTCATGGAAAACAGGGACAATAATTCAGCACCTTTTGTCAAGTGTTAAATGACTGTAATTTACATAGCCAGGTGACTACTGCTATTTTCCTAGTTGATCTCTATGCTTGAGAGAAGATGAAGGGCCTCAATGATTGCCTCTTGTCCATACGCTAGACATACTCCAGACTAATAGATGTGAAGAAATGCTACTTGAAAAGAAGAATCATTAGAAGCAGAAGCAGGAGAAGCAGGAGAAGTAGAAGCAGAAGCAGAAGAAGCAGAAGAAGCAGCAAGAAGAAGAAGAAGGAAGAGGAGAAGCAGAAGAAGAAGAGAAGGAAGAAGAAGAAGAGGTAGAGGAAGAAGAAGAAGCAGGAGAAGCAGGAGAAGCAGAAGAAGAAGCAGAAGAAGAAGCAGAAGAAGAAGAAGAAGAAGAAGAAGCAGAAGAAGAAGAAGAAGAAGAAGAAGAAGAAGAAGAAGAAGAAGAAGCAGAAGAAGAAGAAGAAGAAGAAGAAGAAGAACAGAAGAAGAAGAAGAAGAAGAAGAAGAAGAAGAAGAAGAAGAAGAAGAAGAAGAAGAAGAAGAAGAAGAAGAAGAAGAAGAAGAAGAAGAAGAAGAAGAAGAAGAAGAAGAAGAAGAAGAAGAAGCTGAAAAGACACAAGAGAAACTTGTTCCTTATGATGTTTGGAGGATGTGAAAAACATAACACAGAGGAAGAAAAAATGAGAGACAACTATACACTTGGAACTGTTATGCCCTGCCCCCACCCAGTTTCTCCTTTTGCCCCAGCTCACCACACTGTTTGTACTCCCATCTACATGGACCACACTGTTTGTGTTCCCTTCTCCATGGAAATAATCATGCCTCAGCTTGTCCCACTGTTTGTGGCCCCATCTCCACGGAAATTTAATTGGATTCTTTCCCTTTAAGTACCCTTTCTCTTCCCTTGCTCACAGATGTTCGATTTGAGTAATTACTCCAAACAGTCGCACACTTCAATAAATCCACATCTAAATTTATATCCAGGTCTCGCTGGCTTTTTTCGGCATAACAGAACTAATACACAAATTTGAATCAAGGAAAACAGTAGTATGGCAGGTGATTCCTTGCTTAGGTTAAGATCACTGAGTCTGAGGTTACTTATTTTTCAATTCGTAAAACTTTTAGTCCACTTACATCAACATAACACATATGTTCTTAACAATTATGCTTAGAGGGGGCGGAGCCAAGATGGTGGCTGGTAAGCAGGGACTAGAGTGAGCTCAGTACCCGAGTCCCTCCAAAAACCTATAAAAAATGGCTCTGAACCAATTCTAGAATGGCAGAACCCATAGAACAGCAGAGGGAAGCAGGGCTCCAGCCCAGGACAGCCTGGATGGTCTCTGGGTGAGGTCTATTCCACACGGAGCTGGGAGCTTGCAGCTGGGAATGGAGTGGAGCAGAGCCCAGCCTGAGCAGCGTGGACCATCCAGACCAGAAGCCGATTGGCGGGGGCCCTAGCGCCCTGAATATGTGAGCTGCGGCAGTTACCAGACCGCTCGACCCACAAACACCAAAGACTGCGGAGAAGGTTAGTGGGAAAAGCTGCGGGAGTGGAAGGAGTTCGCGGTTCGGCTTCCAGCCACAGGGGCAGCGGAGGTGGGGCAGCTACAGCTGTTGTTGCTTCCGGCTCCAGGCCCACCTGGTGGGAGGAATTAAGTTGCGGATCAAAGCAGGACTGCAACAGCCTGCTGAAGATCTAAGCCCAGTCTGGACTGGGGGTTCTTGGGGAAGGAGTAGTGCGGGTCTGACATAGCTGGCACCTCCCCCCCAAAACGTGGAACATAGAACTCGTTAGTCTAGAAGCAGTCATACCCCACTGAAAAACTCAAAGGTCAAGTTAGTTGGCTGGGAATATGGCCAGGCAACGAAAACACACCGAGATTCAGTCTCAGACTTTGGATTCTTTCTTTGGTGACAAAGAAGACCAAAACATACAGCCTAAAGAAGACAACAAAGTCATAGAGCCTACAACAGAAACCTCCAAGAAAAACATGAACTGGTCCCAGGCCATGGAAGAGATCAAAAAGGATTTGGAAAAGCAAGTTAGAGAAGTAGAGGAAAAATTGGGAAGAGAAATGAGAAGGATGAGAGAAAACCATGAAAAACAAGTCAATGACTTGCTAAAGGAGATCCAAAAAAATACTGAAAAATATACTGAAGAAAACAACACCTTAAAAAACAGACTAACGCAAATGGCATAAAAGCTCCAAAAAGCCAATGAGGAGGAGAATGCCTTGAAAGGCAGAATTAGCCAAATGGAAAAGGAGGTCCAAAAGACCACTGAAGAAAATACTAGCTTAAAAATTAGATTGGAGCAAGTGGAAGCTAGTGACTTTATGAGAAATCAGGATATTATAAAACAGAACCAAAGGAATGAAAAAATGGAAGACAATGTGAAATATCTCCTTGGAAAAACCACTGACCTGGAAAATAGATCCAGGAGAGATAATTTAAAAATTTTTGGACTACCTGAAAGCCATGATCAAAAAAAGAGCCTAGATATAATCTTTCAAGATATTATCAAGGAGAACTGCCCTGATATTCTAGAGCCACAGGGCAAAATAGAAATTGAAAGAATCCATCGATCGCCTCCTCAAATAGATCCCAAAAAGAAATCTCCCAGGAATATTGTTGCCAAATTCCAGAGCTCTCAGATCAAGGAGAAAATACTGCAAGCAGCCAGAAAGAAACAATTTGAGTATTGTGGAAACCAAATCAGAATAATCCAAGATCTGGCAGCTTCTACATTAAGAGATTGAAGGGCTTGGAATATGATATTCCGGAGGTCAATGGAGCTCGAATTAAAACCTAGAATCACCTACCCAGCAAAACTGAGTATCATGCTCCAAGGCAAAATATGGATTTTCAATAAAATAGAGGACTTTCAAGCTTTCTCAGTGAAAAGACCAGAACTGAATAGAAAATTTGACTTTCAAACATAAGAATCTAGAGAAGCATGAAAAGGTAATCAAGAAAAAGAACAAGAAAAAGAAATTGCAAGGAACTTACTAATGGTGAACTGTTTTGTTGACATTCCTACATGGAAAGATGATGTGTATGATTCATGAGACCTCAGTATTAGGGTAGCTGAAGGGAATATGCATACATATATGTTCATGCATATATATGGGTGAATGTGTAGGTATGTATATATCTATGTGTATATATATATATATATATATATATATATATATATATTTATATACAGAGAGAGAGAGAGAGAGAGAGAGAGAGAGAGAGAGAAAGAGAGAGAGAGAGAGAGGACACAGGGTGAGTTGAAGATGAAGGGAAGATATCTAAAAGAAATAAAATCAAATTAAGTGATGAGAGAGGAACATACTGAGAGAGGAAGATAAGGAGAGATAGAATGGGGTGGATTATCTCGCATAAAGGAGGCAAGAGCAAGCAGTTCTGTGGGAGGAGGGGAGAGGGCAGATGAGGGGGGTAATGAGTGCACATTGCTCTCATCAGATTTGGCCTAAGGAGGGAATACTATACATACCCAATTGGGAATCTTACCCCACAGGAAAGAAAATGGAAGAAGATAAAAATAAATGGGGGGATGATGGAGGGGAGGGCTGATGGGGGTGGAGGTAGTCAAAAACAAATACTTTCGAAAGGGAACAGGGTCAAGGGAGAAAATTCAATAAAGGGTGATGGGTTGGGAAGGAGCAAAATATAGTTAGTCTTTCACAACATGAGTATTGTGGAAGGGTTATACATAATGATACACATGTGGCCTATGTTGAATTGCTTGACTTCTTAGGGAGGGTGGGTGGGAAGGGAAGAGGGGAGAGAATTTGGAACTCAAAGTTTTAAAAACAGATGTTCAAAAACAAACAAAAATGTTTTTGCATGCTACTAGAAAATAAGATACACAGACAATGGGGTGTAGAAATTTATCTTGCCCTACAAGAAAGGAAGGGAAAAGGGGATGGGAGGGGAGTGGGGTGACAGAGGGGAGCGCTGACTGGGGAACAGGGCAACAAGAATATACGCCATCTTGGAGTGGGTGGGAGGGTAGAAATGGGGAGAAAATTTGTAATTCAAACTATTGTGAAAATCAATGCTGAAAACTAAATATGTTAAATAATTTAAAAAATAAAATAAAAGGAGTTTAAAAAATTATTTTCCTTTTAACTATGCACATACATGTTAAGCAAGTAGCAAAAAAAAATCACAAAAGTGAAGAAAAATTCTAATTTTATTTTCCTTTTACTGTGATGCTTGATATACAGTGATCTTATAAATGTCAAATAATTCATTTTATTGCATCTTTATTTGGACATTTGTTCTTAGGTTGCCTAAACTTTTAAAAATACAAATAAAATGAGTATAGTAAAAATAATGAAAGCAGAAAGCAGGTAACTTTATAAATAATGAAATGTGAACCATTTCTGCCCTTCTTCAGAGTAAATTGGCTGGGTTAAAACTTTGTGATAAAGAACACTTTTGCAATGGCTATCATAAAAGTGCATTATGTTAAAACTGTGTATTCCACAGATATACATAATGACCTATAACATATGTGGGATATCTATTTCTACCCCAACCATGAGCTCTCCTAACATATCCGCAAGAACTATACCTGTGGCTCAGAACCAACTATCCTTCCCTCCCACCCTCTGCCACCAAAATGACAGACCATGTGTAGGCAGTTTTCTTTGCTTAGACATGAAAGCTGTTTTAACCCTGGCCTTATGAAATCACAATTTACACAAAGTACTATGCTAAACACGAATCATGTATAAAAATTCCATATCCCCATATTGGCCACCTCAGATGAAATCGGGTAACTCCCCACATGTTAACTAGCTCTATTCCCCTAAAATTAAACCTAAAAACCACATGGAAAATACAGAAATACAAATAAGAACAATATAAACCTGTCATATATCATAAACAAAAACTATTTGTGGGACAGAATGGATGACAAATGGTCTGCTGTGTAAATTTTAGAAAGAGGCAGACAAAAATTGGAAGGCTAGTTAATTCTCCCAACCTCCTCAATCTCTTTGAGTGTCTGATGTCCACAATGTTGTTGTCTCTTAGTAATTATATTATTACTGTACAGTTGTTGTATGATTCTTTGCTTAATGTATCAAGTTCAACAATGACTTCTTCCAAATTTGTCTTTTGAAGGGAGAAGGCTTTCTGCTGGGGAGTTCAGGATCTCATAATAGAACACAGAGAAGTTCAAGGCCAGATCCAATCTCATTGGCTGAATCTCCTTTTTGCTGCTTTCAAATGCTTCTTGATATGATTGCTGTGATTAACCCATTATTTTTTTTTCTTTTCATCATCATCAGCAAGCCCAGTCTCCTTTGATTTTCAAATAAAAAACTTTGTTTTCTGCTTGTGGAGCATTAAAAATCTAGAACTTTTCAATAGGGGCAGTACATCATATCTTAGTTCAGTTTCAATTTTTTTCTCTGTATTCTCAGGCCATCTACTGTTTTTTTTTTCTTAGCACCTTTTGTCTTTTGCTTCATACTTGAAATGACCCTCCAAGATGACCTTCGCACCCCTATGACATTTTTATAAGCCACCGATTCTTCTCCTTTTGGATAATTCAGCTTCTTGCTCAGTTACAGACTTCATGCAAGCTGCCATGTTATCTTATCTCTCAGCCTGCTTAGCCAATTTGGCAGTCTGTATCAGCTTCTTTTTATCTGTGACTGAACGTTTCTGTGCTGAGTGAGTGGCAACAGCAGACGGATGTACAAAGGTGTTCTGTGGTCTCTGGGCAGCAACAGTGGCTCAGACTGCTGTTTCTTGATGTGATAAAACCAATAGCAAGGTCTGTTTTCTTCCTGGTCGTATATCCAAAACAACAAAGAAGCTCTCAGTGCTTATTAAGATGAATGACTACTACCCATAGGGCAAAAATATCATTGTTTGAAGGATCCGAGGAAGTATGTCCAAAGATAAAGTCATAGGCAAGAAACTGAGGTCATAGGATTACAAGTTGTATTTTCCCAAACTTCCCACTGCAGCAAGAAATTTTAGGATGGAAAATAGAATTGAAGAATGAACAACTGGCAAAGGAGATGCGTAATGATGTGATTTGTATTTCTGGGTGATGGTCTAAAACAAAGTACTTAAAGTATTTACATTCCTGGCCAGTAATTTAGTGCTTCTAACAAGGGATAGTAAGAATGTATTTTTCTAATACCTTTAAAATATAAACAAACAGCACTTATTTTTTTTAAAAGGAGAGAGGATAGTGCCTAAGTGTATCCACCAAGCCTGTCTACCATAAAAAGTAATGACAATGAAGAAAAAAGAGTCATCAAGAAAAGCAACTTTTTTAAAAAAAAAAGCTAAACTTAAACCCTGCCTACATTGTGATCAAGTTTATTATTTATGCATTTGTTTTACTGTATTTGCATCTGTAATATTATTACTTCATTTATCTGATTCAATAAACTATGTTGATAGGATATCTAAAAGTTCCATTATTATAACTTAGCTGGCTATGTAAATATTATGTAGGGTGAATGAGATGGAGTCTTAAGTGTTAAAGTAGTGAACATGGGAAGTGTATTTCCCCTCACTTCTGGGATTCTGAAAAAGTTTGAATATAGCTCTGTAGTGGTCGTAGTCTCTCTCAATGGACCTGATAGTGTCAGGACAGTTTATTGTGAATAAGCCAGGCCTAGGGAAAGAGTGGGGTAAAAGATGTGAGACCTTTACAGCAGGTGAGTTTTGCCTAAACCTCACCTATAGCACTCTTTGCAACATTACACTAAGAACCAGGAAGCAGAGACAGGGAGTATGGTGGAAAGCATATGGATGAAGATCAGTCTAGGGAGAGACAGAAGCAATTTTGCCATTAGATTACGTACAGACTTGGTCTACAGGGAAAATGGATGAGGGGTTTGAGAAACAGATCACAAACCTGGCACAGAGATGTTTTATTGGTAATGAGGGATTTAAATTATCTAAACATATGCTGAAACTCTCTGCCAAAAGCATAGTAGATAACTTCTGTACCTGGTGTAATGATAATTTCATCCTTTAAAAGAGAGAAGAAATGACAAAGGGGAATTCTATTCTGGATCTGATTCTAACTAACAAGGTGGAACTAGTTGCTGGGGGTGGAAATGATAGGAAACTCAGGGGGAAATGACTGTTTACTCTTACAATTTGTAATAGAATAGATGAAACCTGGCCACAGGCAGACATGTAGCCCATATTTTTGCAAGTTTCAATGGGTTGAGAAGAATAAGTAGGAACTCATGAACTAAAATTTTACAGTTATATATAAGGTTCAGAGTTAAAATTAATTGTCCTAGGTCATCACTGGGTCCAATGAAACTTCTGGGAAAAAATTGAGGTATGCATCTCTTTCCCAGGAATTTACTTAGAATTCTCTGGAATTATGTAGGGAAAGAACATTGTATCATCCTCAAATCCTTCTAGGCTTTCATGGCTGAGGACTGGGGCATTTGAAGTCCACCGATTCATCTCTTGCTAACCTACATTTTTAAATTCACTAACCATGCTACAGAATAGAGTCCATCACCTCTTCCTTGAAAACTCAGTCATTCTGAGGAATTGGCATCTATATCTATTTTAAATTATTTTCACATATCTCGCTAACAGCTACCAATGCATATTTTGTTCCAAGAGTAGCACTGGGCATGCTCCATTATTTGGTAAAACAAATAAACAAACCAAACTTTAATTATCAGTAAGGGTCACATCCTTTTCTGATGTAAGTACAGTCCTCTCTAAGAAGACTAGATTTTTTTGAGAAGCTTTATTTTTTTTGAGAAGCTTTACCTTTTACTCTTTCATTTTCACATAATGATTGTCTCAGAGGGTGATCACAGCTATTTTTAAGAGTACATATGAACATTAATTTCTTCGTCTTCTAAACATATTTAAAATTTTATATTCAATAATGGCTTTATCCATTCAAACTCATAGTAATACTTTGTTTATTTAGCAGTGTTGTGGTATGGACCTTTCCACACACCAAACAAAAAGAACTTTCCAGATAACTAAAGTTTTGTTTTAACCAGAAAATCAAGATAATCAGAATATGAAACCAGATAACAAAACATATTAGAATTATGTATAAAATTTGAAACAACAGGTTCTGAGTAAGGACCTGAGAGAGAGGTTAGACATCCAAAAATCATTTATTAAGCACCTACTATGTACTAGGCACTGAAGTAAGCACTGTAGATACAAAGGAAGACAAAAAAAAAAAACAAAAACAGCCCCTGTGTTCAAGGAGCTCACAATTTTATGGGGGAGACAGTCTGAAAATGATTATGTATATATAAACAAGATATGTACAAGATAACCTAGAGATAATCAGAAGACAAAAGGTACTAGTATTAAGGAGAATCAAGAAAGGATTGTTATAGAAAGTGGGATTTTAGCTGGGACTTGAAGGATTCTATGGAGGCCAGGAGACTGAGATGAAGAAGGAAGGAATTCCAGGAATGGAAGAGAGTCAGTGAAAATGACAGTTAAGAGACAGAGTGTCTTGTGACAAACAGTAAAGGTCACAGGATCATGGCATACATGTTTGAGGAGTGAAGTATAAGAAGACTGCAAACTTCCTAGAGGTCTTGGCATATGTCTTCTGGGTCTTAGCATATGTCAAGCTGCATTATATTTGATACAATAATTGTATATGTTTTGTTGTAAATAACTAAAAAATTGAAGCAGAGCATTAAGATATAAGTAATCCTTTGTACCAATGGCTTTATTTTCATTGACATGAAATTTATGCTTTGTAAAGAAAATGAAGAACCAAAGAGAAGCTAGGGATAATGTGGGATTGGCATGCAGTATGCATGAAAGTTATGTGTGAAGAGTGTGTCTTCATCAGCTGAGGGAAGGACAGTAATTCTCCAAATTTCCCAAGAGCTTCTTTATCCAGTAGCTTTGCCATGCCAAACAGATCTTTTTTCCTCTTTTCTCACAGCTTTTAGTTTAGCCTATTGCTAAGGAAGTATCTCTGGACACTTCGAAAATAGACCTTTCTGAGATTTAAGCCTTTGAAGAAATGATGAAATGTAATAGAAAAGTGATTCTTCTCTCCTCTAATGCTAGGAAGATTGTGGGCCTGACAGTCTGAGGGCTGTGAATTTACCAATTGCTTTGAAACTCAGAGTGTCTCCAATAGTAAAGATAAAAGCAGCTTTTGCTTTTGGAAAGGGAGACTGCTGCATTTGTCTCCCCAGCTCACACATTCCGTAACTCTGTAGTTACAGCAGAAATCCCTCTCCTAGATAAATAAGCACATCAGAAAGGATCAAAGTAGTTAAAATCCCCATGAAATCCTTTCTATAGGCTGATTCATTTCTTAAACATGAACTGACACCAGCTAATTCATTTCATTCAATGCATCGAGAAAAATTTCTCTCAGTAGAAACCTTTACATCCAAAAGCAACTTGGCAATAATTTGAATTCTCTAACATAGGAAGAACTTTGGCTCAAATATACACTCCCAAAATTGCTTTCTTTGCATATTTTGAGAATGCAAAACAAGAGCAATACCTAGACATTTACATATCAAACATAAATCATTACTTTCTACTTCAGGTTGCAGCCACTTACCAAAATGTTTTTTTTTCCTCTTTTGCATTCTCCCCAGAGAAATACAGAAAATGAGAGGGGAAAAAAATCAGTCCAGATGACACAGATTATGTTTGGGTTCTTAACCTAAATGACTACTAACTTATCAAAGCAGAAATGTCACATTCAGATGAATTCTCTTTTATTATTTTTCTTTTCTCTTTAAGGATCTCCATTTACTTATCATACCTCTAAGGACTCAAAAGGATGTTTTGCTCTCCAGTAGTTACATATAGGTACTTTGGAAATGTGGAGGTGGGGAGCAATTTTTAATTCAAGGCCAAGTTGAACCTACATATTATACATGTTTACATTATTAGGAGTTTGTAAACTATGATTTTGATTGAGTATTGCACCACATAGAACCTCAAACCGGGGATAGTTTGCAATGAATCCATGTGGGTGGGTTCTGAGAAGTATGTAAATATTTGAAACTATGATGGCTTTTTAGGTTATTTTATTTTATTGTTTTTCATTGAGGTACTTGGTGGTTTTAGGGTAAAAAAATATAGCAGAGAAATTATTGATAAGAACACATAGTCCATATCTGAAAACGGAAATAGCTACACTGAATAAAGTCCTGTCCTAATGCATTACTTTATATAATTTGAGAAGTTTTTGTCCCCTTCCCTGAATCTTTAATAAGTGAAAAAATTTTAAGCATGGGGAATCAATACATAATGTATCATTAACTCTAGTTATTGTTATATAAGATGAATGAAATGGAAATTTCCATGATGAATGTGAGAGAACTAACTTCTCCTTTAGAATATTACAACTGAAGTTACTGGAATTTTAATGATATTGACCTAAATAATTCCCTTACTTTTGATCAACCACCCAAAATAAAATTGACAGGTTTTTTTTCTACTTAGGTTAAACTTAGTTATGAGGTTACCTTCCTAGTGGTTCCCACATCTCTTTGCTATATAGATAAAGCACAACAAATATCCTACCTGCTTGAAAATCCTGTTACTGGAATAAAAATGATATAAAGATATATATTTAGAAAACTACCCTATAGAATATAGGAATACCTATTTTGAAATGGTCATATGAACCCAGTCAAAGTTGACAGTAGACCAACAATCCTTCAGAGGTTTGAAAGTTTCAGAGCTTGAAAGGACTCTAGGATATAACTATGAATACCTCCTACCCAATGCAGGGAGTTATTTCCATGGAACTTTTGATGGGTGGTTATATGGCCTTAAATACCTTCATGTTATCAATTAATAGCTAAAGAAGAAAATATTTCACTATTGATAGCTCTAATTATTGCAAAATTCTTTCTTATGTTTTCCTGAAATCTTCCTCTGCATAGTTTCTACTCATTGGTCTTTCTGAAACTATAAAGAACATGCCTACTTCTTCTAGGAGAGGAAACTATGTAAAACATAAAAAAATCTTCAAATATTTAAAAATAGCTTCATGTTTCCTCCACTTTTGCTTTATTATCCTCTATTCCTGAAATATTTAGGAAAGTTGTATTTAATGTGTTTGATTATTTTTTTCATGTCATTCTCATTTTTAATAAAAAATCCTACTCTGTCCCAAATTGAGCCCTTACTTTTGACAAAGAAAAAAAAACCAATAAAAGCAACAGATATAATGGCTTTTTCTGGCAAAGCATACAGTATTCTATTCCAGTAGACACCTGGACTTTGTGATAAAGAGAAAATAATCTTTCATTATCTATTCTCCTGAACCATACTCTTTTTAATTATTGAAAGTTACTTCCTTTCAGTGAGTTTTTAATTTACTTTGTTGCAGATATTATGTATATGTATATATGTTATTTGGTTCTGCTTATTTTGCTTTTCATCACTTCATAGAAGTCCATATTTCTACGAATTCCTTGAAGTTATCACTTCTTATTGTACAATTATATTATATTCTTAATCCCCTACTCAATGTAACCCCTTCCCAGTTAATGAACAATTAATTTTTTTTCTAATTTTTTTCCTCTAGAGTTTATTTTGGACTTTGATTTCATTTTGACCTCCTTTGGGATATCTTCTAATTTTTTTTGCACAATTACCAATTGATATCAAAATTGATATGACTACTTAGTTCTACCAAGAGTTCTTCAGTGTTTAAATCATCTGCCAAACCCTCTAACATTGACTGTTCTCATCATTTATCATTGACAAATAGCATGGAATGACTTAAAATCTCAGATTTGTTGTATTTCTTTTTGCTTTTAATTATTTAAGTTTTTCAAATGTATCATTTCCATTGATATAATTTTATTTAGCAAGACAGATAACCATGAATTTAAGTCACACTTTCAGAAAACAAGTAAGTGAAATAACACTAAAGAGTGACTTCAAATGATGGTACATGTATCTCTTTAGTAAAAGAAAGGAAGGTTGCATCTCAGCCTTAACAAGTTAGTGTCATTTTATTATCTACTGAGTTTAATCTCCATTTTGTTGATGTTTATGTCTTTTTAAGTTTTAAAAAAGTATTTTAGTTAAAAGAAATATAATTTCTCTTCCTACAATCTCTACTACACTGGGATAAAAGAAAGAAAAATAAATTCCCTACAACAAGTATGCATAGTCAAGCAAAACAAATTCCCTCATTGGCCATGCTCAAAAAAATCTCTCATTTTCCCCCCTGAATCCATCATCTCTCTGTTAGGAGACAACATGCTTTATCATCTCTGGAATCACAAATAATCATTGGATTGATCATAGGTATTATAATTTTTAAAGTTGTTTGTTTTTTACAAATTGTTATTATACTTTTCTTATCCTTATTTCATTTTCATCCATTTACAAAAGTCTTCAAAATTGGTCACTTTTATTACATTGATGTAATATATATATATTGTTTTGGTTCTTCTCACTTCACTCTGAATCAGTTCATACAAAATAGTTCAATATCTCTTTCAACTAATCTTTTTTTTATTCCTTAGAGTATAATAGTATTGCATCATATTTACATAACAGAACTTATTCAGCCATTCCCTAATAGATGGACAGCTCTCTAAGTTTAAGTTTTTTAGGTTTTTTTGTTATCACAGAAAAAAAAAAAACTTCCATAAATATTGTTGTTATATATGTAGAGGCTTTTCCTATTCTGCTTTTCTCTTTGGGATATGGTGCCGGCTGTGGTATAGCTGGTTCTAAGGGCAAGTACTACTTAGGAACTTTTGGGGTATAAATGCAAACTGCTTTCCAGAATAGTTCTACTCCTTCACATGTCCAACAGTTTAGCAATGTGCCTCTTTATCCACAGGCCTCCAACATTTGTTATTTTCCATTTTTTTCTTCATTGCCAATTTGATTGGTGTGAGATGGAATACTAGAATTTTTTAAATTGTTATTTCTCTAATCATTAGTGATTTCAAACATTTTTCACGTGGCTACAGATACTTTTCGTTTATTTCTCTTGAGAATTACTTGGGGAGTTGAAGCCAAAATGGCAGAGTACAGGCAGCAACTCAGATGAAACTCCTCAAAAGAACTTTAAAATAGCACCTCAAATCAAATTCTAGACTGTCAGAGCCAACAAAAAAATTGGGATGAGGCATTTTTTTAGCCCAAGACAACTTAGGAGTTTGTCAGGAGAGGTCTCTGACACCAGGGCAGGGGTTGGCCCAGAGTGCAGCACATGTGGAGGCAACACTAGTACCAGGCCTTCGAGGTAGCTGTGACAGTGGCAGTGGCAGCTTCAGGAGCTATCAGTTCAGAGATGGGAATGGTCAGGTGACTGTTCAGAAAGAGATTACAAGGGACTTTCAGCTGGCACTCAGCGCAGGACCTTGTTGCATTGTCCATTCATAGTTCTAGGTTCCAGTTCCAAGATGAAGAAGAGAATTCACATTTGCATCTAGAGGGAATCAAGGTGTCTGGTCTCAGGCCCAAGGCAGAAAAGAACACTAGAGCACAGGAGATGTGGGGTCCTTGTCACAGTTGTAGGACCAACAAGAGAATTAGCACTTGCTGATGTGGGGGAGCTGGGCCTGGTCACAGTTCAAAGGTGAAGAAGAGTGCTTATGGTGACTCACAAAGGAACAGGTAACTTAGCCTCAGTTCCAAGGCATAAAGTAGCATGAGCATGTGCCAGCAGCAGTGGAGAGGGTCTGGTCACAGCTCCACAGTCAAGAAGAGCACCAGCATTTGTGGTTGCAGGGGAGCAAGGTCCCATGTGGGGTAAACACCAGAATACAAGCCAGGAGAGCAACAACCACATTCTCCTTGGATCATACCACTTTGAAAGCACTGAAAACCTGTAGACCTCCTTGGGAGGTCTCCCTTCCACCCCATGATCAAATCCCAATTTTAAGTTAAATTTAAATGTCAAGAAATAGTCTGGAAAAATAAGGAGACAAGAAAAGAGAACCTCACTATAAAAAGCTACTGTGGTGACAGGAAAATCGAGATACAACCCCAGAGGAAGATATCAATACCGAAACAGTTACAAGCAAAGCCTCAAAGGAAGAAATAAAGTGAATTGGACACATTCAACAAAAATTCCTTGAAAAATCTCAAAAAGGATTTTAAAACTCAAAGAAGAGAGGCAGAGAAAAATTGGGAAAAGAAATGACAGTCATGAAAGGAAATTATGAAAAGAGAGTCAACAGCTTGGTAAAAGAAGCGCCAAAAATACTGAAGAAATTAACACCTTAAAAAGCCGAACTAGACAAATGGGAAAAGAGGTATAAAACTTCACTGAAGAAAATAATCCCACAAATTAGAATTGGGCAAGTGTAAGTTAACTCCCTAAGGCCTCAATAAACAATTAAATTCAAAAGAAATAAAAAATAGAAGAAAATATGAAATATTTCATCGCAAAAACAACTGACCTGGAAAATAGAGGAGAGATAATTTAAAATCATGGTCAGAGAGCTTAGACACATATTTCATTCATCAAGAAAAACTGCCCTGATATCTTAGGTTCTGAGTATAAAATAGAAATATAAATAATCCACCAATCACCTCCAGAAAGAGATCCCACAATGAAAACTCCCAAGAATATCATAACCAAATTCCAGAACACCCAGGTTAAGGGGAAAACATTACAAACATCCAGAAAGAAATGTTTCAGATCTCATGGACCTAAGTCAGGATCACATAAGATTTAACAGCTTCAAAAGAGTTTGGAAAATGGAAGACAAAAGAGCTGGGATTACAACCTAGGATAACCTACACAGCAAAATTGGGTATAATCTTTTGGGATAGGGGTGATCCCTGTCATTCCTTGTTTCTTCACAAATGATTCTTCTATCCATACATCTGACAGATAACTTTTTCTGAGTTTCCCTAATTTCTTTGTGATTTGATATATTGTATGTTGGTCATGTATCCATTCAAGGTTGGCCTTAGCATATTATGTGTGGTGTTAGTCTAAATTTAACTTCTTCTATACTCCCATCTAGTATCCCCAGTGATTTTTATAAAATAGTGAGTCCTTATTCTAGGATCTGGGACTTAATGCTTATTGACCATTAGGCTACTAGATTTGCTTCCTTCTGTATGTTATGATCCTCTTCTGTTACACTAATTAGTCTCTGTATTTGGTAACCAATGTGAGATTGTTTTGAAAATTACAGTTTTATAGCATAATTTCAGATATAACACTGCTAAGTCCCTTCATTTGTTCTTTTTTCATTAGTTTCATTGGAATTCTTGATATTTTTGCCTTTATATGATTTCATTTTATTTTTTTCTATTTTTATAAGACATGGTACTATATAAATAAGTTAATTTAGGTAGAATTGTCATTACTTAGATTGACTCTTCAGTATAGTAAGCAATTAATACTTTCCCAATTATTAGGGTGAGTATTTTTCTTAACAGTGCATTGTAGTCATATTTACATAGTATCTGTATCTTGGTTTTGTAGATTTCAAAACATTCTATACACTCCAGAGCTATTTTAAAGGGAATTTCACTATTTCTCTTGCTGTTTTTTTGCTATCATATAGGCATACTTGTTAATTTATTAAGATTTACAATATATCATACAAGTTTGCTGAAGTTATTGCTTTAATAAATTTCAGTTAAATTTTTAGAGTTCTTTAATTATCCCATGATATAGCTGCAAAAAGTGAAAATTTGTTTCTTCTTTACCTACACTTCTTCCCTAAATTGTTTTTTCTTATCTTACTGCTTTTGCCAGCATTTCAAGTAATAACAGCTGCCAGTTAATATTTACATAACACTTACTAGGATGTGTCAGCTGTTGTGCTGACCACTTTGCAATTGTTATCTCGTTTGATTCTCACAACAACCCCATGAAGTAGGTGCTATTATTATGCCCATTTTACAGAGGAAACTGGGGAAGACAATGGTTAAGTCACTTGTCCAGCATCACACAGCTATTAAGTATCTGAAGCTAGATTTGAAGTCAGGTCTTCCTGACTCTAAACCTGACATTGTATCCACTGGACCACCTAGCTACTTCTAGTACTAGGTCAGATAGAAGTGGTGCATCCTTATTTGCTTCTTGTTTTATTGGAGGGTATTCTAGATTATTTCCAATATAAATAATTCTAACTCTTGGTTTTAGATATAGACTATTCATCATTTTAAGGAAAGGTATCCTTATGTTTTCTACACTTTTTAACAGAAATGAGTGTTGTATTTTTCCAAAGTTTTTATTGCATTTATTGACAATCATATGATTTTTGCTGATTTTGTTATTAAAATGGTTAAGTAGGATTACAGATTTCCTAATATTTAACCAAAACTGTATTCATCGTAGAAATATAACTTAGTCATAACATGTAATCTTTATAATATGTTGCTTTAGTTTTATTACTAGTAAATAAACATTTTTTGCATCAATATTCATCCAGGATATTAATCTATAGTTTTCTTTTGCTAGTTTGACTCTCCTTGATTTATGTATCAAGTCCATATCTGTATCATAGAAAGATTTTCTTATGATCATTTATTTTGCTATTGTTGTAAGCATTTTAAATAAAATCGGAACTAATTATTCTTGGATAGAATTGACTTGTGAATCTATCTGGTCCTGGATTATTTTTTCTTTTGAAATTCATTTATTCATTTTATTCTTTTGAAGTTCATGTTATTCAGTTTCTTTCTTTGAGAACTGGTTGTCTAAACTGCTTGTATCTTATTCTGTTAATTTGATTATTCTGTATTTTATATACTCATTTAAGCAATATAAATGGTAGATTTCAGTGATTGACAAAATTGTTTCCAATAGTATCCTTTTGTCCTCCATTAGTTTTGAAGTTTCATTTTTTGATACAAGTAACATGATTTTCCTCTTTTTTAAATCAAATTATCTAAGTTTTAACATTTTTTTTCAGAGGAAAACGATCTTCTTATTATATATGTGGTTTTCTAAGTCAATAGGTGACTATATAGATCTATTTGACACCATTGTTGTAGAACATTGCATACATTTTTGGATTTTTTCTTACATATTGATTGGATATGCCATTTTTTCTCATTAAAAATATTGAATAGAATGGCTTTCTGGAAGAGAGAAGAGAAGGAATAGAGAAGGCTCCCCAGAGAAACTAAGCTAAAGTGTTCAAGTCTCTTAGCTGGAGGTATTGTTAAAATATCTCAAACCTATTTAAAAATAATTTAGTTATTAATATAGAAATACTAGACATTAGTTTCTTCAGCAGTTGAAGTCTACATTAAAAATAAAAATGAGACTGACCAAAATAGGGATTTCCATTTGTTTTTTGTTTTCCATTTGGGAGTTTGGTTTTATCTGGGGGACATGGGTAAGCATTGAGCAGGACATTGGTTAAGAAGGAACTTGAGAGATCATTTAGTCCTAGTTAAGGAAAATAAAATAAAAAACCTAAGTCTTTCTGGGTCTTGCTCTAAAGAAGTTTTTGCCAGGCCAACATAGTTGTTTATTGGCTCTGCTTTGGAAATGATAGTTAATTATCTATCTAACTATCATTAACTAACTATGTCGGTGAAGACTTGAGAGATAAATGGACAGATGAAGCCTCATTGATATTTTATGATTACAAAACTAAAATCACAACCATCACCTTAAAATCTGAATAATCTAAATAAAAACATTAATATTGCAATTACTCCACAGTGTCATAGTGACACTTAACTCAACATTATGTTTGTAGCCTGACCTCTTGGCACACCTTAGCTACCATATAAGAAAACAGAGAAGAAAGAAGCAGGAGGACCAAGACACAAAGGAAGAGCATTACATATAGTATTTATTACTTTGCCTCATATAGACATGCCTGAGTCACTCAAGCAAATGAAGCTCAAAGTAACGGATGAAGAAATGCCCCTACAAACCCCCATGCCCAAGAATGATTAAAGTAGGGGGTCACACTCTGTCCTTGAGTCAGCAGGCTATTATCTCTTTGTGCCACATAACATTCTCTTTAAAAAATTCTCTCCTATTCTTTTTCCTCAATATTATTCCTCAGAAGGGTTTCATAGATCAGCCAATGTTTTGTTCCACAGGTCTTTTTGCTACATTCTGGGAATGAAAAAAATAGCAGGTGAAGGAAGGTGAAGAGAGTATAAACTTGTAGGTTTATATAGCCTGCGCATACATAGACAAACTCCATCCACGCACTTTACAGAATGAAATAGGGGTCAGAGCTGTGTACCTTGAGGGGCAGAGCACAAGTATAATGTTAGCATTTATATTCATTTATATTATGTTTTAAAGTTCACAAAGTGCTTTACATGTTTTGATCCTCACAACAATCCTGTGGGGTAAGTGCTATTTTTTCATTTTATAGAAAAGAGAACTGAGGCCAATAGAGTGATTTACCCAGACTCAGATAGCTAGAAAGTATCTGAGGCAGGGTTTGAACTCAGATCTTGCTGACTCCAAATCCAGACTTCTACCCACTACACTACCCAGTTGTTCAAAATAAGAATGAGAAAACAAAGAAGAAAGACATACACACAGAAACAAAGAACATGAGACCAAGAGAGATAGAGAGGCTATATGCTGTGGAGAGTATGAAAATGTGTGAACGAGAACTTCTATGTGGTACTATGTAAGACCTGCAGGCAGATCCATTGATATTTTCCAGTGATGTCGGCAGAACTGGTTATTCTATAGGCCAAAAGCATTTAGTAAATCCCAACTATTTTAGGAAATTGGCTCTGAATCTAATTTCTATTTTTTTAAAAGAGAGAATTAATTTTAATTTTTTAAAAAAAAATTCAAAAAGAAATAATTAAAAGAAGGGAATTAAGAGGGATTAGGAAAAGCTTTCTTTTTTCTCTTAATCATTTTATTATTTTAGTTTTCAACATTGATTTTCCACAAGATTTTGAGTTACAAATTTTCTCCCCATTTCTATCCTCCCCCCCACTCCAAGATGGCATGTATCATGATTGTCCCATTCCCCATTCAGTCCTCCCTTGTGTCACCCCACTCCCCCCACCCCATCCCCTTTCCACTTACTTTCTTGTAGGAGGGGATAGATTTCTATGTCCCCTTCCCTATATATCTTATTTCTAAGTTGCATGTAAAATTTTTTTTCTTTTGAGCACTTTAAAACTTTGAATTCCAAATTGTCTCCCCTCTTGCCTTCCAACCCACGCTTCCTAAGAAGGCAAGCCATTCAACACAGGTCATACATGTATCATTACATAAAACACTTCCACAATACTCATGTTGTGAAAGCCTAACTATATTTCCCTCCATCCTATCCTATCCCCCTTTATTCAATTTTCTCCCTTGACCCTGTCCATTTTCAAAAGTGTTTGCTTTTGATTACCTCCTCCACCTATCTGCTCTTCCTTCTATCATCCCCCTATTTTATCCCCTTCCCCCTACTTTCCTGTGGGGTTAGATGCCCAATTGAGTGTGTATGTTATTCCCTCCTCAAGTCAAATCCAATGAGAGCAAGATTTACTAATTCCTTTTCACCTGCCCCCTCTTCCCTTCCAACAGAACTGCTTTTTCTTGCCACTTTTATGTGAGATAATTTACCCCATTCTATCCCTCCCTTTCTCCCTCTCTGAATATATTCCTCTCTCATCCCTTAATTTTATTTTTTTTAGATATCATACCTTCATACTCAACTCACCCTATGCCCTCTCTCTCTCTCTCATACATACTTGTATGTATGTATATTCTCTTCAACTATTCTAATATTGAGAAAGGTCTCATGAATTATACATATCATTTTTCCATGTAGGAATGTAAACAAAACAGTTCCACTTTAGTAAGTCCCTTATGATTTCTCTTTCTTGTTTACCTTTTCATGCTTCTCTTGATTCTTGTGTTTGAAAGTTAAATTTTCTATTCAGCTCTGATCTTTTCATTGAGAAAGCTTAAAGGTCCTCTCTTTTATTGAAAATCCATATTTTGCCTTGGAGCATTATACTCAGTTTTGCTGGGTGGGTTTCAATCCTAGCTCCATTGACCTTCAGAATATCATATTGCAAGCCCTTTGATCCCTTAATGGAGAAGCTGCTAAATCTTTTGTTATCCTGATTGTGTTTTCACAATACTCAGATTGATCCCTTAATGCAGAAGCTGCTAGATCTTTTGTTATCCTGATTGTGTTTCCACAACACTCAAATTGTTTCTTTCTGGCTGCTCGCAATATTTTATCCTTGACCTGGGACCTCTGGAATTTGGCGACAATATTCCTAGGAGTTTTCTTTTTGGAATCTTTTTCAAGAGGTGATGGGTGGATTCTTTCAATTTCTATTTTACTCTCTGGTTCTAGAATATCAGGACAGTTTTTTCTTGATAATTTCTTGAAAGATGATGCCTAGGCTCTTTTTCTGATAATGGCTTTCAGGTAGTCCAATAATATTTTAAATTATCTCTCCTGGATCTGTTCTCTAGGTCATTGGTCTTTCCAGTGAGATATTTCACATTGTCCTCCATTTTTTTTTTATTCTTTTGGTTCTGTTTTATAATTTCTTGATTTCTCATAAAGTTACTAGCTTCCACTTGTTCCAATCTAATTTTTAAGTTGTTATTTTCTTCAGTGGTCTTTTGGACCTCCTTTTCCATTTGGCTAATTCTGCCTTTCAAGACATTCTTCTCCTCATTGGCTTTTTGGAGCTCTTTTGCCATTTGAGTTAGTCTATTTTTTAAGGTGATATTTTCTTCAGTATTTTTGGGTCTCTTTTAGCAAATCTTTGACTTGTTTTTCATGATTTTCTTGCATCACTCTCATTTCTCTTCCCAATTTTTCCTCTACTTTTCTTACTTGCTTTTCCAAATCCTTTTTGAGCTCTTCCATGGCCTGAGACCAAATCATATTTTTCTTGGAGGCTTTTGATGTAGGCTCTTTGGCTTTGTTGACTTCTTCTGGCCCTGTGTTTTAATCTTCTTTGTCATCAAAAAAGATCCTAGAGTCTGAGTCTGAGTCTGTGTCCTTTTTCTCTGCCTGGCCATGTTCTCAGCTAACTACTTGACCTTTGAGCTTTTTTTCAGGGTTTGACTGCTTGTAGAGTAGAGAGTGCTTTGTCCCAGGCTTTAGGGGCTGTGCTTCTGTTTTCAGAGCTAGTTCTACACAGCAAGCTCTGCCACAGCAGTGCTCCTTCTCCCCCAAGAATTGTCAACCAGGATTGTGACCCGGATCCAAGCAGAGCAAAGCAAGTCCAGCATTCCCGCTCTGGTCTGCCACTTGATTCCTCTCACCATGTGAGCCAGGGACTCAGGAAGCAGCTGATGCTGGAGCTCTGGAAGTAGCCATGGGAGCTTCCTGCTGCTGCTGTCACCATTGTAACACCACATCTGCCACCCCTAGGGCTGGGGCTGGACAACTCTCTAACCTGATCTAGCTGTTTTCCCACTAACCTGCTCTGTGGTTTTTCGTGTTTGTGGGTTGAGAAGTCTGGTAACTGCCACAGCTCAATGATTCATGGCCATAAGGCCTGCTTTGGCCGACTTCCATCTGCTGTGTCCTGGGGCAGCCCATGCTGGGCTGTGCTCTGCTCCCAGCACCATGTGATAGCCCCATCTGAGCTACCATCCTGGCTCTCCTTGGCTGGAGACCTGCTTCCCTCTGCTATTTCATGGGTTCCACAGCTCTAGAATTTGTTTAGAGCCATTTTTACAGTGTTTGGAGGGATTTGGGGGAGAGCTTAAGCAAGTCCCTGCTTTCCAGCCTCCATCTTGGCTCCACCTCCTCTAATTTCTATTTTTAATAAAAATACAAATCTAAAATCAAGTTATAACAACAACGAGGAGAAGCTGCAGAGAAGCACATCACATAGAGATGGTCATGCCCAAAGCCTGAAATGCAGACATTGCCCTTTTTTTAGAGGATTTCCTGTCATTGTCTAGTGAGTCATTGTCAGGCCCTGCAAACTCACTGTTTACTTTTAAGTTTTAAGGTTACTGATTCTGTTGTGCGTTATGTTCTGGACAATCAGAAATCAATGTTCTTTTTTAATGTTCCCAAATTTATAAAGGAAAAGAGAAGTAATTGCCGCTTTCATTTAATAGGGCTACACTTTTTGAAGTTGTGGCAATGTTTGTGGAGTGAAATAAGCATGGACTGATCTGTCTCTGATCTCCCAGCTTTATATTAGAATCCTATGGTCCACAATTTTAGTTAAAATGAAGCAGTGAGGAAGAGGATGTTTGTGTGCAAAGCTTCCTACCCTAATTGTTACTTTCTTTAAAAATCTAAAAAAATAAAATAAAATCGGTGCTTCGAAGGGGAGAATGCCGGCAAGAAGGGATCTCATTCTGCTTTTGATGACTTTAATTTTGGTTCCCACTTTAAAAAAAAATTGTTCCTTCTTCCTCACAACCAGTACTTTCTCTCTCTACTCACACTACAACTGCCCTAGTCTAGGTCTTCATTGCCTTTTTTCCTAGACTTTCGAAATGGCTTGCTAATTGTTCTCCCTAATCAGGTTTCTGTCCTTGCCAAACCATCCTTCACAGAACTGCCAAGTGGACTCCCCAAGTTGTAAATGGGCCCCCTCACACAAATCATTGTGTATTTATTTTATATGTCATGTATTTGCTATCCTCATATGATATAAGCTAGACTGGCGATATCTGTGGTCAGAGACCATTTTCACTTTTTGACTTTTTGTCCCTTTTTCTTAGTGTCATAAATAATACTTAGTATCATGTCTAAGAAATGATTGTTTATTACTTGACTAATTAATTGACACATTTCCTAAAGGCAAATAACTTTTATATTGGTATCCTTAGCAAGTAGCACTATGCTTATTCCACAGAAGATATTTTTAAAATATTGAATAATTGATGGACTGATTCCAAAGGGTGAAAAATTATCCCTAATTTATCCTGTCCATAGTCTTTTCCAATCCAAATAGCAAATTCGAGGCTTTAAAAGCATAGTCATAGTGCAGTCAGTATTGGCGTGATGAGTACTTGTGAAGGAAAGGCCCTCCTATCATATGAAATAGTATGACTTAGAAATGCTATGAGTTAATTATAATCACAGCAGCAATAATGTTTATAGTGACCCAAGTGATTTCTCTAATGTGATTTTTCATCATTACCCTCCCTGTTCTGCTCTTGACTTTACCGACAAAATCATTCCTCACCTACTGTCTACTACATTCCTCCTACTATCTCATCACTGAACTTCCTTTGTGTCTAGCACCTGCATGAGCTGAAATATCCAAATATCCCTGCCCCCTTCTTACCTGGAATATCCCTTTATGACATCAGCTGCCTTCTCCCATTCTCAAGCTCCTCCTAGGGCCTCCATTTTGCAAAGTGGTCCAGTTGCCCAGGCTTCAATTCCCTTCTCATCTCCTGACTTTGTTCAGTTGTTGGGGTTCAGTAATTTTAGTCATGTATGATTCTTTGTGACCCTATTTGGGACTTTCCTGGCAAAGACACTGGAGTAGTTTGCCATTTTCTTCTCCAGTTCATTTCAGGTAAGGGAACTGAGGTAAACAGGGTTAAGTGACTTGCCCAGGGTTATGCAACAAATAAGTGTCTGAGACCAGACTTTAATTCACAAAGATGAATCTTATTGACTTCAGGCCTGTCACTCTATCCACTGCACCAGCTAACTGCCTTCTTAACTTCACAGACTTCAAAATCCCTGTTCTGGGTACATTTCTTCTGTGCTGCCTCCCCTCCTCCCATCAGCTATTTCTTGCATGTTGCCTTTCCCTATTATAAAGTATGTTCTTTGAGGATAGAGACTATTTTTTGCTTGTTTGGGGTTTTTTTGCTTGTATTTGTACCCTCAATGCTTAGGAAAGGCTCTGGCACATAGTAAGCTCTAGATTAATACTTATTTCCTTCCTACCCAATGCAAGAGATTTATGTTATGAATTAAACCTAAATATCATACAGATTTATCTGATCAGAATGCTCCAAGTCACAAAAGAGTATGGAGGTTAGTATGACTGAATATGGAGTGTTACTTAAAGTGGAGAGCATTTGACCTGTCAATAAGAAAATATTATGCAATATTGATAAAAAGATAAAAAAGTTAAATATTCTTTGCCTTCAAGGAGAGGAAGACAACATATGTAACTGGCACAGGCTTTCAAATAGGAAGAGACAGACAGTCTGCTTTTGTCTTAGATAGGTCACTAGCATAAATCAGGTCTGCTGCTCCAGGGTGCCTTCCCTCTAGGCCAATTAGTTACTCAGGAGCCAAAGTCAAAATGTTATTTTGGAGCAATGGTTTAACCAAAGTGTAGCATGAATCTTAAGCTGGTTAGCAAACATGATTCAGAGAAACCAAATCAGACAGAGAGAAATACATTAGGTAGTATATGAGGGGAAGGAAGTGGACTTTCCAGGGAACTGTAGAAGGGATGAAGGAAGTGATTAGAAAGTCACTGTAGAATGCCTTTTAACCTGGGGAAGCAATAGTTAAAGACCAGATAGGAAAGTGCCTTCCTCATTTTGGATTCCTGGTACCAGGACATTTCTTACATTACCAGTAGCAGCTTTAGCATGATCTGAAGGCAGAGGGTTCTCAACTTTTTCTGAGTTGTGGGTCTATATGGCAGTCTTATAAAGCCTATGGATTCCTTTTCAATATGTTTGTTTTTAAATGCATAAAGTTCATAGGATTATAAAGGAAACCAAATTGAAATATAATGGAAAAGAAAGCTTATAGATTCCAAGTTAAGAACCTTTGAACTATAGGATCCAAATAGAAACTAAGACTTGGAAACAGTTTTGGGGATGGAGGAGGGAAACTATTATTCCAATAAGCAGTAACTAACCCAGATGCCTTTCACTTCAGAAGTAACCTATACTAAGAAAAGATATCTTTTGCTTCTAATTTAATTTATAGAGTCTTTCATGCACCCTCCTACTGCCCACCATATTTGTTGCTGTGTTTTGTTTCTTTGATTTTTTAGATATAAAATTTTGGTCAGATCTTTAATGCATTAGTGTTGCTGATGCTGTGGAAAGAATGGGGCAGGGAGGTGCTTTACCTTAGTCCTGATGTGACCAGCAATTGTCTCACCAGGGCAATGAGGGTAGAATATATGAGGAAGAGGAACTGAAGATGGAGAAGGGTCAGGTACTCTCAAGTCCAAGCTAAAGAATAAATTCATTTGAATTAAGGAAAAAATTATTAAAATATCTGATATATACTGGACATTGTGCTCAGAAGGTATGGCATGCTCAGAGGAACAGGGCAATACCATCAACAAATTCATGGGTCTGGGGTAAGAGTCCAGAAGCTACAACAGAGTTAGAGGGAAAGTCATGAACAGTTAAGGTACAAAACATTCTTGTTTACCCAAGCATTGCTAGGAGCCACATTCTTGGCAAGCCTAACTCAACTGCCCTAGTTCATTTCAATTCATTTCCACTTAATGAACATTTAGTAAAACTGTGATGTGACAGGAGAGAAGCTTTATGGCATTGCCCAACCAGTTTATGTCCCATGTTACTGTCTAAAACTGTAAGTTGCAGAACAGGTCCTCATCTGCATTGTTAGGTTTTCCTGAATGGAAATTCTCTATATGTATGAAATCACAGATGTGGTTAAAAATAGATAAGCAAATTAAGAAAAAGAATCAATGAGCACATAAATAAATGAACAATAACAAGCACACAAATATAGATGAGAGAGAGAGAGAGAGAGAGAGAGAGAGAGAGAGAGATTATGTACTTTGGATGCAACTATGGGCTAGATACAGGTTTGCAAAGACAGAAAAAGAAATAGTCCATGACATAAAATAACTTAAAGTTTATTGGGAGATGGGACACATATTGTACATATATATGTATGTGTATATATATATATATATATATACACACACACACACACACACACAGACATGTATATGTGTGTGTATATGTGTATATAAGTGCTTTACAATTATTATTTCATTTGATCCTCACTATAATCCTTACATTCTACAATACATAAAGGGGTGTTATTCTAGGCCTTCTGTCCAACACAAAAAGAAGAGAGAAATATGGCCTCCTATTTATACCGGCCATGAGACTTTAGGTCTTTGTGCTCAAAAACCAAGGAATTAAGTGTGGCTGATGCTAGAGGGGCAGATGAAGTAGGATTGAAGGCTCATATATTGGGGGAGGGAGTAGGTAATGTTATACCCATTTTATAGTTGAAGAAACTGAGGCAGACAGAGGTTAAGGGACTTCCCCAAAGTCACAGAGCTAGGAAGTATCTGAGATCAGATTTGAACTCAGGCCTCCCTGACTCCATGCTAGGTGTTCCATCCGTTGCACCATCTCATTACCTCATAAGCTGAGCCTTGAAAGGATTTAAGAGTTCTAATAGATGGAGATGAGGACAGAGGATGTTCCAGGAATTTGGAGGGTAAGTGGGGAGGAGGGTCTGTGCAAAGGCATGGAGAAGGGTGGATGGAATTAAATGTATGGGAACACTGAATTCAAGTGTATCAAGTTAAATTCATGTGAACTGATACCTTTGGGGGCCATCTATCTAGAACAAGAGATTATTTACACCCCACAGTCAGTATTAAATAGACAACATGAGAGAGCTAAAAAATAAAAAAAAAAACCATTGGATGTGGAATCAGAAAATTTGGATACAATATGTACTCTTTTTTTACTAGCTAAATTACTTTGAACTCTCTAGAGTAGGTGTCAAAATGGCAGAAGGAAAAAAAGCATTGACTCTGGAGTCAAAGGACTGGGCTTAAAACCCTACCTTTAATGATTGGTCAAATAACTTAACCTTTCTGGACCTCTATTTCTCTATTTGTAAAAAGACATTAGACTATATATTTTCCATGGCCTCTTCCAGAGTTAAATCTATGATCCTTAAGCCTCAGTTTCTTCATCGTTAAAACGGTGATAACAATATCTATACTATGCCTTACAATGTTCTTGAAAGGATAAAAATAGATAATTGAGTCTAGTTATTTATAAATATTAAAGATTATTTCGTATGCGCTATGATCATGATAGTAGCAGAATAACTATAAAATTCTATGAGGTAAGTGAACTGGAGACAACATTAGTTCTGGCTATGAATGCTGTCTTTTTCTATTCTGGCCCATCCTCTCATATGCTTTCATGTTTTGTTTTGTTTTTGTTTTTTGATCTCTTTTCTCCCTACAATGACTGATAATTTCATTGGTGAAAGGCATGAGAAAACTGGCTCAACCAATTCAGATCAGTAATTTTTCTATAACTTATAGAGAGTATTCTTTGACAAATTAATATCATGTCAGACTTCACCCTTAGTGATGACAGCATGCTATTCGTGTATATGTATATATGTATATATGTGTGTATATATGTATGTATATATGTATATACGTATATATGCATATACATGTAGGTAGGTAGGTGTGTGTGTGTGTGTGTGTGTGTGAGAGAGAGAGAGAGAGAGAGAACATTTACCAAGTATTTATTATGCACCAGACAGAGTGCTGTGAAATATAAATATAAGCAAAGAAAACCATCCCTTCCCTCCTCCCTTCCTTCAAAGAGCTTACATTTTATAATGCATAAAGGGGTGTTGTTCCAAGCCTTCTGTCTAACACAAAAAGAATAGAGAAATATGGCCTTATACTCATACAACCATGAAACTTTAGGTCTTTGTGCTCAAAAACCAAGGAATTAAGTATAGTTGATGCTATAGGGGAAGATGAGGTGGGATTGAAGGTTCATATATTAGCCATACCACAAAACATTCATTGCAAAGGCATTGTTACAGTTACTTTAAGAGGAAAAAAACAGCTGGGGCAAGAAAGGTCGGTAAACAGAGGAAAAGGAATAGATTTCTAAGTTATTTATTTACATGATACTATTTCTCCCCTGAGGACAGGTAGGCAATTAAAAAACCAACCATTATTTTAATATTGGTGAATATCATTCTCTCTCAGCGGGACTCGGAATAATTTTATAGGAACCTGTCATGTCCAGATTACTTAAAGGAATTTCCACTGAAATCCTCCTTGAATGTCCCATCATGATATGGTGATGCTGCTGCTGTATCCTTAAAAGGTTAAGTGTCATAGAACGTAAACCCTCTCAAGTCTTATCACAGTGGCCTGGATGTGAGAGGGAAAATCTAATTTTGGAGAAGCTTATCAAAAAGTTGGCCACTGGGTGATACAAATTTTTGGCTATAACAAATTGCAAAGCCTTTCTGGAAAGGCATGAAGGGTTTGAGATTGATATCTGTGGAAAGGACTCTTCCATAATACTGCAGATCACTAAAGGATTTAAAGTGGGGTAAGAATTTTCTGGTCCCAATAACATTTTAGAATTAGTCACAAAATAATACTGCAAAGTAATGTATTATTTTTAGATTTGTTATTCTAGGGTAAAAGTCTAAAGCAGAACAATGATAAAAGAACTGGAAAGGAAACCATACACTAAAATGTCAATCAGTTTCTATTGAACTCTTTTCTCAAATATGCCACAGCAAGCAAGCATCCTGCTCCTCTCTTTAGTTTTATAGATCCTTTAACTACTACATTGTGAAAAGCATTGGCTTTTAGGCATGAACAACTTGTTCTGGTCTGAAAGAATGAAGACATGCGCAGGCAGTAATTTAAAATGTCATAGTAAGTAAATATATGGGAAAAGGAGATATATGGAACCAGGCCCCATCCTCTCTTGCCAACCCCATCGTACATTGCTCCCCTTCTGCCATGTGAAGGTCCAATCAAACTGACATTCTCTCTGTTCTTCTCACATGGTTTTCCATCTCCCATCTGTTACCAATGCCTGAAATTCACCTCCTCCATACCCAAACCTCTTGGAAGTCCTCTCTTTCCCTCATGACACTGTTCAAATGTTGCTGGCCTCCCTCCCAAACTACCTTATTTTTAACTGTCTTGGATTCATTTGTACTTTTCTATGTAGGAGAGTCAGCTGACATAGTGGTTAGAAAACCAGATTGAGAGTCAAGGAAATGTCAGTGCAAGTTTAACCTCTGACATATTGATTGTGTAACCCTGGACAAGTCATTCTCAGTGCTCTAGAAAGAAATGTGAAACTCACTGGCCATCTGCAGCTCACAAAACTGCTAAATACATAAGGGAAACAGATTAAAATGTAATTGGGAAAATAAAAATACAATACAACATAGATCAGATTAATTTGTAGTTTTTAGGACATTAAAATACAATTGGGAATTATTTAACAAAATGAATAATATCCAATAAAACACGGATACCATTACATTTTAAAACTTAGTCTACATGTGGCCTCCAGGAATCCTTAAGTATGGATTACCAGCCCTCATTTCCATATGAGTTTGATAACACTGACCTAGATTATCACTGAGATTGGTTCAGGGTCTAAATCTATGGCACTCTGACCAGAATATGACCAGAAAAGTACTTAATCAGTTATGAAACCAGAGCCAGCCAAAGGAGATGTACAGTCTAGGTATTACACTAGCACAAATAAAATGTAAAGAAGAAAAAAACTCTAGGATTCTGGGTAGGTGCAACTACGTGGCACAGTAGAAAGAATGACTGGTCTGGAGTAAGGAAGACCCTTCTTCCTGAGTACAAATCTGGCCTCAGACACAATCTGGCATATCAGACACTTACTAGCTTTGTGATCCTGGGCACACCATTTAACCTTGCTTGGCTTAGTTCCTCATCTGTAAAATGAGCTGAAGAAGAAAATGGCATGACTACAAAGGGGAGAAATGAGAGGACATTCCCTTCCACCGTTTTGCAGAGAAGGGAGTTCAACAGATATGGGATACTGCAATTTTTTTCATTTTTTTATGTTTTACTGTGGTTTTTGTTCTTCTGTTTTTTTGGTTTGGTTTGGTTTTGGAGTTTTTATCTTTTGATTTTATTTATTTTTTTCTTTTTAAAATTATGTATTATATGTGATGACTTTGTGGAAGTGATTAGGTTTAAGGAAACAGGAAGAAATTTAGGCAATGTGAAAATAAAAGATGTCAATAAAATTTTATTTAAAAATGAAATGGAGGTAAGTATAAGCTAGGGCTGATTCAGGCTGGCCTATTGCTTCAGGTTTAGAACTTACAGAACATCTAATAGTTTATAAATGGAAATTTACTCAGCCATAGCAAAGAAGAGACATTCACTGAGGACACAGAATTTATTTAGTTTGGCACAGCTTGTTGGTCTCTGTGTTGGCCATGTTGGTCTACCAGGGAAGAACCTGAAGGAAGAGCTCCTAACTCCACATTTGTTGGTTTTTGTAATTAGACCACCAGGAAATGGTTCAGGCCTTATTCCTCTGAGCCATTTTAAGTCTTTAGGAGATTTTCAGTATTTTTAGAGAAAGATTAGACTAATGGCTTATGATATTTTTCCAGGAGGAGGTGTGATGGAAAGGGCAGAGGTTTCTAAGAATCGCACAGTTCTTAGACCAAGTACAAAAATGAATTAAGGGGAAGCCAGGTGGCGCAGTCAGTAGATAACCAGCCCTGGAGTCAGGAGGGCCTGAGTTCAAATCCGGCCTCAGACACTTTACATATGTACTAGCTGTGTGACCTTGGGCAAGTCACTTAACCCCAATTGCCCTTCCTTCCCCCCTCCAAAAAAAAAAACCCAAACAGACAAAAAATGAATTAAACTGTCAGTACCCTGAACATGAGATTTTCTCCAATGATCAAGAATTTGACTCACTATTAGAAGAAGAGCTACCACATACATAAATCAAGTAATGGCAAATTTATGTTGTAATGGATCTTTTTAGGAGATCTGAACATTTGGGGAACTAAGATATGAGGTAATGTTATGATTATCAATAAGTAATTCTTATTTGGATAATACCTCATAGTTTTCGAAGTCCTTTCATATCCATCATCTTTTTTGAGCTTTAGAACAACCCTGTGGGGTATATTACTCTTATTTTACAGATGAGGAAACAAACTAAGCAATTTGCTGAAGGTCAGAGTTAATATGAAATATTTCCCTAATTTATGAATTCTATAAGAGAATATTGCTGTATTCAATTCCTGTATCATGAGGTATATCTTCTATAGCAAAGGTATTCCTAAAGTTTCAGAGAGAGGAATGAGGACCATATTAAGGGAGTTCCTTTGGTAACATGGGGTTGTGTAGAAGCGAAAAAGGACCTCCTAATGGGTGGGCTCAGACAGCTTACATGTATTGGGAGAATAAAGAGGAAAAAATGATATTTCATTTGTCTTGGTTGTTGAATCCTTCAGAAAGTACTTTAGGATGGAGAACAGGTGTTATTCCATCTTATTCCACTTTAGGATTAAAATAGCCTTAAGTTATACTATTTTGGTTACTTTGCCAACTTAAGAAATATTTTGGACCCAGATTAGAATTTCACACATAAAATATCCAAGTGAGAGCAAAACTGAATAGTAGAGTCAAATAACAGATTAACGGGGGGGGAGGGGGAAGGGGAGAGAGAGAGAGAGAGAGAGAGAGAGAGAGAGAGAGAGAGAGAGAGGGAGAGGAGAGAGAGACAGAGAGAGAGAGAGACAGAGACAGAGAGAGAGAGACAGAGAGAGAGAAAGAGAGACAGAGAGAGAGAGAGGAAAAGCCAATTTAACTTAATTGTAGTCAAAATAACATCCAAACATGGAGGTTTCTGTATGACAGAGCTGTGTATCCAGGCCTTAGTAACTAGCCATCAGGGACAGAGGGTTTGCCAAGGAGGCCCACCAGAATTCAAGCTAGATCTAACAAGTTCTTTTCACCCTATTCAGAACTATGAAGCTTCAGAAAGAGGAGGGAGCAATCTACTCTGAAACTATGGGAATGAGATAAAGTAGGCTGTTCAAGGATTTGGAAAGAACACAAAATACCCACCCTGATCCTGTCTTCATTTCTTAGTAGCACATCATTCGGTACTATGCACTTCTTGTCCTTTTGGAATGGGATTACCATTTTAGTTTAGTCAAGGAGGAACAGAGGAGAAAAAATGATGTGGTTTGGGAGGTAAGTTAGGATCAACTCTAGACAAAATGAAGTGGCAGGACACATTTGTCTTAAGTGCCCATCATCTTCCAAATCTGCTCCCTTTCTATAATACCCCACTCCTGCCTTTCACAGATGCTGCTAGTATTTAAAGATGCCTGCTAAAGTAGTTATGTTTCACATTTCCCTTGCCTACTGACTGTAAACTAGACCAGGGTTGTCCAAACTTAGGTTTTTATTGAAACAATATACAATATTTTTTGATTTGTCATTTTAGTGAGAGCTCTGTAGTAGCTCAGCTGCATTTACAAAAGCATTTATGTAGGGGTGGAGCCAAGATGGCAGCTGGAAAGTAGGGACTTGCCTAGGGCTCTTCCCCAGGACCTTCCAAACACCCATAAAAATGGCTCTGAACAAATTCTAACCTCCAGAACCCACAAAATAGCAGAGGGAAGCACAACTCCAGTGCAGGACAGCTTGGATGGTCGCTGGGTAAGGTCTATAACAGGGAGCTGGGAGCAGAGCACAGCCAGCGTGGGCTGAGCCTGGACCAACCAAACTGGAAGCTGGGTGGAACAGGCCATAGCATTCTGAATCAGTGAGCTGTGGCAGTTACCAGAATTCTCAACCCACAAACACCAAAGTCAACAGAGAAGGTAAGTGGGAAAAGCTGCAGGGACAGAGTGAAAGGAGTTCCCAGTTTGGCCACTGCCACGGGGCAATGGAGGTGGTGCAGCTACAGAACTACAGCTGCAGGTTGCTTCTGGCCCCAGGCCCACCAGGTGGGAGGAAATAAGCGGCAGATAAGAGCAGAAGTGCAGAGCCTGCTCAGATCTGAGTCGCAGTCTAGGTTGGTGGTTCTTAGGGGAGAAGGAGCACTGGTGTGGAAGAGCTTGCTGAGTAGAAATAGCTCTGAAGACAACAGCACAGTCCCTCAAGCTTGGAACAAAGTACTCTCTGCTCTACAAGCAGTCATACCCTTATGAAAAACTCAAGGGTCAAGTAATAGGCTGGGAACATGGCCAGGCAGCAAAAAATGGACTCAGATTCAGACTCAGACTTTGGAATCTTTCTTTGGTGACAAAGAAGACCAAAGCATATGGCCAGAGGAAGTCAATAAAGTCAAAGAGCCTACACCAAAAGCCTCCAAGAAAAAACATGAACTGGTCTCAGGCCATGGAAGAACTCAAAAAGGATTTGGAAAAACAAGTTAGAGAAGCAGAGGAACAATTGCGAAGAGAAATGAGAGTGATGCAAGAAAACCATGAAAAACAAGTCAATGACTTCCTAAAGGAGACCCCCAAAATACTGAACAAAATAACACCTTAAAAATAGACTAACTCAAATGGCAAAAGAGCTTCAAAAAGCCAATGAGGAGAAGAATGCCTTGAATGGCAGAACAGGCCAAATGGAAAAGGAGATCCAAAAGACCACTGAAGAAAATACTACCTAAAAAATTAGATTGGAGCAAGTGGAAGCTAGTGACTTTGTGAGAAATCAAGATGTTATAAAACAGAACCAAAGGAATGAAAAAAAACTGGAAGACAATGTGAAATATCTCATTGGAAAAACCACTAACGTGGAAAATAGATCCAGGATAGATAATTTTAAAATGATTGGACTACCTGAAAGCCATGATCAAAAAAAGAGCCTAGATAACATCTTTCAAGAAATTATCAAAGAGAACTGACCTGATATTCTTGACACAGAGGGTAAAATAGAAATTGAAAGAATCCACTGATCGCCTCCTGAAAAAGTTCCCCAAAACAAAACTCCTAGGAATATCGGGGCCAAATTCCAGAGCTCCAAGACCAAGAAGAAACTACTGCAAGCAGCCAGAAAGAAACAATTTGAGTATTGTGGAAACATAATCAAGATAATACAAGATCTAGCAGCTTCTACATTAAGAGATTGAAGGGCTTGGAATATGATATTCTGGAGGTCAATGGAGCTAGGATTAAAACCAAGAATCACCTACCCAGCAAAACTGAGTATCATGCTCCAAGGCAAAATATGGATTTTCAATAAAATAGAGGACTTTCAAGCTTTCTCAGTGAAAAGACCAGAGCTGAATAGAAAATTTGACTTTCAAACACAAAAATCAAGAGAAGCATGAAAAGGTAAACAAGAAAGAGAAATCATAAGGGACTTACTAAAGTTGAACTGTTTTATTTACATTCCTACATGGAAAGATGATGTGTATAATTCATGAGACCTCAGTATTAGGGTAGCTGAAGGGAATATACATACATACATACATACATACATATATATATATATATATATATATATATATATATATATACACACATATACATGTGCACCCACACACACACACACACACACACACACACACACACACACACATATATATATATGTGTGTGTGTGTGTGTGTGTGTGTAGACAGAGGTCACAGGGTGAGTTGAATATGAAGGGATGATATCTAAAAAATAATATCCATTTAAGGGATGAGAGAGGAATATATTGAGAAAGGGAGAAAGAGAAATAGAATGAGGTGAATTATCTCATGTAAAAGTGGCAAGAAAAAGCAGTTCTGTGGGAAGGGAAGAGGGGGCAGGTGAGGGGGAATGATTGACTCTTGCTGTCATCAGAAATGACCTGAGAAGGGAATACCATACACACTCACTTGGGTATCTTACCCCACAGGAAAGAAGGAGGAAGTAGATAAAAAAAGGGGGACAATAGAATGGAAGCCAGATAGGGGGAGGAGGTAACCAAAAGCAAACACTTTCGAAAAGGGACAGGGTCAAGGGAGAAAAGTGAATAAAGGGCGATAGGATAGGAAAGAGCAAAATATAGTTAGTCTTTCACAATATGAATATTGTGGAAGGATTTTACATAATGATAGGCATGTGGCCTATGTTAAATTGCTTGCCTTCTTAGGGAGGGTGGGTGGGGATGGAGGAAGGGAGAGAATTTGGAACTCAAAGTTTTAAAAGCAGATGTTCAAAAAAAATTTTGCATGCAACCAGGAAATAAAATATACAGGCAATGGGGCATAGAAATCTATCTTGCCTTACAAAAAAGTAAGGGAAAAGGGGATCGGGGGGGGGTAGTGGGGTGACAAAAGGGAGGGCTGACTGGGGAACAGGGCAATCACAATATATGCTATCTTGGAGTGGAGGGGAGGGTAGAAAGTGGGAGAAAATTTGTACTTCAAACTCATGTGAAAATCAATGCTGAAAACTAAAAATATTAAATAAATAATGCATTTACGTAAATTTCTATGCTTGTGGGTGGTCACATAAATCGGGACACATGCAGCCCTTGCCTCATTTTGGACAGCCCTGAGCTAGACTATAAACTCCTAGGCGGTAGGACTACTTATGCCTTGTTACACCTTCCATGGGCTTAATTAGTAGATGTTAAGTTTTTAAATATGGAGCATTCAATGTCAATATTTCCATTGTCCGGTCAAAACTTGATACCAGGAAAAATATTTAAAACTCATCTACAGTAAGGAATAGAGGACTAAGAATGTTCTAAAGTGTTACTGCTCACAGAGATACATGCATGTTAACAGGAATCTAAGCATTATCGATGAAGAATAAAATTCTAAGGGTGAAATTTTGTAAGTTAGCCAGTGTGGGAGGTGGGAACCTTTTGAAACACTTCTGAAATCATACCACCAGATGACCATGTATTATGGTAAGCCTAAATTAATAATGTCTAAATTGGATCAAATGTGTGAGTCATAATTTCTTCTACCAGTTTATATATATAACTGGATATTGAAATATTGAACCATTTTGACGAGGTGATTGGCTCATCAACAGTTCACTGTCTGCTCAAAAAGAAAGTAATTTGGTAGTGAGGATGATTCCAGTCCTTACTTGATAAACAGTTTTGATGGAATCATGCACAAGGTAGTCAAAAACTACTAATGCTAAGTCATATCTGTATACTATTTTAATGTTTCAATTTCTAGTCAATTAAAAGTATTCATTTTTTTCTCATAATAAAAAAATTCCTAAATGTTCTGTTTCTATAAAGTATTTTATCATCCTTCCAGCCACCCATGTTCACAATCCTCAATCATTCTTTATTCTTCATTATCCTTCATTTCCATATTTGTGTTTGATATTTTCTTCTTTTTAGTTCTACCTCTACTTCACACCGCCACGGTTTTAGTTTAGGCCATCATTATTCCTCAGCCGGACTATTCCAGTAGCCTCCTAGTTCTTATCTTCACCTAAATCTCTTCCCTGATCCAACCCATTCTTCACACAGCTGCCAAACTGGTACTCCTAAACTCATAGGTCTGACTATGACTACCTTGCTCTTAACAATTCAAGGACTCCCTACTGTTTCTGTGACAAAACACAAATTCTGATTTCCCCTCTTTAGCATTTAAAGCCCTACATAGTCTGGCTCCATTTAATCTTTCTAGGATCCTTTCACTTACCTTCTTTTGTGCCCTCTTTGTTGCAGCAAAACTAGCCTATTAACTGTTTATCCACATGCAACATTCAGTCTCCTAAGGCTCAGTTCAGATGCCACCTCCTATAGGAAGCCCTTCCTAATCCTTCTAGTACTTAATTTACTCTCTCCCCAACATTCTTTTGTATTTATTTTATACATATTTTTAATCATCTTTTTTAAAGACACCTTGGCTAGGAGATATCCTCTCCTCCTATCCAATCCCAGCTCTTGACTCATGAATGGACTGGGTTCAGCCCTGGGGGAGGCCAGCATTTAAATAGAAGGATAAGGCTCTTTTTCATTATGTCTAGCTCTTTATATCCCTATCCCAGAGACTCAGGGAAAATCACTTAATGCTTAAATTTGGTTCAAGTCATCTTCTAAAAAGAGATTATAATGGTGTTAATATAGATTAGCTATATGACAGCTATTTATTTCCTTCAAACAAAAGAAATACTGAAAAGCCTTAACAGTGTATATTAATAGAGACTTAACACATGAAATAGTAACCTCTAATAATTTATTTTATACTCTTCCTGGAGGCTAATGCTTAAAACACCAAAATACAAAATAATCTGCAGGATTATTGACCAGCTACATCATTTTCTCTTTTGCTCTGTCTTTTCTAAATAACTCCCTCAAGGACCAAATCTATTGACAAGCCAAAGCATGACTTGGGTTCATAGTGCTGCTGGTGGTCAACTTCTCTGAGAAAGGTATATTTACAGAAAACTCCTTCTTCCTTCAGGGAATTTTAGCTGAAGAACCTAGGAACTCCTGAACTTCCTAATTAGCCACTCTCCAGAAGTTCATCTCTTATATTTGCTGTTTAGTCACTTACAGAAAGAAGTGAAAGCATCCAGGTTACTGTGGTCTAGGATCAGGTTCCCTGGGCAGCCCATGTGCATCACGATGTGCATCATTGGCCTTCTTGCTGTTTCTTCCACACAACAAATGTCTTCCCTACTGACCTTTGCTTCCTGGCTTTGCAGAATTCCTGTAAGATTCATTCCCAATCCCAACTTCTGTAAGAGGCCTTTACTAGCACACACCTACACACTTACCTCAATGCCTCCCCCACCCCAAGATTACCTCCCTTTTACACTATATATGTGTATATATATATATATATATATATATATATATATATATATGTATATATATATCTATCTTATATGTTAAAATTCTGTTTCCTTTACTAAAATATGAGCTCCTTGAGGGCAGTAATCATGCTTTTGGCCTTTAATTATACCCCCAACCCTTAGCATTGTACCTCAAAGACAGTAAGTGCCTGATAAATGCTTGGTGACTGATTCAATGCTGTATAGATTCAGTAGAGGAATATCTTTCCCCCAACATGAAAAAAATAAATGAAAGAGACCTCCACTCCCTGGACAAATGGAAGAAAATGAACCAAAGGGCTTCTTCTATTGTTTTAAGGTCTACTGGTAAGATTTTCTTCATGGTGCGGGAGGCAATCCTCTTGGCATAGCATCCCATCATGGTGGGGAAGAGGAGGTCCAGAGTGATGCACATGTTATTTAACGAAGGACTATAATTCCTCTCTTACCCCCTACAAAACCAATACCCTTTTGCCCATGGGACCACCTCCATACAAGACCCTTTCCCCCACTCTCCAGTAGAATATAAGGTCTGTTTTCATATCTTTGTCTTTGCATCTGCAATGACCAGTGCCATATACATAGTACACCCTTAATAAATGCTTGTTAGATTGAAATACACACATACATACATATACATATATATATAAAATATACATATACACATACACATACATACATATACATATATACACATATACACATACACATACACACGCATATACACACACACATACACATACATATACATACACATACACATATACATACACATATACCCACATATATCTTTACAGGGATTGTACCAGATCATCTCTAAGGTGTCTTAGAGCACTAAACCGACCATCCCATTCCTGAGGTCACATGATGATGACAGAATGATGTTGTTTTCCCTTTAGAATCGAATAAGCTACCAGGATTAACATTAGAAATCAGATGTATCCACAGCTCCCAAAGACAATGAGAACCAGGTGTGCACAGGGGGAACGTATTTCCTGCACATTTGCAAGAACCAAGTGCAAATAAAACATTCTGGGGTGTGGCAAATGGTTGATATTTTCTAAGTTTTGCCTAACACAAGAGCAATTCTGAAAGTTCCACTACTTTGCCCAACTATTGTTAAATGCATCCCACAAGTGCAAGATAATGGGTGTAATTATGGTACAGTCAGATTACAAAAAAGAAAAAGAAACATAAGCTTGCTTGGTTCCAGTTTGCTGGTCAAAGCCAATTTCAAGAGATTTAATTTCTCTACAAAACAGCCTTTCCATGCAGCAAGTGGAGATCAAATAGCTTCGTGTTTGTCAGGGAAAGTACACTCAGTCCCAGAAATCGCATTTGGTACCGGAAAGCCAACAAGCTTCCCTGTGATTTTTCAACCACTGTCAAATCAGGCAGGCCCTTTTTATTTCAAATATGAAAAGAAGCCTCAAATAAAGTACCTAGATAAAATTCCTGCATCATTCATTGTGTCTCTAATAAGTAACTCAGGTCTGGCAAAAAATGAAAGCATCAGAAATTAAGGGAAGGAGAGTCAGCAATTTCCTTCTCCTTCTCTTTTGCCCTCAAAAAGAGAGGTTGCTGTGTACACCAAGCAATCCACCAAGTGACTGCTTTTCCAAGATCAAACTAACTGAGTTATACCCTTTCCTTTGCATTTCCTCAGTGGTCATTTCATCAGCCTTCCAGGATTTATCTGTGTGTGAAATTGCCTAAGAGAAAGATGGCATTTCTGGGCATGAGAGGAGCAGAAGTGAAAGAGGACCAAGGAGTTCTAGGCTAAAAATATTTGTAGACAGGTATGGTTCAGCTTCCCCAAATCCACCCCAGAAGGTCTGAGAGTAACTCAAGTCTACTGACTTTGGAGTAATCAACCCAAAAACTCATTTTTTATAGTGTCATTTTCAGTTGTGTCCTACTCTTCATGACCTCGTTTTAAGTGTTCTTGGCAAAGATACTGGAGTAGTTTGTCATTTCATTCTCTGGTTCATTTTACAGATGAGGAAACTGAGGCAAACAGGGGTATAACTTATCCAGGGTCAAACAGCTAGTGAGTATCTGAAACCAGGTTTGAACACACAAAGATGAGTATCCCTGACTCCAGGCCTGGCACTGTATCCATTTTCACCTAGCTGCACCTTTTAATGCTGAGATTTATACTAATGAATGATAAAATACAGAATGAACTGGTGTAAATCCATGGATGGATATAAGTGCTATGCCATTCAAACTGAGCTGATGCATTATGAGAATAGAAGGAAGAGATGTGAAGAAATTTGAGATAATTAGAGAAATCCATTCAAGAGCATACTGAGAATCCATTCAGAATGAAAACATAGAAATATTTCCCTTAGATGAATGAATGATGTTTCATAGAAGTCATTCAGCTATTTCATAAAAACATAAGTTTTCAAGCTTGGCTTTTGGGTAGTACATTGCTTTTTAATCCAAACTGTGCTGTGAAATAAATAGTAAGGCAGCATTTACCCGCCCCCCCCGAGGAACACTTTTACCTCTGAAGCCTCAGCATTGGCTCTTATTGTCTGGTCTAGGGGTGGGAATAGGGGAATGGAATAGAAAGAAGGAAGTAGATAGGAAAATCAAGAAGAGTCAGTGGTTTTAGTACTTGTTCCTTTTAGATTTAAGTAGTAAGAATCTTTAATAGCAAATGTCTGAGGACTGGTAAAAATTTGATCACAGATTATAATTAGAAAATATTGAATTAGTCCAATTCCTTCATTTTAAAGATGAGCAAATTGAGACTGAAAGAGGTTATATGACAGCATGGAAAGAGACACCTAGCTGTCTAATAATAACAACAATTTTGAAGTTCCCACTTCAACTTAATGTTAGTACTATTACAAGAATCAAAGTCTTGACTCCTAGTTCAGTGCTTTTTCTTCTATACTTTATCATCTTCCCTGAATTATTTTATTAAAAGTCCAATATAGGGCAATTTTGTGGACAACCTAGTGAAGCAGCAGAGCTTGTGGTTTTTTGAATGGCTTCTGGAACATACCTGTCAGCTTAGGTCTAAGAAGTGCACTTAGAGACCAGACTAAAAGAATCTTGTTTCCTTTGTGATCAAAGGAGCTGTGAGAATTACTTCTCATTTGGAGTAGGCATAAGGGTGTACTAGGAAGACAATGGGAGACAGTTAAAATCATCCTTATTGTGCTAACATATGCCAAATAATAAGATTATGCTTGTGATAATCCTTCTTTATATTGGTTGTTTCTCACGATCACCTGCCACATAGTAAAATGGCTTTCATATGCAAACCCACTGATTTTCCATGTCTAGTACTGAAGAGAACACAATGAAGACCATTCTCCAATGAAATGGTATAATTTGGGGGGAAGGGTAATCAAATCATAAATATTTTGATTCATAAAGAAGTAGTAGCATAAAGCTACCCAGGGAGAAAAATAACTGGAAGGCGTCAGATTGGGATTTGTTTGGGGAATTAATTCCCTAGACATGTGGCCTAAACTGTGTTATCCTGCTTCTTTCTAAGTAGTAACTATTGAGAAGAAAAGAGATGAAGGGAGAAAGGGTGAAAAAGAAAGAGAAGGAGGGAGGAGGGAGGGAGGGAAGGAGCCAGAGAGAGAGAGAGAGAGAGAGAGAGAGACAGAGAGAGAGAGAGAGAGACAGAGACAGAGACAGAGACAGAGAGACAGAGAGAGACAGAGAGAGAACCAGAGAGAGAAAGACAGAGACAGAGACAGAGAGAGACAGAGACAGAGAATATTTAGAGAGAGGAAAGAAGCCAGTTAAGAGGGAGAGTTTGAAGATTAATGAGAGAGAAAGAGAGAGAGAGAAAGACAGAGACAGAGAGAGAGAGAGAGAGAGAGAGAGAGAGAGAGAGAGAGAGACAGAGACAGAGAGAGACAGAGACAGAGAATATTTAGAGAGAGGAAAGAAGCCAGTTAAGAGGGAGAGTTTGAAGATTAATGAGAGGGAGAGAGAGGGAGAGAGAGAGAGAGAGAGAGAGAGAGAGAGACAGAGACAGAGAGACAGAGACAGAGAGAGACAGAGAGAGACAGAGACAGAGAGAGACAGAGACAGAGAATATTTAGAGAGAGGAAGAAGCAGATAGAGAAAGAGACAGAGACAGGCAGGAAGAAAAGACCGAGAAACGGAGGCATTATCTTAATTGGTCCTTACAATAATGCTACGAGATAGGTTCCCATTTTACAGATGAAGAATTTGAGCCAGTCAGAGGTTAAATGACTTGCCTAGGGTCACATAGCTTAAAAGCGTCTGAGGTCTTGGTGCCTCCTGGTCTAGCACTGTATCCACCCTGCCACCAATCTGCCATATGATATCAATATATAGATTTAGTTTCACTAACTTCTAATTTAAAATAATTTTCTTTCAATTATTTAAAATAATTATTATAAGAAGTGTTCCAGTAGCTTAGCCAGACTGCCCGAGGGGTCTATCACATACATGTACACACACACATACACACACACACACACACACACACACTAATAATTCCTATTCTAGTAAGTACTACACTGATTGCTCCATTGTATAAGAATATCTCGATTTTAATACCTACAGTTAATATCGAAAAATATTCTACAAGATAGTTAGCCCTCTCTTTGCCTCCTTTTCTGTCACTCCTCCATCATCATTGCAGAAATGGAATGGAGACATACCTGACCAAAGGTCATTTTTTTATTCTTCTTCACGCCCTATTCAACCATGAACAAATCATCAATAAGTAACCAGCCTGTTTGTGAAGTCTGTCCATGTTTAACTTGGCTGAGATTCAGAAAGCCTAAAGAATCTTTCACTGGGAGGGACTCATATCCTTTTCACCATGGCAGTGCCTTCCAGGGCCTCTGTTTCATTGGCATAAGCTTCAAAAAATTTAGGTCATTGGCACAAAACAATAAAACATGACAGTGCAATATTGCAGCAGTTACAAGCCCCAAATTCTTAATATTCACAAAATGCCTGGGTTGTATCAGTGCCATAGGCTCAAACTAAAAATTAGTTTGTTATAATCAAACAACACCTGACTAACTTCTGACATTCTCTCCTGGCCATGTCCTTGCCATCCTTTCTTCCTGTCTCCTCATCTTCCTTCCAACTCTGAAACTTTAATTAAATCAATAGTGGAATTGCCCCTGGAAGGTTTAGGGACATCAGTCATATAACATCTTGTCCTAAATAGTCCTTCCTTGTCGAAACTCCTCTATACATGTTGTCACACCCTTTTAGAAGGGAAGCTCCTTGGGGAAAGAACACCAATATTGTATTTATATCCCAAAGGGTTTACTACAGTGCTTCCCACTTAGTAAGTGTTTACTAAATGCAACTTGATCAGTCCTCTCAGAGCTTGTGGCCCACTGGTATGAACTTTAAAATATTAAGGTCACTTTCATTCAGTGAACCATCAGACTACAGTTTCTGTGGACTTACTCATGATCTCAAGCATGAACATTTTCTCTACTGTTAAGAAAAAAAAAGAAGCATTGATTTTTATAAAAGAACAAATTTGCATATTATTTGTCCTTGCTTGGACTTTGGCTTTTAAGAAGCAGAAGCTCCATTTCCAAAGAATATAAGAAAATGTTTAAATAATTTGAACAAACCTATTCAGAGAAGTGACTGATATTTCTGATTTAATCCACCTATTATGTGTTTGATTCTCCTTAATTTAGTTTTGAGTGAGCAAGAGATATAGGCCACATATCTCCATCTTATCAAGGACAACATAAGAGGCTCTAACATGTCCCTGATCTAGGTCTAAGTCTATACCTATCTAAATCCTACCAGTCCTTCAAGTTCTGGCTCAAATATTACCTCCTCAATGCAACATTATTCGATAGTCTCAGTCTCAAGTATTTTCTTCGTATGAATTTGCAAAGCTCTTTGTTTTGCAGAATAGCATATATTAGAGTTCTTCCTATGCTATCTGGCACATAGTAAGAGCTTAATAAATGTTTGCCAACTGACTGTCTGATATATCTTATCTCCGAAACTTCAAAGTAAGCTCCTTGAAGGACGGACTATGTGTGTCTTACTCATTTTGTGTTCCACTGTCTCACATAGTATTCTGTGTATGCATTATATACGTGTATATATATATATATATATATATATATATATGTATGTATGTATGTATGTGTGTGTGTGTTTCAAGAATTTGGCTAGCAGCTGCTGTAGGGGTGAACAACCAACACAAGCCCAACAACAAAAATGTTGCAAGCCCAGATTATTTTGATCTGCTTTTCTAAGGAAAGCAATATTAAAGGGTTAACAATCTTACTTTAATCCAACATACAAATATCATTCACTCAGCTCCAGGGAACAAGTCAGAACCCTGAGCTTCAGAGCAGATACAAACAGGGCAAATAAACATGAATCAACAGACAAATTTCTGTCTGACAAAATCACAACCAGGGAGCTCATAACAATGGCTGACCCAGAGTCATGTGTCACTCCTGCTGTGGCTCAGAGCTCCAAAAGAGAAAGTCAACCTCTGGGTTTATATATCTTGTTCGGGGTCAAAGGTGAGTCACACATGTGACTCACCCATGGAAAAGTGTCACAAAAATGCAACTTAAACCCACGTGGTCTAAAAGCCTCTGATATCACAAACATGTCACTCAAACCCATGTAAACAAGGCTTTCCCTTGAGGCAAGGAGGTCATCGAGGACTCCTAATGTAATCAAGGAAATAAAGGCCAAACTCTTCAAGGGCACTTGGTTGAATAAGTGCTCAGAGCCCATCTTGATTGCCACTACAGCGTATGTGTGTGTGTGTGTATATATATATATGTACACACACACACACACACACACACACACACACATATATATATATATACATATATATGTATGTATGTATATACATGTTGTTGACTGAACAAGAGAATGATTGCTCAAAACTGGGTCTCTGGAGGTAAGTATAGAAACTATCAAAACCCGAAACATACCTAAATCATTAAGATGTCACAAACATTCATGACTTATTTAAACCATAAGTTCTTTATAACTACAATAAAAGAAATTGACAAAATAGCATCACCATTTTTGCCAATGTTTCAGAGATGGAACAATAATAAAAAGAAGATATTTGATGCGCATGTGGGATTTAAGGCTGTTTTGTAAGCACAGGCTGAAAAAAGGAATGCCATCCTTACCCTGACTTAAGAAACAAAGCTGAATATCATTTTTAAATAAAGCAACAATTATCATAACTATATTCACATTTTCTTTTTAAGAATAGCAACAATAGGAAAAAAGTTTCTGATCTTTTTCTTCCCAGGGCAATGAAGAATGGACAATCCAGGACCAGCTGGAATTGAACCTATCCAGCTTATATGCTTTGTTCTATTCTCTCATAGCTAGAGGCATTTTTTTTCTGCCTGCTTAGTGCACTTAGGAAGTACAGAAAATGGCTGTAGGTGTTATTAAAAGCTAATCTTCAAATCAACAGGTTTTCTAGATTTCATCTCCATCAATACAGCACATGTTGTGTTTAACGGTAGCCCCAAAGGGAGAAAGGAACATGCTTTGTATTGAGCTATGCAAACCAATTAAATGTCTCCGGGGAGTTTTTTGGGGAGGTTTGGGTGGGGGGGGGCAGATAACCCAACAACAAAGCAAACCTATGTTTCAAGAAAGGAAGTACATTTGATCATGATGGGTCACATTATTAAAGTGCCAGGAGCAAATTTTTCTTATATTCAGTATTACATCTGAAACATTAGGAACCTTAAAATAAAGTACACTATAGAACACCAGGAGTTGGTAGGCAGTACTTCAAATGAACCTAATTTTTCAACCATGGCTAATAATAATAAAAAAAACTTGATTAAGTACACTACTTTTAAAAGCCAATAAGAGGAATCCTAAGGATAAAATGTATGGGAAAATTTTAGGGTACAGTGTATGTATGCATGTGACATGGGGGTGTTTCTTGGAACTCTAAATCAGAAGGAATGATTATATACAAAACATATAGTGAACTGACACAAATATTTAAAACTAAGAGCTACTTCCCAGTAGTTAAGTGGGTCCAAGGACATAACCAAGTGGTTTTCAAAAGAGAAGTTGCAAACTATCAACAACCACATGAAAAAAAACAATGCCAATCAATAACAAAAAGAGGAAATCAAGTTAAAATAATTCTGAAGTTTTATGTCACATCTAACAAGAAGGCACAAATAGCAAAATATGGAGTTCATCAATGTTGGAAGGTCTCTGAGGAGACTAACAAACAAATATACTGTTGATAGAGCTAATCTAGACATTTGTAACTGTTCTGGAAATCAAATGAGGTTGATTCTAGAAAAGTTGCTAAACTGGTCATCTTTTGACCCAAAGACTTATTGGACTTATGCCCAAGAGAATCAGACATAGAAAGGAAGGTTGTAACTAGCCCAAAATATTTGTATCTACCCACACATGTACATAAAATATAGTGTTTACTAAATGCAACTTCAGCAGTCCTCTCAGAGCTGTATTTCATAGCTCTCTATGTTATATATACTCTTATGCTATAACTTTAATATAATGTTATTGTTCTGTAAGAAACAATAAATATTTAGAATTCAAAGAAAGAAAGGAAGGCTAATGTATCATTCAGATTGAAGTAAACATTTTTTTCTTCATTTTTTGGGGGGATACCAAACCTGTGGTTTCATAATTATAGATAATGATTTTGTGAAAGCTCTCTATACCAATGCCAAGGAAGTTGAAAGGAAGTTGTTCTGCTACTTAAAATCTTAGAAAATTTCCTGGGGCACTCAGAATTTACATGTCTTGCCCAGGATCATACAAGCAGTATATGTTAGAAGTGGGAATAAAGTTCATCTTCTTTGACTCCAAGAATGATCAAAGGAATCATAGACACACTTATTGTAGTAATTTAATATAATAATATAAATGAAAAGAACACTAAGATAGAAGAAGGAGGAGGAAGAGGAGAAAGAGAAATAGGAGGGGAAGGAGGACAAGGACTAGGAGGATGAGGAGGAGGAAGAGGAGGAAGTAGTAGTAGTAGTAGTAGTAGTAGTAGTAGTAGTAGAAGAAGAAGAGGAAGATGATGATGATGATGATGATGATGATGATGATGATGATGATGATGTCAAAAGTTTTAGAATATTATAAATCTGGGGACTTCCAGAAGCCAAGATAGTAGAGTAAGCAGTAGGTCACTCTCACTCTCCCTGACTGCAATGACAAGCAGGGTGGGACTTTTTGTTTTCTTTTGTTTTGGAGTGCTTCTCAGCACTAATGAAATTAAGTGCCTTTGGTGAATCTTTGTTTGAAAGAAGAGTCATTGATTGGAAACCAAATATATGATATGATGCTAGTGATTAAAGATCTTTCCCACACCCTTTTGCTAAGTAGATGCTAAGCTCCAGGGCCCTAAGAAGGATATATATGCTCTGAGGTTGGCATTCTGCTTTGGGAGCACACTCATTGGAAGAGTGTTGGTGTGGAGTCTCTGGGTAGCCATTAAGGAGCACCCCACCATGGCTTTGAAAACCCAGATGTTGGTGCTTTGTCTCTGGTAAGTATGTATGCAATGGCCAGACAGAAATCTGTCTGTTGCTCTGATTATATTTTGTCTGTTTGTAATGTCTTTTGTGTTTGCTCTGAAGTTCAGGGTGCTGACTTTTTCCCCTGAACTAAGTGAATGATATATGTATATTTAATTAAAGTGAGATTATAAACCCCTTAAAATTGCTTTCCTTAGAAAAGCAGATCAAAGAACTTATGCTAGCAGCCCTCCTGTCTGCTGGTGTTATTGGCCTTACACAGCCACAGTAGCTACAAGTAGCATTGTTGTTACACTTACCAACCTTGCAAACCCAGAAAATAATGCCTCAGGAAAAATTCTGGAACAGTGAAGCCAGCAAAAAGATGGGGTGCAGTTTTTTTTTTCAGCTCATAAGGCTAGGGGGATTAACAGGAAAGTTTCTTGCAGGGGCTGAATGGGACCTAGTACAGGACAGGAGGTGTTGCAGCAAGCCCCACCTCAGCAAACCAGAAGGAGATCCTGAGCCCCAGGGTGATGGAACACCAGGACCACCCCCACATGCCTTTGCACAGCCAGGGGAATCAGCAGACACCAGCACGGAAAACCAACACTTCCTCAGCTGGCAGGTGGTCACCAGAGGCTGAGCCTACCCATGCTCAGTCATAGCCCCTGGTAAGGAGGCAACCTGTAACAGCCCAACCGCCCCTACCCGCACACACCTACCCACAGAAAAAGTGGAAAAATGCCACCTAGCCTCGAAACACACCAGCCTCAATCACTAGCTCCATCTCAGCATCAGGTAAACTACAACCTCTACAATTTCTAGCTGACAGAACATGAGGCTCAAACGCACAAAGCTGGTAACCAGGCCCCTAGACTCCAGCACAAGAAGTGTGGTACAGTTCCCCTTGTGCCCCTGAAGTACAGATCAGTTTTAAAAGCCAGGAAAATGGGAAACACAATGGGCAAAAAAGCAACAGAAAAACAAAGACCATAGATTCTTACTATAAGGACAGGGAAGACCAAAACACAAATGCAGTAGAGAACAACATTGTTGCTATACCCAAATCTGAAACCTCAAAGGGGGATATGAACTGGTATCAAGCCCAAAAACCTTCTTGGAGGAGCTCAAGAAGGATTTAAAGAGTCAAATAAGAGAGATAGAAGAAAAATTGAACAATTTCTTTAAAAATAAAATTGACAAAATGGGGGCAGGGGGTGGGGGGAGTGCACTGAAGAAAACAACTACTGAAAGAGTAGAATTGGCCAAATGGAAAAGTAGTTACAAAAGCTAACTGAAGAAAACAATTCATTAAAAATTAGAACTAGGACTTGGCAGGGCAGAGCCAAGATGGTGGCTGGAAAGCAGGGACTTGCCTAGGGCTGTCTCCCAGGACCCTCCAAATACCAATAAAAAATGACTCTGAACAAATTCTAGAACTGCAGAACCCACAAAATAGCAGAGGGAAGCAGGACTCCTGCCCACAACAGCCTGGATGGTCACTGGGTAAGGCCTACCATGCACAGAGCTGGGAGTAGAGCCTGACATGGACTGCGCCTGGACCACTCAGACAGGGATCAGGGTGGAACAGACCCTAGTGCCCTGAATCAGTGAGCTGTGGCAGTTACCAGACTTCTCAACCCACAAACACCAAAGACAACAGAGAAGGGTAGTGGGAAAAGCTGCAGGGACAGAGGGAAAGGAGTTCCTGGTTCGGCCACCATCCCTGGGGCAGTGAAAGTTGTGCAGCTACAGAACAACAGCTGCAGTTGCTTCTGGCTCCAGGCGTGCCTGGTGGAGGAATTAAGTGGCAGATCAGAGCAGAAGTGCAGAGCCTGTTTAAGATCTGAGTCAGGTGCAGGTTGGCTGTTCATGGGGGAGGAGGAGCACTGGTGTGACAGAGCTTGCTGTGAGAAATAGCTCTGAAAACAACAGCAGATCCCTTCAAGCTTGGAACAAAGTACTCTCTAATCTACAAGCAGTCATACCCTGACAAAAAAAAAAAAAACTCAAGGGCCAAGTAGTTACCTGGGAACATGGGAAGGCAGTGAAAGTGGACTCAGATTCAGACTCAGACTTCGGAATCTTTCTTTAGCAACAAATAAGACCAAAACAGCCAGCCAGAAGAAATCAACAAAGTCAAAGAGCCTACATCAAAAGCCTCCAAGAAAAACATGAACTCATCTCAGGCCATGGAAGAGGTCAAAAAGTATTTGGAAAAGCAGGTTAGAGAAGTAGAGGAAAAATTGGGAAGAGAAATGAGAGTGATGCAAGAAAACCATGAAAAACAAGTCAATGACTTGCTAAAGGAGACCCAAAAAATACTGAAGAAAATAACACCTTAAAAAAATAGACTAACTGAAATGGCAAAAGAATTCCATAAAGCCAATGAGGAAGAGAATGCCTTGAAAGGAAGAATTTGCCAAATGGAAAAGGAGGTCCAAAAGACCACTGAAGAAAATACTACTTTAAAAATTACACTGGAGCAAGTGGAAGCTAGTGACTTTATGAGAAATCAAGATACTATAAAACAGAACCAAAGGAATGAAAAAGTGAAAGACAATGTGAAATATCTCATTGGAAAAACCACTGACCTGGAAAATGGATCCAGTAGAGATAATTTAAAAATTATTGGACTACCTGAAAGCCATGATCAAAAAAAGAGCCTAGATATCATATTTCAAGAAATTATCAAGGAGAACTGCCTAATATTCTAGAGCCAGGGGGTAAAATAGAAATTGAAAGAATCTACCTATTGTGTCCTGAAAAAGATCCCAAGAAGAAAACTCCTAGGAATATTGTCACCTGATTCCAGGGCTCCCAGATCAAGGAGAAAATACCGCAAGCAGCCAGGAAAAAACAATTTGAGTATTGTGGAAACACAATCAGAATAACCCAAGATCTAGCAGCTTCTACATTAAGGGATCAAAGTGCTTCCAATATGATATTCCAGAGGTCAATGGAGCTAAGATTAAAACCAAGAATCACCTACCTAGCAAAAGTGAGTATCATGCTCCAAGGCAAAAAATGGATTTTCAATAAAATAGAAGACTTTCAAGCTTTCTCAGTGAAAAGACCAGAGCTGAATAGAAAATTTGACTTTCCAACACAAGAATCAAGAGAAGCATGATAAGGTAGTCAAGAAAGAGAAATCATAAGGGATTTACTAAAGTTGAACTCTTTGTTTACATTCCTACATGGAAAGATGATGTGTATAATTCATGAGACCTCAGTATTAAGATAGCTGAAGGAGATGTGTGTATGTATATGTGTGTATATATATATATATATATATATATATATATATATATATACACACATATAGACAGAGGGCACAGGGTAAGTTGAATATGAAGGGATGATATTTAAAATAATAAAATCAAATTAAGGGATGAGAGAGGAATATATTGAGAGAGGGATAAAGGGAGAGATAGAATGGGGTAAATTATCTCACATAAAAGTGGCAAGAAAAAGCAGATCTGTTGGGGGAAGACGGGTAGGTGAGGGGGAATGAGTGAATCTTGCTCTCATCGAATTTGACCTGAGGAGAAAAAAACATACACACTCAATTTGGTATCTTACCCCACAGGAAAGAAGGAGGAGGGAGAAAAAAATGGGGGGATGATAGGAGGGAGGGCAGATGGGGGAGGAGGTAATCAAAAGCAAACACTTTTGAAAAGGGACAGGGTCAAGGGAGAAAATTGGATAAAGGGGGATAGGATAGGAAGGAGCAAAATATAGTTAGTCTTTCACAACATGAGTATTATGGAAGGGTTTTACATAATGATACACATGTGGCCTATGTTGAATTGCTTGTCTTCTTAGAAAGGGTGGGTGGGGAGGGAAAAGGGGAGAGAATTTGGAACTCAAAGTTTTAAAAGAAGATGTTCAAAAAAAGGTTTTGCATGTCACTAGGATATAAGATATACAGGCAATGGAGCATAAATGCATGTATTGCCCTGCAAGAAAGTAAGGGAAAAGGGGATGGGGGGAGTGGGGTGACAGAAGGGTGGGCTGACTGGGGAATGAGGCAATCAGAATATATGCCATCTTGGAGTAGGGGGAGGGTAGAAATGGGGAGAAAATTTGTAATTCAAACTTTTGTGAAAATTAATGCTGAAAATGAAAAATATTAAATAAATAAATAATGGTTTGAAAAAAATTAGAACTGGGCAAGTGGAAGCTAATGACTGTATGAGAAATCAAGAATCAAGAAAAATCAAAAGAATGAAAAAATAGAAGAAAATGTAAAATACCTCATTGGAAAAACAATTGACCTGGAAAATAGATCCAGGAGAGATCATTTAACAATTAGTGGTCTACCTGATAGCCATGATCAAAAAAAGAGCCTGGACACCATCTTCCAAGAAATCATCAAAGAAAATTGCCTTGATGTCCTAGAATCAGAGGGTAAAATAGTCATGAAAAGAATCCAACGATGACCTCATGGAAACAATACCAAATTGAAAACACCAAGGAATATTATAGCCAAATTCCAGAATTATCAGGTCAAGAAGAAAATACTGCAAGCAGCCAAAAAGACAATTCAAATATCATGGATCTATAGTCAAGATTACACTAAACCTTGAAACTTCTACATTAGAAGATTAGAAGATAGAATATGATGTTCCTTCCACAAGGCAAAAGAGGTTGGATTACAACCGAGAATCAACTACCCAGCAAAACTGAGTGCAATCTTTCAACCAAGGAGATGAATATTCAATAAGATATGGGACTTCTAGACCTTCCTGATGAAAAGACCAGAGCACAATGGAATATTTGGTCTTCAAACACAAGACTCAAAAGAGGCATAAAAAGGTAAACAAGAAAGAAAAAAAAAAACATGTTATTCAATAACAGCAAACTTTTTGCATCTCTACATTGGAAGAAGATACTTGTAATTCTTCATTACTGTAGAAGGGATATACATGAACAGAGGGTATGTGTATAAATTGACTTTGATTAATGATAACAAACCTAATTAAGGGGTGAAAAGAGATTGTAATGGGAGAAGAAGAAAGCAGGAGGCAGAAAAGGGTAAATTACATCACATGAAGAGACACAAAAACATATTACAGTGGAGAGAAAGAAGAGAGATGAGCATAGTTTGAACCTTATTCTCATCAGGTTTGGCTCAAGGAGGGAATGGCATACTCAAATAGGTATAGAAGTCTAATGTGCCTTACTGGCAGTAAGAAGGGAAAGGAGGAAGAAAAGGGAGGGAATAGAAAGGAAGAACAAAGGGAAGAAGTAGTAAGGGGAAAAGGAAAGAAAAAGGAGAGGGCTGAGAGAAGGGAGGGCAGATTGAGAAAGGGAGTGGCCAAAAAACAAAACCGTTTTGCTCAGGGCAAGGGAGAAGGAGAAATAAAAGCATAAATGGGGGAAGGGATAGAATGAAGAGAAAGACACAGAAAATAATCTTAGCTGTGAATGTGAATGGGATGAATTTTCCAATAAAATGGAAGCAAATAGCAGAATGGATTAAAAATCAGAATCCTAAAATGTGTTGTTTACAAGAAACACATTTGAAATAGTAGTATACACATAGGATAAAGGGAAGAGACTGGAGCAGAATATATTATGCTTCAGCTGAAGTAAAAAAAAAAGCAGAAGTAGTAATCCTGATCTCAGACAAAGGAAAAACAAAAATAGATCTAATTAAAAGAGATAAGGAAGAAAGGTATATCCTGCTAAAAAAGCACCATAGACAATGAAATTATAGTACTAAATATATGTACCATCCAAATTCTTGGAAGAGAAGTTAAGGGATTTGCAGGAAGAAATAGACAGCAAAACTATACTAATAGGGGACCTCAGCCTCTTCTTCTCTGAACTAGATAAATCTAACCACAAAATAAACAAGAAGAGGTGAATAGAATTTTAGAAAAGTTAGATATGGTAGACCTCTGGAGAGAATTTTATAAATGCATTGGAGGTGGCTCTGTTTGGTATTAAGAACTCTGGAATTTCAAGATACGATATACAATTCTTTCTTTGTTACTACCTGAGTGCCTTTGAGCAAGTCACTTAAGCTTTCTGTGTTCTCCCATCTATATGCTGTGGGAGCTGGTTTACACTATCTCTAAAGTCTTTAATCATCTGCTTCTATGGTAAGACTATTTCTTAACAACAAAGATTATAGTCAGCTGGACCTTCTCTGAAATGGATAATTTTCCATTTAAGCTCTTCATAAATATGAGCTTACACTAAAGGTTTCATTATTCTTTGTGCTCTAAATGATATCCTGGAGTTCATGCACCTCTCTCAATCCATAATTTATTATTAGGTAATGGCATAAACACAGGTGACAATTCAGTTCATTGCTCGATAAAAAAAATAAGGTAGCTAGTCTATCAAAGAAAAACACTCAAATCTATAGACCAAGATAGCTTATACAGTGTATCTCAAAAGTTTTAATGCTTTCAAACTATACTAAGATTATTGGGAGTGGATAAATAATCAAATTTTAAGGTTTGAAATTTCACTAAGACTTTTTAAGACATACTGCAATACATAATTCAGGTTCATAGATTTAATCATAGTTTAAAGATATATACTTTTAAGCTTAAAACTTCATCAAGACCCTTAGGACATGCTGTTTTTAAGTAAAATGGAAAAAAATAAAGGTTCATATACATTTTCAGCCTGTTGTACACAGTATTCTTGGTACTTGTAAGGAAAATTTTCATAATGAGGAATTGATCTGTAAAGTCATTTATTGATGCAATACTTGTTAAATTGCTTAGGTTCTCTTCAAATTTAAATTCATGAATCATCCAGTGTGTGGACTTTTGACCCAGAAATGAGTCAAGTGGCCAAAGAATACACTGACATCCTGATGTTGGACTCTGATTCATACCTAGCCAATTGACCTTAGAACAATTTCTCATACAACATACTTAGCTTAGCCTGGCACATAATGGTGCTTACTAAATGTGTATTGATTGAATTAATGTAAAAATTGAGTCTGAAGTCATGTAACAAGAGTTATCAAAGAAATTTTGCTGATCTTTTAGTGGGAATATTCCTTTTGTTTCACTGATTTCTAGAAAACAGACAGCATCATACAGTAAATAAAGGATGGGCATTGGGGTAAGGAACCCCTGGATTCAGGTCCTGACTCTGACAAATGCTAATTTTGAGACAAGCAAGTTAGTTAATATCTTAGTGCTGTAGATACCTCTCTAAGAATATGCTATAAAAGCCTTTCCCTCTGCACCTTAATGCTGATAACTTTCCTCTATTGATAATCTCCACTTTATCTTGTATATAGTTTTGACACTTTGTATCTCTATTCAGTGCCTGAAATATAGTAGGTACTAAACACCAAATTAATTTATTAGCTTTTATTAGTATTTAATATTAAAATTTTCATATAAAGATTTTTAAATAAAATTGTTTGTCAAAACTGCAGGTTACAGCATTCTATTCTTTCAGATTTTGGCATGAAAAATGCTTACATTTATATAAGAAGTGTCAAATAATTTCATCTGTTGATATATCAACATACCAGGGTGAGCATAACATGAAATCTTTTGAGGGAAAAGACATTTTATCTAATTTTATGGTCAATGTGATCAAATGTTTGGATTCAAATTATTACTGAAATTACGTGTTCATGTCAAGGATGTTTTCAATATATAGCTATATCATTCTTGTGAAAATTATACAAATATGCAAATAGCCTGTAATACAGTAATTGTTGATTTCTCTGTCACATTTTTTGTGGTTATTAATAAAATCAGAAATTTTCCATGCTCTTTTTTTCTTCCACACTTTTAGATACTCTGAGTTGATACCTCAATTCTCTCATAATTGTGTTTGCTTTAGCATGGATCTCTGGTACACTAGGTTAAATCCACCTACTTTGCCCATTAGCTTCTTCTCTTTATTGCCATTTCTACCTCTTCAATCAGCACAACTAGGACTTGAAATATTGGAGTCCATGTGTAGTGTTTCTTCTTTCCCTAAAAATAACATTTCAAGTTTATTCGCATATCTTTTCTATCTTACATCTATTTATTGCCCTTCTTATGGCTTCATTCTTACTTGTCCTTTGGCTGATTTTGCTTAGTTGGCACTCAGGTGAACTTTCTTTAAACTGGTTTTTACCATTCACTGCTTCTCTTTATATTACTTACAAATAAGTTTATATGAAAATTGATAGTTGCTCTTGACTGTTAAAAGCTGCTTGCCTAGTTGGCCAAGTGTTTGCTAACTAATTAACTTTTATTTGCCTTATTAGGAAAATTTACTTTCAATCAAAGAACTTTTTCTTGACATTATTATAATAAGTAACTATATAATTTCTGCTGTCTATATCTGATTTTTGGTATCAATGAGTCATCCAAAAAAGTAAGGATAGAACTAATTTAACAAGACAAAACTTTTTAAATCATTGTTATCTTTTTGTTCTACTGTTGTAGAAATTTTGGTTCTTATTATAACAAGTCCTTCATGTGACTAAACACAATATCTTTTAGAAATAAGTGATTTTCTATCCACTAAAATATAATCATTGCCATTTTTGCAATATTGTTCAGTACTTCTCTCATTTCTACTATTTTCAATTCTTTTATTAAAGAAAGTATGACTTTTACTTAATACACTCAGAGGCATTCTGCAAAAATACTTAATGACTGAGTCTCCAGAAAAAAATGCATTCATGACACTTTTTGAGTTTGCATGCATATCTGAGTGTGGCTTCTCTGTAGTCTATAAGTTTTTAGCTTCTTTCAATATTTATTTCTATTCCACATTTTCAAACATATTTTTTACCATCTCATCTTTTGCACTGAAGTCAACAAATATCAAGCTATATGTTATTTTAATCTAGGGAGATTATTGAGTTCTTTGAATTCCTCTCCATTTGCATACTCAGAAACAGATAATAGTGCATGAGTTACAAGTATTTCCATGTCTACATTTTTGCAAATACTTTTTGTGATTGATGCAATAAAATATTTAAATATCTCATGAAATATCATATCCTGTTCCCTTCGAAAAGATGATAAAATGAATGATGTCAATTCCTTTACTTACCTCTCCAAGGGGAACCTATGAGCCTTCTTTCCATTTAGTTGCAACTTCTCTCCATCTTCTTGTTTCACTTTGAATATACTTTTACTATATATACTTTGAAAGTCAATGTTGATAGGATTAAGTTCTCCTAATAGAATATCCACTCTTTGATCAATGGATAAGGATCTCATGTTTTAAGTATCTCTGGGGAAAAACATATTCATGACCTGGAGTGAGGAGGATGAGCTCAAATGTGGCCTCAAATCACTTACAAGCTACGTGACCCTGGACAAGTAATTTAATTCTGTTTGCCTCAGTTTCCTCATCTGAAAAATGAGTTGGAGAAAGAAATGAAAAACCATTCCAATATCTTTGCCCACAAAACCCCAAATGATGTCATGAAGAGTCAGGAATGACTGAAAAATGACTTAAGAATGGCAAAGTTAAAATTTGTACTTGGACTAAACAAATATATAACTTTAGACACTCTGTCTTATTTCTTACCACTTTGCCACCATAGTTGTAGAAACAGAAAAGCATCACACAGGACTTAGGGTTACTTGGTTTTTCTTTATTTTATGAGTTTGTGAGCCAAACGGTTCATTACTAATAGCCCTCTACTGATGATGAGGCTCTCTATACTTAACAAGGCTGGTGTTCAGGAACCAAACTTAGTCTGTTTCTGAAACTCTTGTTGTTGGTGGTTGTTTGTTCAGTCATGTTCAACTTTTCATGACCCTGTAGACAATAGAATGCCAATGCTGTGCATGCAGATTTCTTGGCAAAGATACTAGAGCAGTTGACCAATTCCTTCTCTATGCTGGGACTCTTTTTGAACTCTTTCCAGGATATGTTCTGCTGCCATAGTAATTGAAATTTCAGATCTATCCCCTTGCCATGATGAGGCTACATGGGATCAGTTGGTTTTAGACTCAAGGATGCGTTGATAAATGTATAATAACTGACTCTTGGGGGAAAAACATATTCATGACACACTTTTCAGTTTATTTGACATAATTAATATTTTATCCATTACTTTCTAATTTCTAGATAATTAATATCACAGTATTTTGGAATTTGCTTCACCCACCCTTAATTCTAAATGTAGAAACCTAATGTTTAGGGAAGGTACTTTACTGCAGGACTTGAAATTTATTGTTGTTGGAATTAGAGAATAGAAATGACAATACATTATTTATCTTTTGAGAAATTTGTGACCAAAAAATGAGATTTGTCATGTAGTGAGAGTAAGGCATACATACCTTAACTGATAAATCTTCAAAAGTACATTTCAGAGGAACAAATATATATATATATATATATATATATATATATATATATATATATATATATAAATATATATATATATACATATATATGTATATTGCTGCAAATAATCCTACAAAAAAAAGTTTGAATCAGTAATTTTTAGGTAAGCCAACTAAAACATCTCTGGATATGACCTCACATTCATTAGATTGGTAGTTAACAATAAAGGAGAATGACAAATTTTTGGGGAAAAACAGATACATTTATGCACTGTTGGTGGAGTTGTAAGCTGGTCCAACTATTCTGGAAAGCAAATTGAAGCTGTGCTCTCAAAAGGAATTTTATTATTAATCTGTGCATACCTTTTGACCCATTGATATCACTACTGGGTCTATACTACAAAGAGATCAAAGAGAGAGCAACAGAACATATATGTATGAAAACATTTATAGCAACTCTTTTGCGATATCAAAGAATTGGAATCTGAAGAGGGCATTTATCATTTAGGAAGTGACTGAACAACTTATGGTTGTATGTATGTGTGTATGAAGGAAGGAGTAAGTTTCACAGAAAAATGTGAAGACACATATGGACTGATACAAAGTGATGTGAACAAAACCAAGAGAACTTAATATAAAGACAAATGATTTTTGAAAGGCTTAAGTACTCTGGTCAGCAAAATGGAAATAATAATAGAGAATGGAGGAGAGGGGAGGAAAAGGAGAGAGAGGAGAGAGAGAGAGAGAGAGAGAGAGAGAGAGAGAGAGAGAGAGAGAGAGAGAGAGAGCGAGAAAGAGAGAGAGAGAGAGATCTGAGCATCACTGATGCAGGAATTTGGTGAAGGAGGGAAAACAAGAGGGAGAGAATTGGAGTGAAAATTTGAAACTAAAAATGAAACAAAATATATATTTTTTAAAAATTGTGAACCATAACTGAAGGACAATTTACATAGTTCTTTGTTATTCATACATAGCACCCTCTCTGTGCTACTTCCTCCTACTTTGTCCTCACAGATACACAGCTGGGGTATGCAAATGAATATCTACTCTTACAACCCTGTGGAAATGTATTCATGAAACCATAGTCATACTTTATCCCTGTAATTGTCCCATTAAAATTCAGTCATTAGACACAATTAACTCAAAGATACAACATTATCTATTAAAATGACATAGCAAAATCAAAAGCTATAAAAATATTCTCTCCATAAGTTGGTGACATGTTTTCAAAATACACATATTATCCATGGAAAAGTGAGCCCAAACAGAGTGCAATGGTAGTGAGGCATCCACATACATGTAGGGGATGAAAATGGCCAAAGTAACTAACAATTATGATACTGCAAGACCTTGATATCATTTCTCTTCTAGTAGAGTCCTCAAAAAATCTCCCACTTAGTGCAATATATTTGCCCAGCACATTGCACATCTGAGATACCAAGGGCTGATTATCTCTGCAGATAGCTTTTGATTGACAGGGCCAGCTCTCTGTGGCTTTAGAGGTAATGCTCCTTGCTTCTGGTATTGAGAGACTGCCTCCCTGGATCTATGTCTGTCTAGTGTGTTTCTCTGCTCCTTGTGCCTCAAACTCCCTGCAACTGACTCTCCATTTGTTAAAAGGGGTGTATGCCTCTCAACAAGTATCTTCACTACTAAAAATATTTCATTTTTAGACAGACAAAGGCTATCGCCCCTTTGGGTTTTGTCCAGAAAGATGTTACTACTTTGCAAAAGGATATCAGGGTGTTAACATATGTCATCTCTGTTTACATACTGTAAACACATTGTTAACATACCTCACCATCCTGTTTACATCAATTGAGCAGGAAAGGGAGGGGATTTTCCACTTTTCCCCACTCTTACCTCCTTACAACATTGTCTAGAGGTCTAAAAGAAAGCCCCTAGGTATGTTGGACAGATCCTCTGTGAAGGTTTTAGAGGACTTCATGGATAAGAATTTCATAGTATGAAGGCGTATGAAGAGACAGTGATCAATGCTACTAGAGGGAATAGCACATAGATTCAATTCCAGATCCATTGACATATTGAAGCAAACACAGTGGCTGCATAGTGTAATAGTTTGGAATGTGACATATGAAGACAGACCTGAGTAATTGTACTGCTATATACTAGCTGAGACCTTTGATAAGTCATATCATTCCCGTGAGTCCTAAATATGATCACTAAGTGAATTTCAAACTCATTTGGAAATTGAGCCAATATTAGTCTCTCTATCTTTTGTATGTTGATAAAACTACGCATGGATGTATGTTTAACATTCATTGATGATGGGATAGACAGGGTTGGAAAAGAATTGAATTCCCTATTTTCTGGAGTTTCCCCTTCTCTCAGCTGGTCCCATGTGCTTAGCTCAAATATTGAATGAATAATTGTAAAGAGTTTTCACCAAACTGATCATTTATTGAACTAAAATAATAGCTGAATGTGCTACATATTAGTAAAGCGGTCAGAAGGGAAAATGTGGATAAAAGCTTTGCTCTCTGACATACATTGAGCCTCAGGGACTGGTACCTACTTGTTTTTTGTAAAGATTCCAGAAATTTAATTAAGAACTTCTTTGGTGACAGAGATGAAGGAGCCTAAGTTCTGTGACTATAATTCTGTGGTCCCAAAGAAGAGAGATGTCTAAGAGAGATACTCTGCTCTTCTCATCTATAATGAAAAAAGGTTTTTCCACCATCATTTTTAATGGATTTTTTATGGCCTAAGTTTTCAAAGTGAAAACTGTTCACGGTGTCCTTCATTTGCTGTATGGAAGAAAGTCTTTTAAAATGTTTTATCCAAATCATTTCAAGTGCAAAATCTAAGCCCACTGCATTAGAGGGAGAACGCAATATACTGGAATGGAAAGAACACTGGTTTCAGAGGCAGAACATCTAGTATCAAATGCTACCTCCATTGTTTCAATTAATTAAGCATGTGCCAGGCACCAGGATAAGTGCTAGGGATACAAAAAAGGGCAAAAATAGCACCTGGACTGACCTATGACCTATCACTTAAGCTCTCTGGGACTCAGTTTTCTCATCTATAAAATGAGAAGGTTGAACCAGATGGCCTATAAAGTTACTTTACACTCTAAATTTACAATCCTAAAGTAGGGCTGGGTCAAGTTTAAGAAAAAAAAGAATGGAAGAAGGAAATAAATATTTTAAGTTCTTCTCTACTATATGTCAGGCACTATGCTAAGCATTTCACAAATATACCATTTGATCCTCACAACAAGTTCTGGAGTTAGGTGCTATTATTATTCCAATTTTAAGGTTGAAGAAACAGAGGCAGACAGAGATTAAGTGATTTGCCCAGGGTCACACAGCTAGTAAGTGTCTGAAATCAGATTTCTACTCAGGTCTTCCTTACTCCAGGCCCAGTACTCTATCTGCTGAGACACCTAGATGCCTCTAAGTATAACAATAGGCTACATTTTGTATAATTATATGATCACAAAACATTTGACATACATTTTTTCCTTTTAATTTCTGCAATTCTATGAGGTAGATATCAGCAATATTGATTTTACTGATTTTATGGATAAAGAAACTGAAATTCAAAGAAATTAATCTCCCAAGGTCACATAGATAATGGCAGAGCTGGGACTTCAAATCATTTTACTCCAGGTTCAGGGTTCTTCCCACTACATAATGAAATGTCAAGAGACAACAACAACTGGTTGTGGGTTTCCTAATCAAAAAATAAAAGGAATTCTACCTCTCTGCAAACATTCAAAAGGTATGCTAAGAATTTGAGAGATAAAGTCATTGAATATATTAAGCTTGTTTTTCATGATCATTAGAAAATATTTTATAATTAACATGTATGTGCTTCAGTATGCATTGATTCATTTTTATGAATGAAATAGTTGTTTGCTTAAGAGATCCTCATTGATAGTCAGAAATCAGAAATGTTTGGTGGCATGGATATGCCTTTGAGCAAAGAGAATGCATTCTATTCTTCACTGCCTTAAATCAAATGAGAAAACCAATAAGAAATCCACTATTTCAAAGATGATCAAGCTCTACAAAAGATAATAACATCAACATGCAATGTAACAAAAATGATTTTTTTAACAAGCAGATCTCTTAACTGTCCTAAATACTTTCAGACTGACCACCGACATCTTTCAACTTATTTTCACCGGACAAAGTTATTTTTTCCTCGGAATAAAAGGTCACCTTTCCATAAAAATATTCCAAGTAAGTGAAAATTTGGCCCCAAATTAGCATTAGTGTGTGGAGAAAGGTTCGTGAGTATAAATGTGCTAAACTTTTCAATGTTGTAATCTCATGGGGCACTGGGTTTGACAGTTAACCCAAAAGAAACCAGAAGCTTTTGGTCTTTACAACAGCCTCAGAAGGAAAAAGAGTACAGTTAGTATTGCTCCAGGAAAGAATTTCGGGGTTCATTTGACTGCCTTTCTCAACCTTCCCTCACTGGGATCTTTTAGAAAGTGCCCAGTAGAATGCTGAACTGATAAAATTTCATTAAAAAACATAGACATGGCTTTGTTATGATCATTCCCAAAGTAAAAGAAGGAGAAATATACCCAGTGCCCTAAAAGTCTTAAGTTTTAAGTTTTTCCAAGCTTTAATGGTTAAGTTTTAAACTTTAGTAGGTTAAGACTACTTGAATGCTTTTGGGATACCTTGCATGATGACCTAAAACCACCTGTAATACCATGGAGTCTCTGGCACAATACAAATACACATATCTATCAAAAATTATTCCTATTAACACGAAAGTACATTTTTTGTTGTTCAGTCATGTCCAACTCTTTGTAACACCGTTTGAGGTTATCTTGGCAAAGATAATGGAGTGATTTGCTATTTCCTTCTCCAGCTCATTTTACAAATGAGGAAACTGAAGAAAAAATGGTTAAGTAATTTGTTCATGGTCAGAGAGCTATTAAGTGTCTTAGGTTAGATTTGAACTCAGGTCTTCCTGACTCAGTGTGAAAATGCACTACTTTATAATAATCTCAGAAACTTTAAAACATCATTGTAATAAGGGTGGATTCAACTTACACATTTTTATAACTCTTAGTCATGCAGAGTGCCTGCTTCCTTGGCATTAGGGTTTTAGGTTTTCTAGATCAAAAGCAAGCATAGATGAATAGAGAGAAATGGAAGGAAAAAAATGAGGAGATAGAGAATAAAAGACTTAAATATATGGAGACAAGTTTAGAGATAATTCTAGACTTTGGCAGGGAGCCAAAGGAATAATTTGTATTCAAATGTTTACTTCTCATGGCACTACAGAAGAAAAAAATGTCCTTCCCTCCCCCAAGGGGAGTCCCATGTAATCAGGTCCCATGTAATTATAGTCCCTCTTCCCAGTGGCTCTTCAACATTCACCGAGGGTTAGATGCAAAATTATATTTCCTAGCTTACCAAATCCACTCTAATCTAGAACTGATGATCATTTGGGAGATGTTATCTTTTTTAAAAAATATAGTTGATTTTTGAACTAAAGATGTCTTGCCCCAATAGCAACAGAAGCTGCCCTCTCAGTCCAATTAGATTACCCATTGCTTCCCCTCTTTTTGAAGAATTGTTGCTTCAGGAAGAACAATTCCCAAGAATTAGAGAAGTTGGAAAGGAGAAGACATTTCAGTGCCTTTCCCCAAAAGCCAAAAGGTAATGTTTCCAGTTTAAGAAGATATCAGGAGTCTTTTTAAGGCCTCACTTAATGAACAGACTGCTTTTAGCTAAGAGAGTCAATCTGGAGTATAGAAAAAAGTCCTCCAGTAGGAGGAATAAACATTAATAAGCATGGTGGGGCATACCTGTAATCTCTGTTCCTAGTGAGATTGAGAATGGTGGACTGTTTAAGCTCAGAAGTTCTGAATAGTGAGGAAGTGTCACTACTTCCAATACACAATTTAGAGACTTCCTAGAAATCAAAAAATCAAAAACTTAACTGCCCTAAACATACATATTCTCTTTGGGTGCCTAAGACTATTTTAGACTACTAATTCCTGAAGTGCCTTTAAGGGGATAGTATTCTATGGGAGTTTCTATTTGACAACTTGTGGGAAGAAATTCTGGTTGTTGTTTTTTTCCTAATCTTAGCCAAGAGTAAGACCCAGAACTCACATTGTATAAAGCCTGACTGAAACCAGCCAACCCTAAAAATGTTGTTATTGATAGACCTTTAGCTAAATCTTAGTCACTAAAATAGATATGAGTGAAATCATGGTTCATCTATCCTAGTGCTAGAGGTCATTTATTTATGCTTTTCTCTTTCCATGTCTACAAAAAAAGAAAATAAACAGAAAGATCATCTTGTTACCACCCACTGGCTTTTTGACACCCATAAACATGGAAACAAAAAGAAGAAAATGGACAATGAGATGAATATCATGTTCAGACTTCTAATAGGGTAATTCCTGTAACTAAGTAACATAATGTCATTAAAAGATTTTAAAAATTGGGTTGAATGTCAATGAATGTTTCCTGATAATGGGAATTACTAGATTAAAAGGCAGCCTCCCAGGAAAAGTGAAGAAAGTTCTACAACTTGAAAAATTTCAAATTACATCTTTCTAAAAGCAATAAAAATTAAAGTTTTGCTTATATTCTTACATATAGGCATGCCCCTTATTTGGACCTGTCAATATATGATTTAGAAAGTGTTCATATAAGTTCAGAAAATAAATTGGACACTGCCTAAATAAGTTGTTGACAATGCGTGTTCTCCCCAAATGAAACATGTTCTCTAATTGGAAAATAATCATTTCTTCACATTCTTTAATAATCCAGAGAGAACCGATTTGCTAAATATAATATACACAAAATATGTGTATATATGTATATATAAATATGTGAATACACATACATGTACATATGTATACATGTATGCACACATGTGTATATACAAATCTACACATAAAAAAGGAATAGAGACAGACAAAGAAGGTCAGAGGGTTAGAGAAACAGAATCAGAGGCAAATAGACACACAGGAAGGCAGGTGAGCAAACAAACACTCTGGGTGCTAGTCTCTGTTCTATATAATTTATATCTAACAGCTCTAAGGACATTTTCAGATTAATGGTATCTGATCTCAGTGACTAGAAAGATGTGCATGGATATGAGTACTTGTTAACACTTACAACTTAAAATTGCTTCTGGAAACCAAGAGGTAGGCAATCTGAGCAGTGAGCACTGTGATATTTATAGCATTTAATGTTTCTCCTCATCTCTTCTATATTATAAACAAAGCTTTGGGAAAGATTTTCCTTCCCAGCAAGCAACTACCATGAATTTGATCATTTGGCCAATAGAGCATGCGGTATGGGGTTGTAAGGGAATCTTATTAATTGAAGAGATATGACTAAATTCTAATTTCACCTGGATTATCTAGAAATTCAGTAGCAGGTGGTTGAAAAATGTAGACTTGAGTTGGCTGACCTATGAGAGAGAGAGAGAGAGAGAGAGAGAGAGACAAAGAGACAGAGAGAGAGAGACACAGAGAGACAGACAGAGTGCCAAGGTCTCAGTGCCCTTTTCTTTGCCTTCCTATAACTTCCACTCAATTCAGGTCATATGTAAGAGAAATCAGAAAGAACAACAAAATACCTTTGTCCTTCTTAGAATCTCTAGAGTTTACTCCTGTTATTACTGATGCTGATTCCTTATGTGAGTGCTACATGCAGCACCGTTTTTTTGAGGATGAGAAACTTTACAAAAACAAAGAAAAACCTAGTATCTGCCCTCCAAGAGCTTATTTGTTATTCAAGCAGGATGTCAGTACCTTAGTTAGCAATAGCAGCTGCCATAGTCTACACAAAGGCTTGGTACAGAGGTGGGGCAGATTAACTGAGCTCTTCTGGTCCACCACTGAAATGTTATCTTGGATATTAAGGAGGACAAAAGACAATTACCATTTATAGTAGATTTAACTAGGCAAGCTAACACATGTATTTAGTCAGCTCAAATCATTCTTAGAGTAAGGAAAAAAAAAAGATCTAAGTAACCTTTCAAGGTTTAGCCCTTTTGTATTCCTTGTGTTTACATAGGGAGAAAAATGTTCCCAACATGATTGCATCTTTGTGTATATTTCCCAGGGCATTTATTGGCAGAGAAGGAGCCAGGAAGGATGTTTCTGTTTGAATGTCTATTTCCAGAGTTTGAGTATTCTGTGGCAGCATCTTGTACTCTTCTCATATGTCCCAGGGTGAGTTTTCAAGTAAGGGCTTTCTGTGGTAAGAAGCCCTGACCATGTTATTGATATATCACTTGAGAAACCCATAAATAACTCCATAGCTTCCCTTGATATCTGTGGACAAAAATCATACCTTCTTTTTTCTGAGCTCCATGGTCCATTTAGAGATCCTATTCATTTTCAAATGGCAAATGGATTTTTAAATCAAGAGGGTCTAGTCCTAATAAAAGTAGAAAGTCACTTCCTCAGTTTGGTGACAAGGACAATTTAGGACTGACCTTCATACGATCAGAGAAAATGGTACATCTTTAATTAAATGGAAGATAAAGCATTGTTTATTTATATTTGTGGTGCTAGAAACCTCTCAATTTCCTCCTTTCCTAAGTTTATACATTGCTGATCCCAATCAGGCTAAACAATATATCAAAAGTTTTCTCAGTTCACTTCCAGTCCCTTAGAGTCCAACAGTTTTCCTAATGTACAGTATGGTGGGAAGAAATTCTCAAATAGTGGAAAAACCAAGATGAACAGACAAGAAACGCATCCTCTCCATTGACTAACATACTTTTAAAATGAATTTTATGTATGGAACCTTAGGACCATTAGAAGACTAACATTTTCCTTCCTTAACAGAGGATGTGAAAAAGCATAAATCTTCCTTTCTATAGTTCCAGTCATAACACTCATTATTCAAATTTCTTTACTTCTGATTATGTACTACAAGAATATTTTTTCAAAATATAGTACTTTAGTTCCCAACCACTAAAATAAAAGTCATTGAGACATAATCTTTTCTTTTTAATATTTTATAACTACATTTTCAATTAAATATAAAAACAATTTAATACTTTCTTTTTTTTAAATTGAGTTCAAAATTCTTTATCATTCCTTCCCTTCTACCTGCCTCCCCTCATCATATATCAAAGCAATTTTATATAGATTATACAAGTGCAATCATGCAAAAAACATATTTCTATATTAGGCATGTTGTGAAAGGAAACATAGACCAAAAAGAAAACCAAGAAAAAATAACATCAAGAAGAAAAATAAAGTTTAAAAGCTGTATGTGTCAATCTGCATTCAGCATCCATCAGTTCTTTCTCTGGAGGTAGACAGCATTTTCCATCATAAGTCCTTCAGAATTGTCTTGGATCATTGTATTGCTGAGAATAGCTAAGTCATTCACAGTTGATCACTGTACAATTTTATTTTTATTACGTACAATAGCCTTCTGGTTCTGCTCACTTCACTTTGCATCAGTTCATATAAGTCTTTCCAGATTTTTCTGAAATCATGCTGCTCATAATTTCTTACAGTGCAATAATACTATTTTGTCATAATCAGATAGCAAAATTTGTTCAGCTGTTCTCTAATTGATGGACATATCTTCAATTTCTAATTCTTTGCCACTACAAAAGAACCAGTACAAATAGTTTTGTACATATAGGTCCTTCTCCTGTTTTTTTAATATCTTTGGGATACATACCTAGCAGTGGTATTGCTGGGTCAAAGGAAACATAGTCTCTTCTTGAGAGATAGAAACCTTGGGAATCTTCTAGAACTGACACAATAATCCTCTAAACCAAATTCATTAGCTCCAAAGTTAGATATCAAAGTCAAATGTGGAAAAGAGTCTCTATCCTGTATTTCCCAAATGTCCTATGGCTCCATAGTTGCCATTTTTTATTAGTTGCATTCAAAACCCACAAAGTTATCAAGCATCAGTAGCAAAACACATTATTGTCCATGCATTGGTATTCATTATAGTTATTAAATATTATGTCAGCTAAAACCTACCTAATATCACCAATGAGATATATTCTATAACAACATCTAGAATATATCCAAGTCAATATAACAAATATAATTTCTAGGAAATTATTTTTAAATCTTCCAAATTTGATCTTATTTATGAGAATTTGAATTGATTAAGCCTAAGGTACAGATTATAAGAAAGCCCCTATGTAGTGATTTAAGCTACCTTTTCCAAATCCATGCCAGTCTTCCAGGATCTGTAAAATAAAACTTTAAAATAATTGTTGTACTCCCCACTATCTGGGGAAGGACTTCCACCAAAGAGACAGTTTCCTTTCCTGAACAGTTACATTCTCAATGTAATTGCTTGCAGTGAATAAATCTGTCATCTCAACAGATATAGGCTCCTGGGCAATTTTTATCAGGTACTGAATGTTCTGTAGCTCTACTTGTAGTTAAATAGTCATTATCTTCCATTATGTCCTGATTTCTCTCTCTCTCCTCCTTTTGGCTCCTAACTTCTGATATACCATCCTGCTTGCAGTGTGGATTTAAGCTACTGACAGAAATTTTCTCTTCCCTTATCACAAAGACACCTCAGAGTTTTCCTAGGAAAAAAGCATCGTCACTAGGGACATTCTCTTTGTTTCCTTTCAACTCAAATTTCTTTATAGTCCTTTAACATTTGTTCCATTTACAAATCTGTGATACACACACAGACACTCATGTCACTACCTCTTTTTAGTTATTACTGAGAGCCATTCATAATGATGCCTTGGCTTTGAAATTTTAGAGTCAGCTAGAAAGTAAGGACTTCATTTTGTTTCAAATATTTATGAATGTTCCACAGATCATGAAGAGTATGAGAAAATAAAGGCACTGGACTCTGGTGCAGATCATTTAAATATTCTGTGAGGCAATAATTTTTCTGGGGTAGGATGCAATTAAATCTTAGAGATGGATAGCATTTTTCATAATAAATACTTCAGACACATCATGGGTCATCGTATTGCTGAGAATAGCTACATCATTCACATCTGATCATCTTAAAATAATGTTGTTATTTTCTACACAGTACACTTCACTTTGTGCCATCTCATGTTATGTCTTTCCAGGTTTTTCTGAGAACATCCTACTCATCATTTCTTATAGCATAGTAGTATTCCATAATACTCACATACCACAATTTGTTCGGCCATTCTCCATTTGATGGACACCCTTTCAACTTCCACTTCCTTGCTGCCAGAAAATAGCTGCTATAAATATTTCCGTACATATAGGTCCTTTTCCATTTTTTTTTATCTCTTTTGGGATACAGACCTAGTAGTGGCACTACTAGGTTAAAGAGTGTGACAGTCCTTTGGGCAGAGTTTCAAATTGCTCTAAAGATTGGTTGCATAAATTAACAGGAATCCTACAGGAGCCAAATATCCACCTGCTTTGGTGTAGCCTAAAGAAACATAGAAACACCCTACCTGGCCTCAGCACACACTGGAAACTACCACTAGAACTCCACCTCAGCACCAGATAAGCTGCCAGACCCCCACAGAACCCAGCGGCACCAGCCACCACCCTCCACATCCCCTCAGTACAGCACCAGACATCAGGGTCCCTCATGGGACTCAGGGCAACATCAGTGCAGCACAAAGTAAACAGCTGGAGCCTGCACTCCTTGGCAGAAGAAGCCTGAGACAGTGTCTCTTCCATCCTGAGAGCAGAATACAAATTTAAAAGAAAGGAAAAAAGATCAAAAAGAAAATGAACAAAAAACAACAAAAAAATAACCTGACCATAGAAAGTTATTATGGTGCCAAGGAAGACCATGACACAAACTCAGAAGAAGACAAGAATGTCAAAACACCTATAGGTAAAACCCCAAAGAAAAACAGGAAGTGGTCTCAATCCCAGAAAGAATTCATTGAAGAACTTAAAAATCATATAAGAGAGGTAGAAGAAAAATTAGGAAAAGAAATGAGTGATGTAAGAGTACCATGAAAAAGAGTCAAGGGCTTAGAAAAAGAAAAGAACTGCTTAAAATGTAGAATTGGACTACTGGAAAAGGAGATACAAAAACCAGCTGAAGAAAATAATTCCTTAAAGAGTATTGGCCAAATGGAAAAGAAAGTACCAAAGCTAGTTGAGGGTAACCACACCTTAAAAGTGAGAATTGGGCAAGTGGAAGTTGTCTTTATGAGACAGCAAGAATCACTCAAACAAATTCAAAAGAATGAAAAATTGAAGAAAATGTAAAATACCTCATGGGATAAAAAAAAACTAATTGGAAAATAAATCCAGGAGAGACTGGATCAAAATCACTGGATGCATGAAAGGCATAATCAAAAGCATGGCCTGGACATCATTTTTTAAAGAAACTGTCAAGCAAAACTGCCCTAATGTCCTGGAACCAGAGGGCAAAATAGGCACTGAAAAAATCCACCAATCACCTCAGGAAAGAGATCCCCCCCCAAAAAAAACAAAGAACATTAGCGTCAGATTTAAAAACTATCAGGTCAAGGAAAAAATACCACCAAGTGGTCAGAAAGAAACAATTCAAATAGTGAGGAGCCAAAATCAGGATTACACAGCACTTGGCAGTTGCAATGCTAAAGGATGAGAGGTCATGGAAATGATATTGTGGAAGGCAAAAGAGCTGGGATTACAACCAAGAATCTGAGCTAGCAAAATGAAGTATAATACATGACCTCCAATATCAAGACCTAAGAGAAACATAAACAGGTAAAAAGAGAAAAGAAAACATAAAGATTAAATAGAGCTAAATTGTTTACACCCCTACATGGAGTGATACTTGTAATTCTTAAAAACTATATCATTAATAATATAGCTAGAAGGAATATACATAGACAGAAGGTATCAGTATGAGGTGAATTTGAGGGAGTGACAAAAAATTAAGGGATAAGAAAGAGGAGTACAATGGGTGCAGAGGGGAGTGGTAGAGCAGGGTAATTTATCTCACATGAAGAGGTACCAAAGAACCTATTATAATGGAGGGGAAGATGGGAGGGTGGGTGATGAGCATTTATTGAACCTTATTCTCCTCAGTATTGGCTCAAAGAGGGAATGATACACACAATGAGTTGAATATAGCTATCTATCTTATCCCACAGGGAAATGGGAGGGGAGGAGATCAAGTAAAGAAAGAGGTGAGCACTGACAGAAGGGAAAGAAGATCAGGAGAGGTGGTAGACAGAAACAAAACACTGGTGAGAAGAGAAAGGGTGAAAGGAAAGAGAGAACAAACAATAAGAAGAATAGGATGGAGGGAAATACAGTTAGTAATCATAACTGTGAATGTGAATAAGAACTCTCCCATAAAACAGAAGTGGATAGCAGATGAATCAAAAACCAGAATCCTGCAATATGTTGTTTATGAAAAAAAAATGATTGAAGCAGAGAGAGAGACAGAGTAGAGGAGCAGAATGGCTGACCAAACAAGAGATAGAGAACATTACAAAATGTAAAATAGATAATTTTAATTATCTTAAATTAAAAAGGTTTTGTACAAACAAAACCAATGCAACTAAGATTAAAAGGAAAGCAGAAAGCAGGGAAACAATCTTTAGAGCAAGTGTCTTTGATAAAGGCCTCATTTCTCAAATATATAGTGAACTGGGTCAAATTTATAAGAATATAAGCCATTCTCCAACTGATGAATGCTCATAGTAAAATGAACAAGCAGTTTTCAGATTAAATAACCAAAGCTATCTATAAGCATATGAGGAAGTGCTCTAAATCACTTTCGAATAGGAGAATGCAAATTAAAACAACTCTGATACCACCTCACAGCTATCAGATTGGCTAATATGACAAAAAAGGAAAATGATGAAAGTTGGAGAGGATGTGGGAAAATCGGGACACTAATGCACTGGTGGAGCTGTGAACTGATCTAACAATTCTGGAGAGTAATTTGGAACTATGCCCAAAAGATAACCAAACTGTTGATCCAGCAATACCACTACTAGGTTTGTATCTCAAATAGATTATGAAAAGGGGAAGAGGACCTACACGTGCAAAAATATTTATAGCAACCCTTTTCCTTTTTGTGGTGGCAAAATATTGGACATTGAGGGGATGCCCATCACTCATGGAATGGCTGAACAAGTTGTGGTATATGAATGTAATGGAATATTATTTTGTAATAAATGATGAACAGAAAAAAAAGAAAAAAAGAAAAAAAATAAATGATGAACAGGAAGATTTCAGAAAAATCTGGAAAGACTTGTATGAACTGATGCAAAGTGAAATGAGTAGAACCACCAAAACCTCATTCACAATATCAGCAACATAGTATGATAATCAACTATGAATGACTCAGCTCTTCTCAGTAACACAATGATCCAAGACAAATCCAAAGGACTCAGGAAGGAAAATGCTATATATATCCAGATAAAGAGCTGATAGATTCTGAATTCAGACAGAAGCATATTTTTTCATTTACTTAATTCTTTCTTGTGTTTATTTTTTTCCTTTTGATCTGTGTCTTCTTTCAAAACTGTGACTAATGTGGAAATATTTTTACATGACAGCATATGTATAAACTATATTAAACTACCTACCATTTTTAGAAGACGGGAGGGGAGAGAGGGGAAGGGAGTAAAATTTGGAACTCAGTCTTGTATAAATGAATGCTAAATTTTTTTATGAAATATAACTAGGAAAAATAACATAGTTGAATCAGTTCACAGTTCCACCCACAATGCATTAATGTCTCATTTTCCCAACATCCCCTCCAATATTTGTTATTCTCCTTTTCTGTCCTATTAGCTAATCTAATAGGTATGAGGTAGTAGCTCAGAGTTGTTTCAATTTGCATTCATCCAATCAATAGCGATTTGGAGCATTTTTTCATATGGATATAGATGGCTTTGATTGCTTCATCTGAAAACTGTTCATATCTTTTGATCATTTATAATTTGGGAAATGGCTCCTATTTTGATAAATTTGACTCAGTTACCCATATACTTGAGAAGTTAGGCCTTTATCAGAGAAAGTTGCTTCATTTTTTCACAGTTATGATTGCTAAATGTGTTTCCCTCAATCCTATCCCCCCCCACCCCATTTATTCTATTCTTTCTCTCTTTTCACCCTGGCCCTCCTCAAAAGTGTTTTGCTTCTGACTCCTACCTCTCCCAATCTCCCCTCCCTTTTATGCCCTTCCACTCCTACTTTCCTATATGATAAGTTAGACATCTACACCCAACTGAGTTGTGTATATTGTTCTCTTTTTGAGCCAATTCTGATGAGAGTAAGGTTCACTTACTCCTTCCCCCAGCTTCCTTACCTTCCTTTTCACTGTTAGAGCTTTTTTTTGCCTCTTTTATGTGAAATAATTTACCCCATTCTACCCATCCCCTTCCATTTCTCCAAGTGCATTCTTCTTTCTTACAACTTAATTTTATTATTCTAGATATTAACCCTTCATATTTGACTCATACTTGTGTATACCCCCAACTCCTCTAACAATGAGAAAGCTTTTATCTTTCCATGAAGGAATGTAAACAGTTTAACCTTAAGTCCCTTATGATTTCCATTTCCTAATTCACTTCTTTATGGTTCTCTTGAGTCTTGTATTTGGAAGTTAAATTTTGTATCCTTCTCTCGTATTTTCATCAGGAATGCTTGAGTCTTCTATTTCATTGAATTTCCATTTCCCCCTGCCCCGAAGGATAATCTGTTTTGCTGGGTAGGTGATTCTTGGTGGTAATCCTATCTCCTTTGCCTTCTGGAATATCATATTCCAAGCCCTCTGATCCATTAATGTGGAAGCTGCTAAAATGTGTGTTATCCTGACTGTGTCTCCATAATACTTGAATTGGTTTTTTATTTGTTTTTCTGGCACTTGCAATATTCTATCCTTGACCTAGAAGCTCCGGAAATTTGGCTATAACATTCCTGGGAGGTTTCATTCTGGGAACACTTTCAGGTGGTGATTGGTAGATTCTTTTAATTTCTATTTTAACCTCTAGTCCTATATTATAAAGGCAGTTTTCCTTGATGATTTCTTTTTTTTATTTTTAGTTTACAACACACGGTTCTACATAATTTTGAGTTCCAGATTTTCTTCCCTCCCTCCCCCCTCCTTCCCCAAGACAGCATGGAATCTCATGTAACTACCACATATAACTTTGCATTGAATTAATTTATACACTAGTCAAGTTGTGGAGAAGAATTATGACCAATGGAATGAATCATGAGAAAGAAGAGAAAGAACCCCCCCAAAAAACAACAACAACCCAAAAACAAAAACAAAACAGAAGAAAAAAAGGGGGGAAAAAGGCGAGCATGAAGTGTGCCTCAATCTGCATTCATACTTCATAGTTCTTTCTCTGGATGTAGATAGCATTCTCCATCGTGAGTCCTTTCGAGTTGTCTTTGTACCTTGTGTTGCTGAGAAGAGTGAAGTCTGTCAGGGTTGGTCCTCACAGAATCCATATATCTGTGGTTGTGTATAATGTTCTCCTGGCTCTGCTCCACTCACTCAGCATTATGTCATGTAGGATTTTCCAGGTTTTTATGAAGTCCATATCGTCCCCATTTCTTATGGCACAATAGTATTCAATTACCTTCATATACCACAGCTTGTTCAGCCATTCCCCAATTGATGGGCATCCCTTTGATTTCCAATTCTTAGCTACCACAAAAAGAGCCACTATAAATATCCTTGTACATATGGGTCCTTTTCCCGCTTGTGTGATTTCTTTGGGATACAACCCCAGAAGTGGTATTGCTGGGTCAAAGGGTATGAACATTTTTATAGCCCTTTGGGTGTAGTTCCAAATTACTCTCCAAAATGGCTGGATCATCTCACAACTCCACCAGCAATGTAACAATGTTCCAATTTTCCCACATCCTCTCCATCATTTATCATTTTCCTGTTTTGTTATTTTAGCCAATCTTACAGGAGAGATGTGCTATCTAAGAGTTGTTTTGATTTGCATTTCTCTAATCAGTAGTGATCCAGAGCATTTTTCATATGCCTATAGATACCTTTAATTTCTTCCTCTGAAAACTGCCTGTTCATATCCTTTGACCATTTCTCAATTGGGGAATGGCTTGTATTCCTATATATTTGGCTCAGTTCCCTGTGTATTTTAGAAATGAGGCCTTTATCAGAGATACTAGTTGTAAAGATTTTCTCCCAATTTTCTGCTTCCCTCCTAATTTTTGTTGCATTGGCTTTTTTTGTGCAAAAACATTTCAATTTAACATAATCAGAATTATCCATTTTGCATTTTGTAATGCTCTCTATCTCTTGTTGGGTCATGAATTCTTTTCTTTTCCATAAATCTGATAAGTAAACTATTCCTTGATCTCCCAAATTACTTATAGTATCAGCCTTTACTCCTAAATCATGAACCCATTTTGACTTTATTTTGATATATAGTGTAAGATATTGGTTTATTCCCAGTTTCTGCCCTACCATTTTCCAATTTTCCCAACAGTTTTTGTGAAATAGTGAATTATTAGCCCAGAAGCTGGCCTCTTCGGGTTTATCAAAGAGTGGATTGCTATAGTTGTTGACTTCTCCATCTTGTGTTCCTATCCTATTCCACTGATCCACACCTCTGTTTCTTAACCAGTACCAGGTAGTTTTGATGACCGCTGCTCTATAGTACAGTTTAATATCTGGTATAGCTAGGCTACCTTCTCTAGCATTTCTTTTCATTAATGCCCTAGATATTCTAGACCTCTTGTTTTTCCAGATGAATTTTGTTATTATTTTGTCCAGCTCAGTAAAATAATTTTTGGTAGTTCAATTGGTATGGCACTGAATAGATAGATTAATTTAGGTAAAATTGTCATTTTTATTATATTAGCTCGGCCTAGCCATGAGCAACTGATATTTTTCCATTTATTTAGATTCGACTTTATTTGCATGAAAAGGACCATTGATTCCTTTTATGGAGACAGGCAGGATCAAAACACCAATATGGAAGAGGACAGCAATGACACTATAGATACATCTGATACCTCAAAAGGTAATGTGAGCTGGTCTTCAGTCCAAAAAGCACTGCTGGAAGAGCTAAGGGAGGATTTTAAAAGCCAAATTAGGGAGCTAAAAGAAAATATGGAAAAAAGATTGGTGAAATGGCTGCGGAGATTCAGAATCTAGAGAGAGAAAATGACACCCTGAGAGGCAAAATCAACCATTTGGAAAAGGACTTAAAAGCAAAATGAAAACACTGACTCATTAAAATCTGCCAATGAGTAGAAGAATTCCTTGAAAGGCAGAATTAGCCTAATGGAAAAAGAGGTCCAAAAGACCACTGAAGAAAATGGTACCTTAAAAATTAGATTGGAGCAAGTAGAAGCTAGTGACTTGATGAGAAATCAAGACATTATAAAACCGGAATGAAAGGAATGAAAAGGTGGAAGACAATGTGAAATATCTCGATGGAAATTCCACTGACCTGGAAAATAGATCCAGGAGAGATAATTTAAAAATTATTGGACTACATGAAAGCCATGATCAAAAAAAGAGCCTAGATATCATCTTTCAAGAAACTATCAAGTAGAACTGCCCTGATATTCTAGAGCCAGAGGGTAAAATTGAAATTGAAAGAATCCACCCATCACCTCCTCAAAAAGATCCCAAAAGGAAAACTCCTGGGAATATTGTTGCCAAATTCCAGAGCTCCCACATCAAGTAGAAAATACTGCAAACAGCCAGAAAGAAATAATTTGAGTATTGTGGAAACACAATCTGGATAACACAAGATCTAGCAGCTTCTACATTAAGGGACTGAAGGGCTTGGAATATGATATTCTGGAGGTCAATGGAGCTAGGATTAAAACCAAGAATCACCTACCCAGCAAAACTGAGTATAATGCCCCAAGGCAAAATATGGATTTTCAATAAAATAGAGGACTTTCAAGCTTTCCCAGTGAAAAGACCAGAACTGAATCGAAAATGTGACTTTCAACCACAACATTCAAGAGAAGCATGAAAACGTAAACAAGAAAGAGAAATCATAAGGGGACTTACTAAAGTTGAACTGTTTTGTTTACATTCCTACATGGAAAGATGATGTATATAATTCATGAGACCTCAGTATTAGGGTAGCTGAAGGGGATATATATATATATATATATATATATATATATATATATATATATGGAGAGAGAGACAGAGAGAGACAGAGACAGAGAGAGACAGAGAGAGAGAGAGAGAGAGACAGAGAGAGAGAGAGAGAGAGAGAGAGAGAGAGGGAGACAGAGAAAGAGAGAGAGAGAGATCACAGGGTGAGTTGAATATGAAGGGATGGCATCTAAAAAAATAAAATCAAATTAAGGAATGAGAGAGGAATATATTGAGAGAGGGAGAAAGGGAGAGATAGAAGGGAAGGCAGATAGGGGGAGGGGGTAATCAAAAACAAACACTTTCGAAAAGGGACAGGTTCAAGGGAGAAAACTGAATAAAGGGAGATAGGATAGGAAGAAGTGAAATATAGTTAGTCTTTCACAACATGAGTATTGTGGAAGGGTTTTGCATAATGATATGCATGTTGCCTATGTTGAATTGCTTGCCTTCTTAGGGAGGGTGGGTGGGGAGAGAAGAGGGGAGAGAATTTGGAACTCAAAGTTTTAAAAACAGATGTTCGAAAAAAAAGTTTTTTCCTGCAACTGGGAAATAAGATATACAGGCAATAGGGCATAGAAAGCTATCTTGTCCTACAAGAAAGTAAGGGAAAAGGGGATTGGGGAGGGGCATGGGGTGACAGAAAGTAGGGCTGACTGGGGAATGGGGCAATGAGAATATATGCCATCTTGGAGTTGGGGGGAGGGGAGAAAATTTATAATTCAAAGTCTTGTGAAAATCAGTGCTGAAAACTAAAGATATTAAATAAATTAAATTAAAAAGCAAAAAAGACAAGCCTTGGATATTAAAAAAAAAAAACTTTGCCAGTACATAGTCAAAGTGGTTGATATGAATCTAATTTCACTAAGGAGTATCTAGAAGCAATGGTAACTTACAATAGGAGTAGTTAAGTGGTGCATTGGCTAGTATGCTGTTCCTGGCGTCAGGAAAACCAGTATTCAAATCCAGCCTCAAACACATATTGTAAGTGTGACCTTGGTCCAGTCACTTAATCTCTGTTTGCCTCAGTTTTCTCTTACGTAAAATAATAACAGCACCTACCTCCTAGGGTTGTTGGGAGGGTTCAAATGAGATTATGATTATAAAACTTCTTAGCACAGTGCCTGACACATAGTAAGTGCAATGTAAATTTTATCAATTATTGGCATTATTAGAAGCATGTGACAACAGCTGACATTTATTTGCCCAAGTGAACCTGCGACAGAGTTTCTTTAGTTTTCTTATTTCTAGCTGCTTCTTTTGACTTTTAATTTCCTTTACTATATATAGGTTAGTGATAAGCAATACTAATAAATGGACATTTACAGGTATGGGTAATCCTAACTTTAAGGGTCTATGTGTTTGAATGTCAGGTATCAGTGACTTAATGTGATAAGATTTTCACAATAGTATATTTGTCAAAGGGAGGACTACCAACAAAATCACCCCATAGCTGTAGACAAAAGCCATGCAATGGCTGGGCAAGAGATACAGACTTTTCCCACTTTCCAGGAGAATTTATATTAGTTGCTAAGAAAGGTCATGTCCAGTGTGATGCTAAATATCCTCCCAGTAGTCCCACAAAGCGTCTTTATTTCCAGAAGTAAGGGAAGTGTACATATATTTAGCTATGTAAGTGTTTTCTATTTTTTGTAAATTTTCACTGCACTGGTGAGTCCTTTGCATCTTACAAGTGGAAGAGATTTTTTTAAAGTTGCATTTCTGATACCCATACAGCACAATAAGTGGCTTTGTGGGAGGGGGACATTATGACCCGTATTTAGAAAACTATATCTAAACTTCATTTTAGAGATTTTTTAAGAGAAATTCAAGAGGGAGAAGAGTAATGATTTTGCTAAAATTTGATCTCCAAGATTAGAAATCAGAACACTAAAAATAGGTCCATGTGAGCCCAGGGTCCTTGGTGGCTCCTGGGCTATGGGTGATATGCACGTAGTGGTGCTAAGAAGTCCTGGTTATACAGCACCATATTCTTGCCTTGAATTTCCTCCTATTTGGTCATTGTGTTGTATGTGTTGGGGATTGTATGTGTTGGAGGACTCTGTGTTTTCTAAAAGTGTCAATGTTTGGGTTCAAATGCCATGATACTGGTACAAGTCAAGCTTTTCTGAGGAGCTGTAAGATCAATTCTCAAGTAGTACAGCTCATCTGATTCATGGACATAGTTGAGCTTGCCTCTATTTGCTTAACGTCAAGAACATTTAGAAAAGGACTATATATATAGAGTGGAACGAATTAAAACTACCTAAAGAAAGGAGAAACAATGTAATTAGATTAAAGAAATAAAATGGGTTTTGTGTTTTATATATATACATATATATACACATATATAATATATGCATATATATACATGTATACATATGTATACATGTATATATAGATATATACACATATGTATATTCCTCACAGCAGCCTAGCATAGTGTTCAATAAACACGCGTTGATTGACTTTTGATGACCACATAAACCAAGGTTTTGATAGAGTATTGGACTATCAGATGTCGGTTCTGCCTGTAATGAGAGCACTAGAGAGACATTTCTCTAGACTGATTTTTGTATGTCTGGATATCATTTTCAGTTTATCACTTTCAGTCTGTTTGGATTCCTACTTGCTTTTTTGCTACATATATGCCATATGATAGTGATAGTTCTGCTATTTGTCTGCCCTGGTTACATCACATCACACCAGACCATATCACGTTACTATCATAAATTCAACTCAATTTTATCATATCCATTTTAATTCAATAGCTATTTATAGAACACCTGTTGTATAGATTATTGTTATAAAATCTGGATGGCACATTTTAGAAGAAATTTTCCCCAACTGTAATGAATCTAGTGGAGAGCAACCAGGCATGATGGGACATAAAATCTTCTCATTAAAATACTAAAGATTTGGCGAGAGCTAAAGGAATTGGGCATGTTTTATTTGTGGGAGTGAAGTATAGAAGGGACATATTGTTTTCAAATATATGAAGGACTATTATTAGAAAAAATAAGTTGTCTTATCTCCAGGAGCAAAATTAGGAGCAATGAGCAAAAGTTACAGAAGAAAAGAAAATATTTAAGTTTAAGGAAAACCTTCCTAATACAAAGGAGTGGCCAAAAGGAAACTTGACTGCCTCATAAGTTAGTGAGCTCAGCTCATTGCTGAGGTTCTTAAGAGGAGGCATTAATGGAAAGACATTGTACCTAGAATTGGAGAAGCTATGGGTTAAAATACCACTTAGAAGTGGGGCCTTTGATACACTCTCTGAGACTGTTATTTCTTTCTTTAATAATAGGATGAAAATATCTCTACTCGGTATATCTTGGGATTAACTTGAAAATGTAAAATATTATATTAATGACTATTATTATGATTATTCAAGCAGGGATTGGATAATGACTTGTCACATATGTGATTGAAGTGACTATCAAGTAGGAGTGAGAGCTCCAAGTTCTTTCCAAACTCTTAAAGTCTGGGATTCTATGAGTAAATTTATTTTACTTCCACAAATTGTTTTAAATAGGTTTAGTTTATATCCATACCCTGTGAATGTCTGTAGTATATTCATTGGGAATTCTTTTAGACATACACAGGCCAATGGATTTGGCATCAGAAAGACCTGAATTTGAATCCCTGCCTAACACATTAATTAAGTGTGTGACCCTGGGAAAGTCACTTAAGCTCTTCCAGATATGGTTTCCTTATCTGTAAAATGGAAACAATCAAAACACCTAGTTTACACTGTTGTGAGAAATCAAATGAAATAAAACATGTAAAGCTCTTTGCAATAGAGATTAGATACTTATGTACAGGGTATTCCAAAAGTCTTAGTATATTTTTAAACTACTAAAGCTTAAAGCTGCACTAAGACTTTTGGGATGTACCATATGGCTCTGGATATATCTTATGATATACATGTTTACCTACTTATACAGATGTAAATACTCCTTTGTTAAGTCAACACTTACTTAATCTCTGGTATTTGTTTTGCTTATGCAAATGTAAACTCATTTCCTCTAATTCTACTTCCTTCTATACCCTGACCAACTCCAATCTCCTTGGGTTTATACCTTGTTCAAGAGGCATTTGTCAATATTATCATACCAATTATATGTTGATTTATTAATGAAGGAAATATAATTTCCCCCTGAAATATTAATTTCTACTACCTTTTATCTTCCTGATTTTGTTCTGATTTACTTTCTAGATTCTTTAGGTCACTCAGTTTCTCTTTACCTTCTCATACCATCTATGACATCACTGTCCCTCAGACAATGTCTATGATTTTTCTTTAAAAAAAATCAAATACCAAAAAGAAACACATTGTCCAGGCTCTGCATTTGTATAACTCTGTAATCCCAGATATATGAAAATAAACCTTTCATTTCTTGGTCTTTGATTAGTATCTGAACATAGTCTAAGTTTCTACAGTTTCATCAACTTGAAAAACCCAGCTCACTTCTAAGTCTTTTGAGAGCCTGTTTTTATTTTATTTTTTTATTCCTTTTTTCTTGAAAGTCCTGTCATTAGCTTTGAAGTTTAGGCTTAGTTTTTCAGGAAATGTTACTTTTGGGTGTTAGTCTGCTTCCTTCACTTTTTGGAATATCATGCTCCAATCTTTTCTTTTGGTTTCTTATAACAGAGTGATCCTGTGCTATACTGATTGTCTCTCCTAAGAATTTTAAGGTTTTTTTTTCCTTTTTCCTGGTTGTTGGAAAATTTTGTTTTAATATTATAATTCTGAGAATTGATTATAAAACTTTTTTGTTATTTGCAATTGAATTTTTTCATTCTTTTAATGATCTGCATGCCTATAGTACTTCTGGGCAATTTTCTGTATGATTTCTTGGAGTCTGATATTCTGTTTTTTCTTTCCCATGTTTTATTTTTCCCTAGAGAATCTATAGTGCTTAGATTTTTTTCAGTATCCTATCCCTAATTTCTCAATATTTTACAGAGATTCCATGTATCCTTCTAATCTTGTTTCTTAAATTATATCACATTATTTTTTTTCTTTGCTATCTATATTTTTGCATTCCAAATTTATTATTCTATTCCTTGTCCCTTCCTGAATTCCAGAAGATCTATTCATATGGTGATTGGCTCTTCTGAGGTTCTTTCAAAATTCAATTAGATAATAAATCATTGTTCTCACTGATTGAGAAGTTCACTGTAATGCTGTAGATTGTTATCCATCAATATTTACTTACCTGGAGTGACTTTTGCTATCATGGGAGGCTTGTGGTTACTAAAATTGGTCTTCAATTTGCCAAAAATGAATCTATCTCACTCTCTTTTTCATCTCGGGACCCAACTCCCAAGTCCATTTTCTGTCCCAAATATATTCATACTGTTAGACAAGTTCTATTGCATCTATTCAGATGGAAGTTGAAATCTGGACAATAAACTTTATCTCTCCATTTAATCTTTCCTACATGATGGCCACACTCTTTTGAGTGATTACAGATATCTTCAATGCTATGTAGTATCTTGGAACTGGAAGAAATTAGGATAATATCATCTTCATACAGAAGCACTCAGAGGTCCTCACCTACCACAGGAAATATTGAAGTATAGAAGAGACATAATGTTTTCAAGTATATGAAGGACTATTATTAGAAAAAATAAGTTGCCTTATCTGTAAGGGCAAAATTAGGAGCAATGAGCAGAGGTTACAGAAGAAAAAAAAATATTTAAGTTTAAGGAAAACCTTCTTAATACAATAGTAGCTATTTATAACCTTGAATGAAACTGGACTCTGCTGGATCTTCTCAAACTCAGTTTTGAAAATTTTGTTGATTACACATCTCCCTGTTTTATGACTGATCTGATGTTTATTATCAGTGGGTAATTGAACAGGGTTATTTCTGTTGTTACATCTTTCAAGGAATTTTGAATGATCTTGATATAGAGATGAGACACTTTGTCAAAAAACAACAACATCAGCATAAAAAAATTTTTAAGGTCATCTTTTGTTCTAAAAAATAAAAGATTTTATATACTCTAAATCTTCCAATCAATTGTGAAATCACTGAACATGATTTGTGGAAACCTGTTTGTTTCCTATTTATACTTTCATCAATGATGCCTTCTATTCATGTAGAGATGACCCCAATATAATGATTTTTAAAGATCAAAGAGTGGGCATCTAGGTCAGTAGTTGATGTTTTTTTCACTTTTGGCAAATGGGGTAGATGCAGAATCAATAAGAAAGTTAGATATCCTCAATCAGTTTATTTCAAAAGATACTTGTTTCTTTATTCAGTATGCATGGGAACTTTGGCATAGGTTCCAAAGATAACCCCCTACAGAGGGAAAAGCTAGGAAAGAAATTGACCTGGAGAAAAGAAGAGAGTAGAGGAGAGAAGATCTGCAAGTTTTCCATTAAAATGTACTGTGATTCTCTATCTGCAGCACCAAATAAGTGGCCAATTTTGCACAAAAAAAGAATCAGCCTGATACTGTCAGAAATAAACCAATGATCAAGTCATTCACTTCTTATTCATTTGCTTTTTCAACTTAGAAATAACCTAATTTTGTGCCATTCCTTTTGTTTTCCTAGTGGAAAAGGAAATATTCAGAAATAGTTGGGCCTTCCCCTCTGTTGAACCTCCATCCTCACTCCTCCACCCCTGCCAAGAAACAGGTCAAGAGGAAAAAAGAAGATGCACTGATCATGAATATCTACCCACTAGATAACCTTCTTCTAAGTAATGTAGACCAATGATAATGACATATTAAAGGAGGACACATCAAGCCTTTCCTATGGTTGGACTTATCTATGTGCCTGAATTACAGTGTCTTCTTGAGAAGCAAGTGCTAAATGTTCAAATCCTATGGAAATTAAAGAATATTATTGTCATCAGCATTTCACCTTTGAAAGAGGTATTTTTTCCCTACCTCACTCTACCCCACCCAACTCCACATGGATAATTTTCTCCTTTGGCCCAAAGTTATTAATAACAAGTTATATTTGGTGCTCAGAAAGTTCCACAAAACAAGGAATGACAAAACATGTAATCTCTTCCATGGATTTAATCAAAGTACCTTTCCTATTTTAGAAAAATATTAGCTAAACATAGGCTGCTTGCATTCTGTTGTTTGGGAGTATGGTGTGTGTGTGATCACTAATCACATACCCCCCAAAATCAGCAAGATTCCTAGGATATTAATTAAGCACAGGGAAAAAGATGGTAAAAAATATCCTAATATAGTATTCCGGACAAAGCCTAAGCCAATCAGATGATTTGGACTTCAGGGTTAAAATACAAGAAGACAATCTTGAACCATAAAATGCAATGAAAACACTAGTTAAGAGATCAAAAGAATCAATTTCAAAGTTCAAAGGATATGAAATGCTAAACTACTCCAGCCTTCATAGCCACAAAGTCAGGAACTCAGGAAAAACAAAAAAGTGTCCAGACCTTAGTTTTATCTTCTTACACAGTTCCCTTCCTCTATCTTCGCCCAGGTCTTGCTCTGTTATTTTTCAAGCAATGAAAATAAAACAGCTCCTTCATAGGGCGAATCTAGTTTAAGAGCTTTTGGAGACAGCATCTAACTTATAAAACTTTGAGTGGGAAAGGGGAAAAAAAGGAAAGGAGGAAGGAAGGAATAGGAATGAAAGGGAAGGATTGAAAAAGAGTTCCCTCCCCTGTGAGCAATGAATAGGCATGGTAGCTCTCATTGCTTTTCCCCAGCCATGGTCATTTACTTCTAGTGATACCTACAATGATCACCTATAGTGATACACACATGTTTACATGTGTTTGTATCTATCTTTCTATCTATCTATCTATCTATCTATCTATCTATCTATCTATCCATCTATCTACCTATCTTTATATGTGTATACATACATACAAATATCTCTAACCATGTATCTCTATCTATAAGGCAGGTTTATTGATGCCAAAATACCAAAATAAGGTCAAGAAATTCTAATTTCATTATGGTTGATCTTCTCTTATCTATTTACTTAAATGCCAGATGGCAACTAAAAGTAAACAGCTAAGCATTTATTGTCTCAGCAAGAAGGCAAGCAGGGTGAAAACAGCTGACATTAGGTGACATTAAACAGGAGGGGTTATAACTATTTTTTTCATTTAAAGGATTCTTACACCAATGTTTGGATGATTGTATTAAATTATTTGTTAAAACAATAATAGGAGAAAGTGACAAATGTTGGAGGGGATGTGGAAAAATTGGGACACTAATTCATTGTTGGTAGAATTGTGAACTGATCCAACCATTTTGGAGAGCAATCTAGAATTATGTCCAAAGAGTTATTAAACTGCCTATACCCTTTGACCAAGCAATACCACTACTTGGTCTATTTCATAAGAAAATTAGAGGAAAAGGAAAGGAATGTATATGTTCTAAAATGTTTATAGCAGCTCTCTTTGTGATGGCAAGGAATTGGAAATTTCAGGAATACCCATCATTTGGGGAATGGCTGAAGAAGGTGTAGTATATGATTGCATTTACTACTGTGCTATAACTAGTATACTTATGTGTATATATATATATACACATACATACATATATACACACATATACATACACATATATCTACTATATATAAATATATCAGTATATATATATATGTAAGTAGTATACTTATATACTACTGTGCTATAAGAAGCAATGAGCTCAATAACTTTAGAAAAACATGGGAAGACTTGCACAAAATGATGGAGTGAAATGAGTAGAACTAAGAGAACATTGTATACAGTAACAGTAATATTGTTTTAAGAGAGACTTTGAATGAATGTTATTCTATTATAAATATTTAAATTACTTATAAAAGACATATGAAGAAAGACACTATTTGCATCTAGAGAAAGAACTGACAAATAGAAGTATGTATAGAATAATTTACATATATATGTATATATATGTGTGTGTGTATGTATATATGTGTGTATACCTATTTGTTTCTAATGGTAGGCATCTCTAGAGTGGGGGGAGGGAAAAATTTACATGATAATTTTGTTGTAGTTTCATGTACAATAATTTTTATTGTACTATATTATGGAAATACTTGGTTTATTCCATAAGTTAAAAATAAAATTTAATAATAATAAATAACCAAGGGTCCTAGGCAAAGCTGATATGGGTCACATTTTACCATTCTGCTTGATAATAGTGACTAAGAGATTCCAGGCTACTCTTCATGTCTGTTTATTTCTCACTGCTGTTTTCCTTAATTACTACTAGCTATTTATAAACTTGAAGAAAGTTGCCTCAGGTATAGAGACTTTGGGAAGGTTATCTTAATATAGATTCTGTAAGGTCTGGGCTTCAGAGGTGCAGAACCAGGAAATACAGGGCATAGATCAACACAATCCTCAGAGAGAAAGTAAAGCATACCAGCTCTATTGAAGGGAAAACTCAAAATAAGAAAAGGTTAGTTGGTGTAGTTTTAAGCACATACCTAGATACATGCAAGCAGAATTAAATGTGCTTCTAGACTATTATTTCATTGATGGTATTAACTCTAAGAGAGATGTTACTTTTCACATTATGCATATTAATACACTTACAGACAGAAGTGAAATTACTAGCCTAGAATCACATTGTTAGTCCCTGTAAGCTCTAGGCTTAGAACATATATGTTATGACTTCCAGACTAATGACCTATTGTCAGTGACAATAGTTTGTAAAGGCACACAAAGAATCAGAATTAGCTAGCTCCTTTGAAAACTAAATTTGTGTATTTCCATTCACACAAAAGCAAAGACCACGAGTGTCAGTAGCTTAGAGATGTCACAGGTTAACTATGAAACTATGATTTCAATGGTTAACTACCTGCAGCCTCTTATTAGAGAGGCTCAGAGACTCTGAGATAGACTGTAGTCAACCTTAGACTCACCAGAGCTGGACCCATATCCCAGTTCATCCAGGTTTTTGCCCTATCCATAGAAGAAGAAGAAAAAACACTGATGCAAAATAACCCAGAACCAGAAAATGCTGGTGATCCAGGTGTTTCCTTTCAACTCCTACCCTTTCCAGACTTGCTGGCAGGCTATTACAGAGTAGTAATTCTGTGTTTATAAAAGAGGGGAACTTGTTCTTTTTGTTACACCTGTTGGGCATGATCCAACTCTGTCCCTCTGTATGAATGTATGTACTCACTTCTGGATTAGCTTCTCAAGCACTGATCTCTTAGATATGGGCCTTTTCTTCTATGTTTCTTTGAAACCCATTGATCTGCACTGAAGAAACATTTGTGTCTCTCTATGGCAGACAGTGGTTGGAGAGCAGAGGTGGAGACCACTAATGAGAACTTGCCTTAGTCTCCGGTGGCTTATGCCTGAGAATGGAATTCTAGACTCTATCCGTAATAGCTAGTGAAAGACAGTAACCTCACAATACAGTACTTGAATCAAATATCTGAAGGCCATTAATTCTGTAGAGGTTTGCACCTTGCAGATGAGTTTGGATCCTGGTGGATTAAGCTTAGTATTTACTCAAGGTGTCCTAAATTTCATAAAAAAATTCATCATATTATCTCATACTTCTGAATGCTTTCCTTTATACTGTTTTTATGTTCATGGAGAATTAAAAGTTATCATTATAATAATGAAATATATGTATATAGCTAATGTTAAAAGACAACTTTAAAGGATGATATACATTAAATACATAAATAGCAAATCCATCTTTATTTTTCTGTAAGTATCAAGCATTTGCTTTCATTTTGAATTGTATTATTAAAGGGAACAATACTAAAAAATGGGTTAAGTAAATATCCTCTATATAGGAAACACAAAAATGAATAGGTTGGAATCTGGTGAACCTTGAAGGCAGTGTCTTATTTTATCCTCCCAATGGTTAAAAAAAAAACATCAGAAAATTTGATGACTCTGAACAGATTATCTAGTGAAAATAATTCAAAGAAAAAGAAACTGCAGGCTAGTTCTACTAATTTAACATTACATAGGAAGGGGACAACTCACTGCAAATTTGTGTCATTGCCTTAAGCACATCTCTTACTTGCTTTCCTATAATACCTTTCCATCCCCAGGCCCAGGTACCTGGCATTCTAATATTTCTCACTACCTGTCAAGGACAGCTAATAAAGTTACCAACTTCTGATTGAAAATTCATGTTGGTACTAGTCTTCCCGGAAGTACATTTTTAAAGGAAGACTGGCCAAGGACAGTGCTTAAGGAAGAATAATGGCAGAATTTGGGTAACTAACATCTTGCTTCAAGGAAATCATTTTTAAATCACATAAAAGTATACCACATAGACTGTAACATAAACCAGCTATGTGTAGAGCTGGCCCACAGAGAAAGGAGAGATAATCCCAAAATCTGCAATTTATGTAGTATATACCCTGCATTGGATAATTGGAATTAGGACAAATAGAAGAAACAATGAAAAGTCAATTATATTAATAATTAATAATCAATTATGGAATAGTAGTTTAAATTAATTAGAGGTAGGTGGATCACATAATGAGTAGGGTAAGGGAAGGGAACAAACATTTATTAAGTACTTACTATGTACCAGGCATTGTACTATGTGTTTTACAAATATAATATCATTTGATCCACACAACAACCCTGAGAGAGAGGTGCTATTATCATCCCATTTCATAGTGCATAAACTGAGGTAGATAGAAGTTAAGTGACTTGCCCAGGATCACGTAGCTAGGAAGTGTCTGAGGCCACATTTGAACTCATCCCTTCCTGATTCCAGGTCCAGAGATCTTTCCACTATGCCACTTATCTGCATGAACCCCATGAACCAAAAAAATCTCCAAAATAGTCACTTAGCAAATGCTTATAGAATTGAATTATTTAAAAATACAGTTCAGTTTAAAAAGAAAAGGTCAAAGATAAGGAGGAAAGATGTTTAAGATCAGAGGATCATAGAATTTAGTACTGAGAGGGCCTTTGGGCATCAACTAATCCAAGTTATCTATCATCTGATAGCCACTGTCTACAGGACCTCTATTTCATCTAAGTGAAACACACTTGTAATTGGCATGGAGAAAAAAAGTTAGTTATAGAATAGCATATCTGAATATAATTGGAAGTGTAGCTGGGCTGGTTAAGTTCAATTGTTAGAACACAATGATGATAAGGCTGAGGTCATAGGTTAAAATGAAGGTTAGTCAGCCTGCAGTCTTTAGTGGTCACAGACTATAGTTACTCTTCATTCTGACAACAATCTAAGAAGTTTGTGCCATTGTTCATCAAGAGAAGCTACTGAAGAGAATGTGGATTTCCAGTCTGGAAATGTCAACCAAGTCCTGATGGCAGGGAGTCACAAGTTTTGAGGATAAGCAGGAAATGTTCCAACATTAGAATCACAGATTTGCAGAATTGGAAGGGACTTCAAAAAATCTTCTGGTTTCTAGGCTAACCCATCTCTAAAAAGGGATGTCTTTTACAATCTACTTAACAAGTGATGATGCAGCTTAGCAATCTAATGAGAGGGAAGTCATTATATCCACTTGTGGATGGCTCCAAATGTTAGGGAGTCTTTCCTTTATAAGCCTAATTTTGTCTCTCTGAAGTTTCTGAATATTACTCCTATTAATACTCTAAATATCCTCCTCAAGCAGCTGAAATCCTAACCCTCTTCAACGTAAGAGCCCTTCAAATATTTGAAAACAGGGATTGTATCCTCTAAGAGTTTCTTCTTTTCTAGGATGAACACTGTCAATTCCTTCAAGCAATATTCAGGAACTTCAGTTTAGGAATTCCTCCACAAATGACTAGCATATTTCACATAAGGAACTTTTTGTTGTTGTGGTTTTACAAGTAAACCCTCTGCTACATATGATTTCACTCTTTCATCATATCAGGCCGTGGATTCTAGATCAGTACTTAAACTCCTAGACATCTCCATCTATCTTTTGAAGTCTTACAAAATTTCTCTATAAATTCTGACAACATACCACTCTTATTTATACCATTTATAACCCTATTTCAGATATTGAGAATTGAATAAGTTAAAATGCATAGGGTCATGTATTTGGAACTTAAGGGATCTTTGAAGTCATTTAGTCCAGAGGTCAATCAGGGCCTTAGGGTTCATAGGTGTCATGGGGCCCATAATACATTTGAGTGAGGCCTGAACCAGATTAAAATGTAATTGGGAAATAGTTTAAAAATAAAATACAATAAAACATAGATAATATTAATATATGGTTTTCTAAGTCAATATGCAGCATACAGGCATCCTTACGTATTACAGATTTGTGACTCATTTCTATTGCAATTTGACACCACTCATCTATCCTACCTATTCTCATTTTTACCTGTGAGGAAACTGAGGCTCAGGGAGGCCAAAGATCACATAGTTAAAACTTGGGAGAGCCATGTCTGGAACCCAAGTCTTCAGACACCAAATGTAGCTCTCCTCGAATTATACTGCATTGCCTTCCAGGTGGTCCAGCTTCTACCTTAAGGTTCATGGTATTCATGAGTAAAGACAAGAAATTGTAAGACTGTTACCACCATTTCAATACAGTGAGCTGGGTTTGCAGAAATACCTTGCTTTTATTAGTGCCACCCTATTAACATTCTGATCCAACACAACCTGCTTATCCACACCTCACAAAAAAAGCCCATTGAAAAACAAATAACATAGCTCAGCAGAGCTGCACAGATCAAGCACAATTTGGAAAAATAGTATCATGTTTGGCAAGCAAAGTATTATTTGGATTTTATGCCTGATCTATCAACTCATTAGCATCACAGATAAGTAAGTATAGGTTAATCATACCAGGATGTAAAAATCATAAAACTAAAAACATCCTATTCCTTCTCTTAGGAAGAAAGCAAAGTTCTGCTTCAGGTCAGCCTATGCAGAAAATACTATGAAACATCTAGCTGCCAGAATTGTGGAAGAAAAAGCTTTTGCAGCCCATTTTTTGTCTCAATTTTTCCTTGATTTATTCAACAAAATCTGTAGCTGTATCTAGAATTGTAAAGACAAAAGAGGAAAGCGTCAGAGGACATGCTGCTCAATGTGCTTACAGATCTCACAGATAAGTATAATCTGTTTTACTGCATAATTCTACATTCATTCTTTTATCAATTCAATACATTGTTATGCCTACTATATGCAAGGCTCTGTGATAAGTATTGGAAATATACAAAGATGAATAAAGTAAGATTATAGAGTAGAAGGAAACATTATGGTTGATCTCCACCGCCCATCTCCTCCAAACAGAAATAGCAAATGCACCAAATCAAATCATGGTCAGAAAATCCAAGGAGAAAAGTCATAGTGAACCCAGATCAGCACCAAGAGACAGAGGGGGAGGTCTACAAATGGTGGATACAAGGTATATCCAGGAAAAGGCTGCACAAAGGATTCCAATTCAGGGAACAGCTGTGTACCAAGGCAGGAAGTTCCAAAACTAGCCAAGAAAGGCATGAACTAGTTTTTTTTTTATTTAAATAATACTTCATTTTTTTCCCAACTACATGTCAAGACAATTATTAGCATCCATTTTTTACAAGATTTTGAGTTCTAAATTTTTCTCCCTACCTTCCTTTCCTTCCTCTCTTCTAAAAGTGGCAGGCAATTTGATATAATTTATACATGTGCTATCACGTAAAACATATTTCCATATTAGTCACAGTTGTGAAAGAAGACATAGATCAAGAAGAAAAAAAAACCAAAAAAAAATAAAGTGAAAAAATTATGTTTCAATCTGCATTCAAAGTCCATCAGTTCTTTATCTGGATGTGGATAACATTTTCCTTCATGAGTCCTTTGTACTCTGTCTTGGATAATTGTGTAACTGAAAAGATTTGAGTCATTCAAAGGTGATCATTACACAATGCTGCTGATAATGTGTACAAAGTTTTCCTGGTTCTGCTCATTTCACTTTGCATCAGTTAGTATAAGTCCTTCTTGATTTCTAGATTTTTTTTCCTGAAATATGCTTGCTCATCAACTCTTATTGCACAATAGTATTACATTATATCCATATACACAACTTGTTCAGCCATTCCCCAACTGATGGACATCCCCTTAATTTCCCATATTTTGCCACCACTAAAAGGGCTGCTATAAATATTTTTGCATATGTAGGTCCTTTTCCCTTTGTTATGATCTCTTGGGGATACAGACCTCATAGTAGCATTGCTAGATCAAAGGGTATGCACAGTTTTGTTGCCCTTTGGGCATAAACCCAAATTCCTCTCCAGAATAGTTGGATCGGCTCACCACTCCACGAACAATGCATCAGTGCCCCAATTTTCAAACATCCTCTCCAACATTTATCATTTACCTTTTTTGTCACATCAGCCAACCTGATAGGTATGAGGTGGTACTTTACAGTTGCTTTAATTTCCATTTCTCTAATCAAAAGTAATTTAGAGCATTTGAGAAATGAGGCCTTTATCAGAGATGCTTGCTATAAAGATTGTTTCTCAGCTTACTACTTTCCTTCTTAAATTGGTTGTATTGGTTTTCTTTGTACAAAAGTGTTTCAGTTTAATATAATCAAAATTACTTATTTTACATTTTGTAATGCTCTCTAACTCTTGTTTGGTTATGAATTCTTCCCCTCTCTGTACATCTGGCTGGTAGACTATTTCTGGTTCTTCTAATTTGGTCATGGTGTCACCCTTTATGTTTAAATCATGCACCCAATTTGATCTTATCTTGATATAGTGTGAGATGTTGTTTTATACCTAGTTTGTGTCCTGTGATTTTGCAACATTTCCAGAAGTTGGTGGTTTTTTTTTCTTTTCTGTCAAATGGTGAGTTCTTATCCCAAAAGCTGGGGTCTTTGGGTTTACCAAAGACTAGGTTACTATGGTTATTAACTACTGTGTCTTCTGTACCTAAACTATTATACTGATCCACCAATGTATTTCTTAGCCAGTACCCGATAGTTCCAAATGATTACTGCTTTATAATATAGTTTGAGATCTGGTATTGCTAGGCCAACTTCCTGTGTATTTTTTTCATTAATTCCTTTGATATTCTTGATCTTTTATTCTTCCAGATAAATTTTGTTATTTTTTTCTAACTCTACCAAAAATTTTTTGGTAGTTTCATTGGCATATCACTGAACAAGTGAATTAGTTTAGGCAGAATTGTTATATTTATTATATTGGTTCAGCCTACCCATAAGCAATTGATATTTTTACAATTTTTTAGATGTGATTTTATTTGTGTGAAAAGGGTTTTGTTATTGTGTTCATGTAGTCCCTAGTTTTGTCTTGCTGGGTAACCTCTAAAGTATTTTATATTGTTTACAATTATTTTAAATGGAATTTCTCTTTCTGTTTCTTGCTGCTGGGCTTTATTGGTCATATAAAGAAATGTTGATAATTTGTGCAGTTTTATCTAATATGTTGCAACTTTGCAAAAGTTGTTAATTATTTCTAGTAATTTTTGATTGATTCTCTAGGATTCTCTAAATATGCCATCATATCCTCTTCAAAGAGTGATACTTTTGTTTCCTAATTGCCTATTGAATTCCTTTGATTTCTTTTTCTTCTCTTTTTGCTATAGCTAAGATTTCTAGTACTATGTTGAATAGGGGTGATAATGGGCACCCTTGCTTTATCTTTGATCTTATTAGGCAGGCTTCTGGCTTATCCCCATTACAGATAATGTTTGCTGATGGTTTTAGATAGATACTGCTTGCCATTTTAAGGAAAACTCCATTTAAGTATTTGGATTCTATACCATTTGGTTCATATATGTTTGCTATTGATATTGCTTCATTGTCTTTGGTACCTTTTAGCACAATGTAGTTTCCATCCTTATCTCTTTTAATTAGGTCTATTTTTGCTTTTACTTTGTCTGAGATCAGGATCGCTACCCCTCCTTTTTTTTTTGTAAATTTCAGTTGGAATGTAATAGATTCTGCTCCAGCTCCCTACCTTTACTCCGTGTGTGTCTCTCTGCTTCAGTTGTTTCTTGTAAACAAAATATCACAAGTTTAAATGATTCTCATAGCCCACTTTCCCATCTTACCCTCCACTGAATAGGTCTTTCTTGCCTCTTCATGTGAAAAAAATTTACCTTATTCTACCACTCTCTTCCTTCTGCACCTAGTGTACTCCTTTTTCTCATCCCTTAATTTTTTACATCATTCCTCCAAATTCACCTAGTACCCATGCCCTCTATGTATATTCCTTTTAGCTGCACTCTTAGTAACACAATTTTTGAGAATTACAAGTATCACCCTGCATAGGGATGTAAACAGTTTAGCTCTATTGAATCCCTTATGTTTTATTTTCCCTTTTTACCTGTCTATGTTTCTCTTGGATCTTTATATTGGAGGTCAATTTTTTGTTTTAGTTCTGGTCTTTTCCTTATGAAAGCTTGGAATCCTTTTATTTCATTAAAAACCATTTCTTCCCTTGTTGTCGTATGCTTAATTTTTCTGGGCAATTGGTTGTAGACCTAGCTCCTTTGCCTCCAGAATATCATGTTTCATGACTTCTGGTCCTTTAATGTTGCAGCTGCCAAGTGCTATCTAATCCTGATAATGGCTTCCTGAAATTTAAATTGTTTCTTTCTAGACACTTGCAGTATTTTTTCCTTGACCTGATAGTTCTGAAATTTGCCTATAATGTTCCTTGGAGTTTTTATTTTGGGAGCTCTTTTTTGAGGTGATCAGTGGACTCTTTCAATGCCTATTTTGCCCTCTGGTTCTGGGACATTAGGGAAGGTTTCCTTGACAATTTCTTGAATGATTATGTCCTGGCCATCTTTGTGATTATGGCTTTCAGGTACCAGTGATTCTGATATTTTCTCTCCTGGATCTATTTTCCAGGTCAGTTGTTTTTCCCATGGGGTATTTTACATTTTCTTTTCTTTTGTTTTTCATTCTTTTGAATGTTTTTGATTGATTCTTGATGTCTGTAGTACCAATGCAATACCCACAGAGGCTACAGCTGCCATGAATATGCAAAACATAACAGACTCTCTTTATGGAAGACAGAACCAAAACATTTATTCCAACACCTGAAAGACTAATCCATCATAGCAACAAAGAAATCTATAGACATTATCAATGCAGGGGGCACCGACATCCTCAAACCTTACCTCCCTGAGGCCTCCCACCAAAACAGACTCCCTCAAACAAAATCACTCCCTCTCTCACTCATACTAGCTCCTGCTCTCTCTGCCTCCTCTCTCTCTCCAACCTGCAGCTCCCTCCATCTCTCTCCCAGCTCTGACTCACTCCAACTTCCTACTATACCCCTTCCTCTTCCACCCATTCAGCAAACTCCTCCCACCACAGGCTCATGTGACTCAGGCTTCCATGTGACTTAAGCAGGTCATATGGGCCTATTAATGGATGGGAAAGGTCTTCCCATTTTCATTAACATAACAATGTCTCATAGAGTCCTTAGCTTTCATTTGCCTAATTCTCACTTTTAAGGTATTGTTTTCCTCAATTAGCTTTTGTATTTTCTTTTCCATTTGGCCAATTATACTCCTTAAGTTGTTTTTTTCAGTGAATTTTTCTATCTCTTTTTCCATTTGGCCAATTATTCTTTTTAAGCAGTTTTCTAGGCTGTTGATTTTTTTCATAATTCTCTTGCATTACTCTCTCTTTTTTTAAATTTTTCTTCTACCTCTCTTATATGATTTTTAAGCTCCTTTCTGAGTTCTTCCATGAGTTTTTCTAGGCTTGACACCACTTCCTGTTTTTCCTTTGGGTTTTGCCCATAGGCATTTTGACATTGTTGTGCTCTTCTGAATTTTGTCTTGATCTTCCCCGTTGCCATAATAAGGTTCTAAGGTCAGATTCTTTTGTCATTGTTTGCTCATCTTTTTTGGACTTTTTTTCTTTAAAATTTTCTTTAAATTTGAACTCTGGCCCTGAGTTAGAAGGGGTACTATCTCAGGCTTTTTATTTTTGCCAGTGGCTGAAGGCCCTAGCTGTTTACCTGGTACTACACTGATGTTTCTCAGAGTTCCATGGGGTACCTTTGTATCTGGTGCTGTGCTGAGTGGGTGATGTGGGAGATGGCTGATACTGCTGGAGGCCATAGGTGTCAGGCAGCTTTCCTGGTGCTGAGCTGGGGTTTTACTGGTGGTTTTTGGTGTGTGCTGAGGCCTGGTAGCATTTTTCTGTATTTCCCTGGGGCTATAGTGTAGCAGGTAGAGATCTGGCTGCTGACTGCTGCTTTTTGCCCAGAGTTATGCTGAAGCATGTAGACATCTGGTAGCTGGAGGTTGCCTCTTTGCCAGGGTGGTTCTTAGAGCTGGAGTCTGCCTGTTCTCCTGGCTATGCTGAGGCAAGTGGGGGCATCCTGGTTTTGGCTTTGCCTGCTTCACTGCACTGGGGCTTGGGATCTCCTGCTGGTTTGCTGAGATGGGGCTTGCTGCTGGCTTGCTAGAATGATTCCTGTCCTGGACTCACTCCCCTTTTAACTGAGTGAGACAGACCTTAGTTGCCAATCTTCCAAGTATTTTGGGCTCAAACATTGTTTACCCATGTATTTTTTGCTGATTCTTCTGTTCCAGAATTTGTTTGGGGGCACTATTTTATGGTTGTTTGGTGGTGTGTAAGGGAGAGTTATGGTGATTTACTGATTACTCCTCCATCTCAGCTTCAGGAAGTCCTTCTCTTTCTCTCAAAGGCCTAAACTTATGAAGAAAGAAATATTAGTTAGGGGTCAATTGTCAGCATTTTTCATTAGGCAATGTTGACTCCTAGGTTGTGAAGGGCTTTAATTGCCAGAGGAGGATAACATGGACAAACTTGCAATCTAGAAAAATCACATTGGCAGCTGTGTGGAGGATGGATTAGAATGGAAGAGATTCAAGCAAGGAGAAGTTCAATTAGAAAGGAACGAAAAGAGTTTTCTAAGAATTCAGAGGAAGGAGATCAAAAATCCAAAAAGCAGTGTCAGGAAAGGCAGCGTGAAACAGTGCATATAGCGTTGACTATAGAGTTGAAGCATATGGGTTCAAATCTTGCCTCTAGCACTTATTATCTGTGTCATGGGCCTTTTAAATAGTCTGATTAAGCCTATGGACTTTCTTATTAGGATGATTGTTACCTATATTCATATTTGAAAGAAATGCTAAATTTCTGTTACAAATAAATGAAAATAAAACATATTTGACCCCCTTCAATTTAATGGACTCCTAAAATCTTCCTGTGGACACACTAGTGGGCCATGTGTCACAGATTAAGAACTCCAATTTAGTCCAACCTGTACTTGACTGAACAATAACCCCCTCCCCCACAATATCCCAGATAAATCCTTACATAGCTTTTGCACAAAAACCTCCCATGAGGAAAAAACCCATATACAGCCAAAGCAGATTCATTAAAAATGTTAAATATGATCTTGGGTTTGAAGGAGAGGTAAAATTTAAGCAGGTAGCAATGAGAGGAAGGGCACTTCAGACAGGGGTGGTGGTGGTAGTGGAGCAGAATGTAGAAAAATAGAGGTGGGAAACAGCATGAAGTATTTGGATACAATTGTGATTATAAGAATGGGGATGGGTGGTTGAGCATGGAAAAGACTCAAAATTATGCCATACAAAAATTGTTGAAGGAGCTGGGGATTTTTAGGCTGGAGAAGAGATATTTTAAGCATCAAATAGTTGGGCCAGTGCAAAGAGATGTAAAGAATGGGTAAGAGGGTTATGTGATAAAAATTCAGAAAGGAAGGGTGGACAAAACCATGGTGGGATTTGATAAGCATCGTAAGAAACTTCTGAAGGCATTTAGTTCAACCTACACCTTGTCAAGAATATTTGTGTACAATCCTTTCTTTTAATGAATCTCTCCAATGATGAGGAAAGTGGCTACTCCCACTTAAGTTTTAAATGGAAGTTTTAAGTTTTTAAAATTAATTTTAATTTAATGAATTTTATCTAAGTTTTATTTAAGTTTTAAAGAGCTGTTAACTATTATGAATTTTTCCTTTATGTTAAGCTAAAATTCACCATTTTAAATTTTTCATCTATTTGGTTCTTAATTTGGCCCTCAGGAACTAAGCAAAACAAACAAACAAAACCTTAAGGTTAATTCATTTTTATTTTTTTTTTTTCCTGTGGGGCAGCTTTTCAAATATTTCTATACAGCTAGTAAGAGAATCAGAGTTCAAAGCGAGAAAGAACACTAGAATTTCTCCAGTTCAAGTTTGTCATTTTATAGATGAGGAAACTGAATCCAAAGGAAGCTAAATGATTTCTCTAAGATTATAAAAGTCATGAGGATTAAATCCAGAATTATAATCCAAAGCTGGCTGCAAATCCAGTTCTATTTTCACTCAAATGTGTTGCTAAACATTCCCAGTTCCTCTAGTCAATCACTGGATGGCATGGTTTTCAGTCTCCCAGATATTCTGGTTCTGCTCTGTTGGATACTCATTAGTGTGTCAACATCTTTCCTAAAATGTTGTTCAGAACTAAATACAGCACTCCAGGTATTGTCTAATGAGAACTGAACACTTGATTAAGGGATTTGATCTCCCTTCATTTTCTCCTATTAATAGATTAATACAGTCTAATATTGCATTCACTTCTGGGGTAGCCATATATCACACTCTTGTCTCACATGCAGTTTGTGTTTCAAGGTTGTGTGTGTATATGTTCCCACATGAACTATAATTTAAGCATAGCTTTTACCTCCTGCACTGGTTTTGGTTAAAGAACTTGAACTCTATTGTGCTGGCAATGGTAGAAGTGAGTGGAAAAGTCTCTGATACTTTCTGAGGAGGAAAATCATATGGACTTGGCCCAGATCTATAAGGTCTCTTTCTAGGGCTCATAGTCTATGATTCCATGATCAGGAAGCTTTACTTTCTGGAACATGAGTCTGTCAGTATTGTTCAAGGGGAACTAGAGTAGGGGAAAACAATAAAGAGATGCTCAGGTGAGTAATTATTACAATAAATGAGCAGTAAATTAGCCTAAATGAATGAGAAAGAATTTTTAAGTATTTACTATGCGCAACATACTATACCAATTTCTTGGGATACAAATAACAAGGTGAATGATTTTATATACACACACACGTAAATACATATATACACACATATTTGTGTCTAATGGTAAGCATCTCTAGGACAGGGGGAAGAAAAAAGGGAAAAAATAATTTACATGATAAAATTTACATAATTAAAAGGAAGATCAAGTTGTACATAATAGTTTTGCAGTACCATGTGCAATCATCTTTTTTTTGATCATACTATTGTGTGGATCAGAGACCACTACTCACATTAAAAATATACAGAGACCATTCTTGAGAAAAGGCAAAAAGGAGTTTATTACTTTCTCATGAGAAATGACACACCCCAGCATGGCCCAAGATGATGCCAGCACATGTGTGTGTGGGGGGGGGGCATACAGCTCAAAGCAAATTATATGGACCCTAACACAGAGTTCCCTCAATCCCTACTGGCTCCTCTTCCCATTGACTGGATTCAATTAAGCTTAGAGTGAACGTCTATAGTAACTGTTTCTCTTTGTAACAGCAACCCTGAGGGTCTTCCTCTCCCAGCTTGATTTTTTTTTCTAATTAAAGGGGCCATCCCTTGACTCACTTCTTAAAGAGGCCTATTCACTGAATGGGCATTATCTCACCCTAAGTGAGTACATGAAGAGGGCTTAGCCTAAAAGGACCAAGATCTCCCATTGCATCCTGGGTCATCTCTAGTCATCCTGATGAATATCTGGCCAATGGACCCAGATGGCTCTGGAGGAGAAAGTGAGGCAGGTGGCTTTGTGCAGCCCACCCTTGCTCAAATCAAAGTGAACTGCAAGTCATGTCATCATTTCCCTGATGTCATGGTCCTCTTTGAAAATGAAGAACAAACACAACAGCCCAGGACTTCAGTAGCTCTGGCTTCTGAAGGAATTGCAGCATCTGCAGAAGCAATTGACAAGTCTGATCTTCATAAGAGGTACTTACCTGGTGTTTGGCTACAGGTGGTGGTGACTTGGAGCTTTGCAGATAGGGATAATATTCCCAGGACTTTGGAGTTTACCTCACTATTGACAGAAATTGACAAGTAGTTATTGTTGTTGGTGTTGATGGTGGGTCCCTTCTCTCTCCATAGTGGTTATTCCCCAAGATGATGGTAGACTAGAATGGAGTGAGGAGAGGGAAGGAAAATTTATTGATCACCTACTTCATGCTGAGCACTATGCTAAGTGGTTTACAAATATTATTTCATTTGATGAAATGAAGTAAGGTAAATGGGACAGGGAGAAAGAAGCTTGGTGAGAAAGACTCTGGCATTGCTATTCCCAGGCTCTTTAGGTATAGCTGTTGAGCTATCTCTACTTGTTTCAGAAGGGAGGTAATGGTAGTGCTGGTAGAAGTGGGGTCTGACCAGCCTGGCACATGAAGTCTCCTGTCTCTTACTTCAGCTATGCTAACTTGCCTTTTTTCCTGTGGCAAGTAGTCAATATGATTAAAAATGCAAGATAATTGGGTAAAGAGAGACCAAAACAAAGTGTTCTGGGATCATTTGACTAGAAAATTATCCTTTTACTTGGAGTGGGAAGGCAGCAGAGATCAGGAAAGCCTTCATGAAAGAGGGGCAACTTTGTCTGAGACCACAGTGATCACCCAGTACAGTCCATCCTGAATCAGCTGAAAAGGAACTTTAGGATTTACCTAATCCAGATTCCCTCATTTTCCATCCTATGACTGAAGTAAATCAGTCCTTTAATGGCAGAGCTAGTTATAGGTCATAGACTTCAATTCTTCCAGTCTGTTTCTCTTTATATCACACTATATAAATTGTTTTTTATTTCCTTCTTTTCCATCTTACCAAATATTTAGCATGATGCTCGAGATCAAAGATACACTTAATGAATGCTTGCTGAGTCATTGAATAACTGGATGAGAAAAAGATTTAAAATTTTAAGATTCAATTTTCCTGATTACGTGAATGAACTGGTTCTGGATGCTTAACTAAAAATAACATTAATAAGAATTTGTATCCATTGATTTTTCCTAATAAATTCATTTCATAGCCACTGTATGGGGTAAGTTTCACAGAAGATGCATTATCAGTGGACTTATTTAGAAAAGTCCCTGAACTCTAGGGAGCATATTTTATCATTCCAAAGCAAAAGGGAATCAAGTGCTGTCCATTTATTTACTTGAAGGTCTGGAAAATTTTTTGGTTTTGTTTTTAAATTATATAATGCTTATCATGATTTTCTTATGAACACAGGTTCCTTCCTCCCCCAGCCTCTTCTCATTCTGTGGTGCCAAAAAAAGGGAGCGAGACCCAGATATAAATTTTGATGTGGATTTATTCAAGCGTGCAACTGTTCAGAGTAAGGACTCAAATAGAACAGCCCCGAGCAGGGGGTAGGGTTAGGGTACTTAAAGGGAAAGAACACAAACTGATTTCCGTAGAGATGGGAACACAAACAGTAGGGTCCATGGAGATGGGAGTAGAAACAGTGGGGTCCATGGAGATGGGAGCACAAACAGTGGGGTGGGCTAGGGCAAGATGGAGGGTAAACTGGGGGGGGCAGGGCACAACAATTCTTCTATTAATGTAAATTGCAAATTAACTTACTTTACAAGACTAATTTTTCTTAACATAAAGTGGAGGATGTTACTCTTTAAAAATCAGCCATTAATTTTATAAAACACAAATTGTTCTGACCTTACATTGCATCTACCAGGCTTATTCAAAATAAATGGTAGAGGTCATTATCAGATTCTTAAGGATATAATCATTGATCGATACTTCATTACCTTCTAGCAATTTAGAAAGGGGTTAATATTGCTTTACCCTTAGCTACAGCCAGAAAAAAAATTGTTCTTGGACAAAGGGGCAGTGATGGCTCATTTAACTGGATTGAGAAGGCAACTTTCTGTTGTTAAAATTTGGGACCATGTCTATTCAATACTAATCTGTTCCTTAAAAGGGGGCAATGTTCCTTCCTCAAACAGAACCAATGTCAATTCAATCTGGCATAGATTTTATAATGCAGAAAATGTTCTGTCTCTCTATCTTCAGTCCTTGATGGAAACTTAGTAGAAGGCAATAGAGTTGATAGTAAGAGGAAAGGTAATTTTTCTCTTCCATCTATTCTGATTAGACAAGAAGTAGTGGCTTCTTATAGCCACTTATAGCACTAATACTTTCTTTTATGTCATCAGATAAGAAGGCTTGATGTTTGCTTTCACTAGGCCAGTTTGCCGATTACTCTGAGGTAGAACCAGGCCCAGATCGTGGATGTTCAGACTTCCAGTTTTTTCACTCTTTGTACTATACTGTAGGGTTTGTCTTTTCTATCTTCACAGAATTTAACATAGTGCTGGTGATATAAGATGTTCTTAATAAATGCTTGTTAAATGAAAGAACCACACCAGGCCACTTTATACCTCAGTCTTTTCCTCTTTTCCAGACTATTGCCTGGTATGCTTTGTATTTTTTTTCTTATTTCTTTCCTCCTCTCCTCCTCCTCTTTCCCCTCTTTCCTCCTTCTCTTCCCCCCCCTCCTCCTCTTTCTCCCCTCTCCTTCTTCCATCTCTTCCTCTCCCTTTCCTTTCTCTCCTTTCCCTTTGTCTCTCTCTCCCCCTTTCCCTCTCTCCCTTTCTCCCCCTCTGTTTTCTCTCCCTATCTCCTCTAGATCTTTTGTTTCTCTGTCTTTCTTTCCTTCTCTCTCTTCCTTTCTCTCTTCCTCTTCCACCCTCTCTTGTCTCAATCCCTTCTCTTATTTTCCTTTCTGTTGTCTTCTTTACTTAAGCTTTTGACTCTGAAATCCAGGTGATTTCAAATCAAATAACAGTTGGGCCCTAGGAAACATATTCATTTATTCACTTTTCAAAAATAGTTTAAAGTTATTATTAAGGATTTTATTCTTAATTTGTAGACATATTTTAACTAAATTTACAATTTTTGATTGAAACAGAAAATTTATAAAAGTTTATGCTGCTTAAGTAAACAGCTGATCACTCAAAAGCCAATAATTGAGAGGCTTGTGGTGGGTATGAGCAGGCTGCCACATATAAAAATAAGGGCAGGAACAAGTATTAATTAAAAATAAGGTGAATGGATCACATGACAAGAAGGAAAGATACCAAACTATCTATGTGCTTCAGTATCATACTTGTGATTTCAAGAGAAATTGAAGAAGATTCCTAGTACGTGGATCTCCTAAAGCAAACTTATTGGAAGTCATAAACAAGAGTCACGTATGCTGGGTTGTGAGCTATATAATCAGAGGGAAAATCCCAGTTGAGATTACAGATCCATTTGAGTATTTGTGATTAAATATCGTTGTTTTGATTCTCACTACCATCTTCCTATACTCTGCCACTGATTTTACAGCAATGCAGTTGTAGGATTTACAAGGTAGATGCTTTCCTTTCTTTTGCAGGTCTGTTCCTTCACTCCCCTGCCATGCTTACAGCACAGCTTCTCAAATTAAATGGTCCAAGTTACAGAGCAGACATTTGGACTGGTTTTCTCTATAAGCTATCGGGTTACGTTGTGGACATGTAGTGGACATTTAGAAGACACAGCAGGCATTTTACTTTTTAATCTTTCAGTAATGTCATAGATTGTAATAAAGCTGTCACCAAAGCCTGCTCAAATCATTAGATGTTTGGCTGAAATTGAAAACTGTGATGGACAAAATTAGTTCCATGAAGAGTTGGATAGAAATAGAAATAGCTTTCACCTCTTACCGTGGGCCTTCTGGATTCTATCTGTGAAAATAGGATGATCTTACTTGTGGCAGAAAAATCAATCTCACCTTTTATTTAGGCCTAAGTTGCAGTAAATCTTCTCTCAAAATAAGCATGTTCCCACTTGCTTAGAAGATGAAAGAAATAAGATGGATACGTAATAAAAATGTGTTGCAGTTTCAATGTTACTGTCCTTTTCAATTAAATCAGGTGTTATTGCTTTTTGAAGAAAACAATTTTTTATGCATTGGTTTCCTGCTTAAATATCCCCTCGAAAGGGCTTTCAGTCACATCTTCTAAAGTTTTATGTGAAACTATCTTGAAGTCAATAAGCTCAAGTAATCCTTTCATCCATTCTGCTTTTGATTTTCAAAATCCCTGCTTTAAATTTCCTCTTCTTTCTGTTGTTGAATACAATTCAAGAGGTCAATCAATGGAGACCTCTTGGTATTCTACATTTTTGTCAATTCAGCCACCTATATGCAAGGTGCTCTGCTAGGTGTTGGGAATACAAAGATAGATATGATGGATACTACCTTGAAGGAACTTATAAACTAGTGATGGGGAGTGGGTGAAACATGAATATAAATAGCCACAATGCAAGGGAGAGTATTATGAATGCTGTAAAAGAGTTATACACCAATATCTACGAGAGATTTGGGAAAGAAAAATCATTTTTAGCTGGAAAGACTGGGTGATCGTGACAGATAATGATGAAGATAGCATCTCAGTTGGGCCTTTAAAGAAAAAAAAAGTGAGGCTATATGGATTCCAGTTTAAGCATATGAAACAGTATGAGCAGAGGTAGGGACAGAGGGGAGTCCTGACAAGATAAGAATGAGAGATTCACCTAGAAATATAGGACCTGTTCTTTGAGGAGTTAGAGATGTTCTGTGGAGAGGGAGATCTGAGAGTTATTGGCTTAGAAGTAAAAAATGAAGGCACTGTAGTAGATAAAATCTACAAAGGAGAGAGTGAATAGGGTCATCATGTAAGATAATGTAGAGAGAAAGGGGCTAAGGACAAATCCTCAGGAGGAGTGGAAAAGGGAAATTCTGCACTCTTTGCTTAGCACAGTGATTGGCATGTAGTAGGCAATTAATAAATACAAGTTGACTTAGTGCCTGACTTACTGAGGAGGAGAAGAGAAGCCTGGAAAGGTGTGAGAAAATGAGTGGTCAGAGGAAGGAAAGAACCACTAAAATGCAGTTTTATGTAAGCTGAACTAGATAGCAGTGGTCAGCAGTGTCAATGTTATAGGGAAATCAAAGTACAACAGGACAGGAAATAAAAGCCCCAGATCAGGCAGGAGAATGGTCTTTAGTTATGCCATCAGAGCAAGTTGTTTCAGTTCTGTGATGAGAACACAACTATTATTGGGAAATGATTAGGTAGTAAGAAAATTGAAGGAGAGGTCACAGATGACTTTTTCCATAAACTTGAGAGTGGAGTAGAAATGAAAGATAGATAATAGGATACGTAATAGATTGAAGTGATAGCAGTGTCAAATGAATATACACGTATAATACACAATTATATTTATATTTCTTCACATTTTTATTTTTAAATAAATTATAATTAACATGATAGATAAATAGTCATGGATATCTGAGCACCATGTGAAGTCTAAGGAAAGAAGCCAGTTAAGAGGGAGAGTTTGAAGATTAACGAGAGAGAGAAAGAGAGAGAGAAGGAAGGAGGAAGAATGGGTGAGAAAAACTTAGGAGTTTAAAAGGAAGGAGTTATAGGAGTTTATATCAAATGACCTCAACTTTCCTAGTTCCCTAGTTCAGCAGGAAGTAAGGTCAAATGTTGAGAGTGAAACCTTTAATGCTACAATTATAAACCCCCCCTCCCTGTCTCCTGTAAGCTAGGCTAGTTTGATTTAAAAGGACTTACAACTATCTTAATGATTTAATTGGCTTAGAGAACTAAGGGTCAGGTGCTGTTGTGGTTTCCTAGTCAACTGAGTATAAAAAAGGAAAACTCAAAGGAGTATTCTCGTTTCTTCCAATGTTCGATCTTTAGACCACCATGGGCAACAGAGGCAGTGGACCTGAGCTCAGATGAATCAATATGATGTCTTCTTATGGTAAAGTAAACCCTTCCTTTGTTAATGATCATGTCTTTTTTTTTGCTTTAAATAATATTTTATTTTTCCACAATTACATATCAGGAGAACTTCCAGCATTCATTTTTACAAGATTTTGAGTTCCAAAATTTTCTCCCTCCTTCTCTTCCCCTCTTCTGAAAATGGTAAGCCGTTTGATATAGTTTATACATTTGCTATCACATAAAACATATTTCCATATTCATCATAGTTGTGGAAGAAGAAACAGATCAAAAGGGGAAAAAACCATGAGAAAGAATAATGTGAAAAAATATGCTTTAGTTTGAATTCAGAGTCTATCAGTTCTTTATCTGGATATGGATAGTATTTTCCTTTGTGAGTGCTTTGTACTTTTTGTGGATCATTGTGTTGCTGAGAAGAGCTAAGTGTTTGGTCATCACATGATGTTGCTGATACTCTGTACAATGTTTTCCCAGTTCTGTTCATTTCCTTTTGTATCAGTTTGTACAACTCTTTCCAGGTTTTTCTGAATTTTGCTTGTTCATCATTTCTTATTATGCAATAGTATTCCATTACATTCATATACCATAGCTTGTTAAGTCATTCCCAAATTGATGGGCATCCCCTCAGTTTCCAATATTTTGCCACCACAAAAAGGGCTGCTGTAAATACTTTTGCACATGTAGGTCCTTTTCCCTTTTTATGATTTTGGGATACAGACCTAGTAGTGGTATTGCTGGATCAAAGGGTGTACATAGTTTGGTTGCCCAATGATCTTTTTTGAGTGTTTCATTTCATTTCAGTATCAAATCCTGAGGTAACAAATCAGTCTGGATATCCCATGCCTACAACACCTTTCTAGGTATAATCTAGGTATAACCTTCCTGACTTCCTGGGATTTTGCTCTCTCACGTTCCCTCCTCAGATTGAAATGTCACTGTGTTAAAATTCATTTCTTCATAGTTGGGCATTCTAAGTTACTGACAAGAAAAATGAGTTGATACCATTTTGTTAATAGGAGAAATCTAAAGGAATGTCTCAAATAAGGATCACCATATAATGGCACTATAGAAACAATACTCTTGCTGTTGTTTTCTAAACAAAGGTGACTCTGATAATGGGGAGTTCTGATGATACGATGATGATGATGGAGGGCAGATGCAATTGAAAAGATATTTTGGGGGACAGAGAGGGACAAAGGGTGCCCTTCAAATTCAATCTACTTATAATGGCTATTCTTGTATTGTAGATACTTAAACCACTGCTTTGTTGATGAGGTCTTGAAGGAAGTAATGATTTAAACTGGAGATGAAGCAATTTCCATACTGGTGCATTTGTATGTCTCTTGGGATCTCCTCTTTCTAAGCTATTAGAAGATAACTGGAAGATGGAGTTAAATGTTGTTTCTATTTCAACATTCTTGTGCAATAATTGCTCGAATCTTCTAGTCCCTATTTTCCAGCAAGTGAGAATATTGGCCCTCATATTTTTAGTGTAAGGAATAGACAGTTTTATTTTTAGCCTAGCATTTTTCCCTCATTGATAATTTTTCCTCTATTAGAGGAGATACATATGAACAACTGGAAAAACCCAAAATAATTATAAAAATCTTTGTATGTTATCTTTTCAGATGAATACATAAACCTTTCCTTTAAAATATGATAGAACAATGATGATGTAATTCTAGAATTAGGAATCTAATGTAAGGTCATTTCCTTGGATAAAAATTTCACATTAGGTTAAACATTTTCCAAATTTAAAGATATTAATTACTTATGAAGTCAGTAGAGCACTTAAACATTCAAACATCTTTTATTGATGGTTCATCTTTAGTTCACTGTTATTTCACTCCTAATCAATGAACACCTCCCCTTGTGAGAAAGGAAAACAATTAAGTAAGAACCACTGACACATGAGTACAATATTTTTTCTAATTATCCTTCACCTGTCTGAACTAAGAGGTGAGAAATCTTTCATTATTTCTTCAAAATTCTCACTGTTTTTGTTATTATTCAGAGTTCAACTCACTTTGAGTGATCTTTGCAGTTTTTTTCATTGTTGTAATGCTCATGACTATTGTTTCCTTGGTTCTCTTTACTACATTCTGTCTCACGTATACACATCTTTCCAAGATTTGCAGAGTTCTTCATCTTCATCATTTCTTACTGCATGGCAATATTCTACAATTTAATATACCATAGTTTTGTTTTCAGTCTTTCTTTAATCAATGTGCATGCATATAATTTTCATTTTGGGGCATACTAAGCTACATGTAAGAATCCCTGCTGAGCCTCAAATTTGCTTAGAAAAATGCATGTTAACATTATATTCTATTTTATTTACTTTGTTAAATATTCTCTGGTTATATTTTAATCTTGTTTCTCAGGACTTGAGAGTGTGGCAGGCCTCATGTGACACTTCCCTACTACATCAGTGTTTCTATTTCTTACTTTCCTTTTTTGAGGGGGGAATGTAAGGCAATTGAGGTTAAGTGACTTGCCCAAGGTCACACAGGTAGTAAGTGTGTCAAGTGTCTGAGGCTGGATTCAAACTCAGGTCTTCCTGACTCTAGGGCTGGTGCTCTACTCACTGCACCACCTAGCTGCCCCTATTTTTTACTTTCTTGAGAGGTAAATGCCCAGTGTGAGATCATTAGGTCAAAAGTATTGAGAATTAAATGACTTTTCTTGCATAAAAATTGAAAATTCAGAATGGTTGGGCCAATTGAAAACCCAACCAACAAAACATACTTCCTATACTCACTCTCACACTGATGTTTCTCATCTTTGTCAGTTTGCAAGAAATAAAGTACACCTCAGAGTGGTTTAAATTCCATTTTGCTTACGATTAATGATTTACTTTTTTTATGTGGGTATTTACATTTTTCTAATTTTCTTTAAAACCTTCCTAACCACTGACCACTCATCTACTGGAAATGCCTGACATTATACCAATTATAAAGAAGCACTAAATATCTACTTTTTTTCCTTGAAAAGAGTCTCATTTTTTCCTTCATCTATTCAAATCCATCTAGCTAGAATTAGATTTTGTGATGATTGTATCATTCAGTTAAAATCTCTAAGGATTTCATTAAAGCTTTTTATCTGTGGAGTAATCAATCTCCTAGTGACCAGAGATATAAAGATATAACCTAAACAATTCCTGCCCTCTTGGAGCATAACATCTGAGAGGGAAATTACATAAACTATTTCCATTATGAGAACCATACTCATAATATGGAAGACCTGGAAGGGATCTTAAGGATCATCTAATTTAACACCTCCATTTTACAGCTGATGAGAGTAAAGGCTAGAGTTATCAAGTGATTTTTGAGGGGGGAATGTAAGGCAATTGAGGTTAAGTGACTTGCCCAAGGTCACACAGGTAGTAATTGGTGGAGTCCAGCTATGGGCCCAGCTGATTTGATTCCAAGTTCAGTGTATCCCATATATTCATTTTTATCTGCATAAATGTTTTATTGCCCCCATCAGGGTCATAAGTTCATACTGAAAGGGGCATTGTTTTCTTATCATTATTATCATTAATTATCATTTTAGAAGTGGATTGCTTATAAACATTTCAAAAAGTCAATTGGATCGTGGCTGCTCTTCTCTGGACATCCTATAGCTTACCAATATCCTTTTTAAAGCATAGAGCTTAGAAGTGAACACTGCATTCCACATAAGGTCTGACAAGGGCAGAGCTCAATGGGACTATCATTTTCCCGTTCCTGGAAGCTTCAGCATTTGCTTTTCTGAAGGCTGCATCACACTGCTGACTCAAACTGAGCTTGTGGTTCACTAAAATCTGCAGCTATTTTTCCAGATCAATCACTGTCTAACTATATCTTCCCAATATTATACTCATGAAGGTGATTTTTCTCTACTGAAATGCAAGACTTTAATTTGTTCTGATTGAATTTTATCTTGGAAGATGCAGCCTAGCACTCTAACACATTAGGATTCTTTTGGATAATTACTTTGTAATCCTATATGTTAACTACTCCTCCCAAATTTGTGTAATTTTCAAATATGTTCAGTATGTCATCTATGTCTTTTTTCTAGTCATTGATAGTAATGTTAAAGGTGCACAGATGCTTGTGGTACTCCATGGGAGACTTCCTGCAACATTAGCATTTAACCATTAACAACCCTTCTTTTAGTGATCAGTACAACCAGTTCTGAATGAATCTAATTGTATTGTTACCTATTATACATGTATTTATCTCCTCAGCAATTCTAGTATGACATATTTTAACCAAAGCTTTGCTAAAATCTAGGTTAACTGTATCTACAGATTTCCCTTTATTTCTTAGTTCCTTCAGGTTCTTCAAAGGGAGGAAGTTGTAGGAGATATATAAGAAGAAGAAAGAACTTGAGGCAAATAAGGAGAAGGAATTCATATAAGCAATTTAGAGAGTATTGTTCTAGTGAATTAGATCAGAGATTGAATTGATGCAGGAGTGATCTTGCAATATTTTGGAGAACTTAAAAAGGAACAATCTCTATACCCAGATTCTTATTTCTGGGCAGAGAGAAGCAATATCACGGATAATTTAGGAGGATATTAATGGAGTAAGAAAAATAAGGAATGGCTATAGAATTGAACCTGAAGAGACAGATTCAAGAAGAAGAGGGAGAAGATAGTTGGCAAGATTATTTAAGCAAGAAAAGGTAAATGGTCTAATAGAGGTTTAAATAAATTGATACAGTGAATTGGTGGATAGAGAAAATTGATTTAGAACTTTTAGCCTTTAAAATGAGTAATTGTCTATAAAAAGCTGAACCATATGCTTAGTATTGAGGTTTGCACATTATTGAAAGAAAGTTGAAAAGCAGGTATTAGGGAGAGGAAGGAAAATTGTGCAGTAACTTTTGCTGAATGTACCAGGTTTGTATTTCTGCTACAGTGGAGTAAATTTTTCTTTCTTCCAAAGGTAGCCTGATTTCCTCTCTGGAGGAAAGGTTAAAGAGAAGAGAAGAACATTTCCTCATATCCCAAGTTGTCAGTGAGCATAAAGAATTCTTAAAGGAAGCAGAAGGAAAGCTTCAATGGGAAGAAAGCATGTTTTGAGGTAGAGGGGAAGAGGCTTGACCCTTGTCATATGTCAGAATAATAGAGAATTGAATGATGGTATGTAAACAAAAAAGGGAAAGGAAAGGATACCTGAACAAATGAAGTATTAAATACACTGAGGCTCTTCCTAAAGAGGAGACAGTTCTGATAATGAAGAAGCTTCTTGTCCAATTAAGAATGATATAGAAGAGCCTCAAGAGCTAGGAGGTAAGACGATGCTTAATAAGGGAAAATGGAAGAAAAGAAAAATTCTAATAGTTGAGGATTCCCTGACTCAGCGGCATTGAGGTAACTTTTTTTTTGTTAAACTGATAAATAATTTTTTAAAATGTCTGTTATCTTTTTGTAGAATGTATCCAAAACATAACAGAGATATGTACTTAAGTCTTATGAAAATGTGTGATAACTATCTATGACTTATGTGAAAAGATTATTCCAAAAGGAATCTAGCCAGATTCAGTAGATGTCTGGATAATTAAAATTCCATATCACTACTATATCATGCCTCCATACCCTACTTGTGATCTGCTTTCAAAACTTTTTTCTCTTCTGTCCAAATGGTCTATACACACATGCACAAATATACTTACGCACACACACACACACACACACACACACACACACACACACCCAGAGTCACTTCTGCTTTTCCAATCTTTGACCTTCACCCAATATCTCTACCATGCTTCCCCATTCAGTTTCCAAAATTATTTTACCTTCTTAATATACAATGCTAACCTACAACACTTCTTCTCCTTCTTCTTCTTCTTCTTCTTCTTCTTCTTCTTCTTCTTCTTCTTCTTCTTCTTCTTCTTCTTCTTCTTCTTCTTCTCTCTCTCTCTCTCTCTCTCTCTCTCTCCCTCTCTCTCTCTCTCTGAAATAATTTCATGATTTACCTCAGTGATGATATATCCTTCAAAAAGCTGAGGAACCAACAGTAGAAATTGTAGTCTGGTTCTGATTTTTATCAGCAGAGAAGAACTGTTTTCTGGAAATGTTGGGAGTAAAGTGGCCATTCCATCCTTGAAATTATGAAATAAATTAAGAGAAAATCTAGGCACAGTTTGACACGTCCCCTATGTTTTAGAAGAGCACATTGCAATGAGTGGAAAGGATAGATGAGTAGGATCCAATGCTTTAGGAAACATTAGCTCAGGGAAACAATTTTGATGAGATGAAAAACAGGATTCATTTGAAGGGAGTGATGTGTATGTACAGGGAACTCCCCAGAAAATTTAAAAATAAATTTACAGAAGATGGAAACAAGATTAGGTAATGAGCAATTAAGGTAATAATGTGGTGTGGCCTTGTAAAGATAGCACATAATATGTGAAATACTAAAGCTTTAAATGAGCTAAGATTGAAAGAGGAAAGCTAAAGAAAACAATGGGGAAGATAGCACTTCTGGCAAGAATCCATCACCCTTATTCTCAATCATTGATCATGCTGGAGACAGACTCAAATACAGGTGAGTGTAAGTGAGTGATCTTGAGGAACAATTAATCAGCTTCCATTACACTAAAATCCAGCCTGTTCCAAATATAAATTCAAAACTTAAAAGGTAAACAATTACCTGGGGAAAATTTTGCAGCAAATTTTACTGACAAAAGTCTTATTTCCAAGATAAAGAAAATTAAAAAAAACATTTTATAGGGAAATGATTCAAATATAAATTAATAATAAGGATTCCCCAATTGATCAATGGTTTAATAACATGAATGACTATTTCTTTAAGAAAGAAATCTAAGCTATCAATAGCTATACAAAAATACTACAAATCATTACTAATTGGAGTAACTAAAGCAAATATAAGATTTGAACTCCCACCTCTCAAACTGGTAAAGATTTTTACAAAGGAAATATGACAAATTTTGGAGTAGTAGTGGGAAAACTGCTGCACTGTTTCTGGATCTATGAGTTAGTATGACTATAGTGGAAAACAATTTTGAATTATACACAAAATGGTACTATGTTTTACATCAGTTTAGACTACTCCAAGGTCTATACCCAAAAGATATAATAAAACAGGAAAAATATGCCTGGCAGCTCCTTATGTGGTAATAAAAATTCAGTATATGAATATGGTAGAATACTATTGAGTATAAGAAATGAGGGAATTTATGCTTTCAAAGAAACAGAGAGACTTATTTGAACTGATACAGGGTGAACTGGATAAAACTAGAAAAGCTATATATGCTACACTATCAATAGTAATTTTTTTTTTAATTTAAGACGGGATGGAGCCAAGATGGCCGCATGAAGGCAGCGTCTTACCAGAGCTCTCTCACAAAGTCTGTTAGATTCCTATAAAAAAGTGAATTCGAGCAGATTTGAGAGAGTCAGAAACTGCAAGTAGTCTGCATGGGGCAGATTTCCGACCTGGGAGAGTCTGAAGGACCCAAGGCACGAATCTGTAGGCTCGGAGAGTGCGGAGTTGCTCCAGACCAAAGCGGAAGCAGCAGGCCAGGAAATCCACGTGGGAGACAGGCTGGGAGAAAGCTGGGTGCCCAAAACCAGCGGAGATCGCCAGGCCTCCCAACACAGGACGGCAGTCTGTGGAAGCGAGGAGAGGCAGCACAACGCCACCGGCCTGGAAGCACCAACTTCAGATGCTTGCAGCCCAGAAACTCGGCTTCTTGAACTTCCAGAACACATAATGTCCAGGTAAAGGGCTCTAATCCCTCCCCTCCCCAACCAGAGAATTCCTCTGTGGGGGGCGGGAGGGGGGAAGAACGCTGGAACAGAGGAGAAAGAAGTGGGGCTTCAGTGGTCAAATAGTAGAAGTTCCTCAGTCCCAGAGGGGCAGAGTTGGCAGGGGTCAATGCCAGGAGCCCAGAGGTAATCTTGCTCCCCCAGGGGAAGTGACAGACTTCAGCTCAAACAATAAACAGCTGAGACCATTGCTGAAAAGCAACACTGCTGGAAAGCACCCATAGGGAGTGAGAAGTAGGGGAGCCAGACCCCACCCCCACACCTCAGGAAAATGAAGGCTATAATTCTAGACTCACAGTCCCCAGAAGAAGAAAGCTGGGACAGAGAGCCCTGAGGCACAAAGGTAGAAATTTGTTGTAAAGCCAGGAAAAGGCAAACCAACAAACATGAAGAAGAACACAACAAAAAAACCGAGAACAATAGATTCTTTTTATGGAGACAGGAATGATCAAAATACCAATGGGCAGGGGGTGGAACCAAGATGGCGACTGGTAAGCTGGGACTACTGTAAGCTCTGTACCAAGTCCCTCCAAAAACCTATAAAAAATGGCTCTGAACCAATTCTAGAATGCCAGAACCCACAGAACAGCAGAGGGAAGCAGGGCTCCAGCTCAGGACAGCCTGGATGGTCTCTGGGTGAGGTCTATCCAACATGGAGCTGGGAGCTGGGAATGGAGTGGAGCAGAGCCCAGCCTGAGCGGTGCGGAACAACCAAACGTGGGGTCGGGCGGATGGGGCCCCTAGAACCCTGATTATGTGAGCTGCGGCAGTTACCAGACTCCTCAACCCACAAACACCAAAGACTGTGGAGAAGGTTAGTGGGAAAAGCTGCGGGAGTGGAAGGAGTTCGTGGTTGGGCTTCCAGCCCCAGGGGCAGCGGAGGTGGGGCAGCTACAGTTGCTGCTGCTTCCGGCTCCAGGCCCACCTGGTGCGAGGAATTAAGTGGCGGATCAGAGCAGGAGTGCACAGCCTGCTAAATATCTAAGCCCAGCCCGGGCTGGGGGTCCTTGGGGGAGGAGGAGTGCTGGTGTGACGGAGCTGGCACCTCCCCCCCAAATGTGGAACATAGAACTCCTTAGTCTACAAGCAGTCATACCCCATTGAAAAACTCAAGGGTCAAGTTAGTTGGTTGGGAATATGGCCAGGCAGCGAAAGCACACCCAGATTCAGTCTCAGACTTTGGATTCTTTCTTTGGTGACAAAGAAGACCAAAACATACAGCCTACAGAAGACACCAAAGTCATAGAGCCTACAACAAAAGCCTCCAAGAAAAACATGAACTGGTCCCAGGCCTGGGAAGAGCTCAAAAAGGCTTTGGAAAAGCAAGTTAGAGAAGTAGAGGAAAAATTGGGAAGAGAAATGAGAAGGATGCGAGAAATCCATGAAAAACAAGTCAATGACTTGCTAAAAGAGACCCAAAAAATACTGAAAAATACTCTGAAGAAAACAACACTTTAAAAAATAGACTAACTCAAATGGCAAAAGAGCTCCAAAAAGCCAATGAGGAGAAGAATGCTTTGAAAGGCAGAATTAGCCAAATGGAAAAGGAAGTCCAAAAGACCACTGAAGAAAATACTACTTTAAAAATTAGATTGGAGCAAGTGGAAGCTAGTGACTTTATGAGAAATCAGGATATTATAAAACAGAACCAAAGGAATGAAAAAATGGAAGACAATGTGAAATATCTCATTGGAAAAACCACTGACCTGGAAAATAGATCCAGGAGAGATAATTTAAAAATTATTGGACTACCTGAAAGCCATGATCCAAAAAAGAGCCTAGATACCATCTTTCAAGAAATTATCAAGGAGAACTGCCCTGATATTCTAGAGCCACAGGGCAAAAGAGAAATTGAAAGAATCCATCGATCGCCTCCTCAAATAGATCCCAAAAAGAAATCTCCTAGGAATATTGTCACCAAATTCCAGAGCTCCCAGATCAAGGAGAAAATACTGCAAGCAGCCAGAAAGAAACAATTTGAGTATTGTGGAAACCCAATCAGAATAACCCAAGACCTGGCAGCTTCTACATTAAGAGATCGAAGGGCTTGGAATGCGATATTCCAGAGGTCAATGGAGCTAGGATTAAAACCTAAAATCACCTACCCAGCAAAAGCGAGTATCATGCTCCAAGGCAAAATATGGATTTTCAATAAAATAGAGGACTTTCAAGCTTTCTCAGTGAAAAGACCAGAACTGAATAGAAAATTTGACTTTCAAACACAAGAATCAAGAGAAACATGTTAAGGTAATCAAGAAACAGAAATTGCAAGGGACTTACTAAAGTTGAACTGTTTTGTTTACATTCCTACATGGAAAGGATGATTCATGAGAACTCAGTATTAGGGTAGCTGAAGGGAATATGCATATATGTATGTTTATGTATATAGATATATGGGTGAATGTGTATGGATGTATATATCTATGTGTATATGTATGTATGTATATATATATGTGTATATGTATGTATATGTGTGTGTATATATATATATATATGTAATAGAGAGAGAGCAGACACAGGGTGAGTTGAAGATGAAGGGAAGATATTTAAAAGAAATAAAATTAAATTAAGGGATGAGAGAGCAACATACTGAGAGAGGGAGATAGGGAGAGATAGAATGGGATGGATTATCTCGCATAAAGTGGCAAGAGGAAGCAGTTCTGTGGGAGGAGGGGGGAGGGCAGGTGAGGGGGGAATGAGTGAACCTTGCTCTCATCAGATTTGGCCTGAGGAGGGAATACCATACATACTCCGTTGGGTATCTTACCCCACAGGAAAGAAGAGGGAGGAAGATAAAAAAAAATAAAAGGGGGGGATGAGGGAGGGGAGGGCAGATGGGGGTGGAGGTAATCAAAACAAACACTTTGGAAAGGGGACAGGGTCAAGGGAGAAAATTCAATAAAGCGGGATGGGTTGGGAAGGAGCAAAATGAATTTAGTCTTTCACAACATGAGTAGTGTGGAAGGATGATACATAATGATACACATGTGGCCTAGATTGAATTGCTCGACTTCTTAGGGAGGGTGGGTGGGAAGGGAAGAGGGGAGAGAATTTGGAAATAAAAGTTTTTTGTTTTTTGTTTTTTTTTAAATGCAATTTATTTCTTTAACATATTTGGTTTTCAGCATTGATTTTCACAACAGTTTGAATTACAAATTTTCTCCCCATTTCTGCCCTCCCCCCCCACTCCAAGATGCCGTATATTCTGGTTGCCCTGTTCCCCAGTCAGCCCTCCCCTCTATCACCCCCCTCCCCTCTCATCCCCTTTTCCCTTCCTTTCTTGTAGGGCAAGATAAATTTCTACGCCCCATTGCCTGTGTATCTTATTTTTTAGTTGCATACAAAAAGTTTTTTTGTTTTTGAACATCTGATTTTAAAACTTTGAGTTCCAAATTCCCTTCCCTCTTCCCTTCCCACCCACCCTCCCTAAGAAGTTGAGCAATTCAACCTAGGCCATACATGTATTATTATGTATAACCCTTCCACAATACTCATGTTGTGAAAGGCTAACTACATTTTGCTCCTTCCCAACCCATCCCGCTTTATTGAATTTTCTCCCTTGACCCTGTCCCCTTTCCAAAGTGTTTGTTTTGATTACCTCCACCCCCATCTGTCCTCCACTCCATCATCCCCCCACCTTTTATTTTTTTTTTATCTTCCTCCCTCTTCTTTCCTGTGGGGTAAGATACCCAACTGAGTATGTATGGTATTCCCCCTCAGGCCAAATCTGATGAGAGCAAGGTTCACTCATTCCCCCCTCACCTGCCCTCTCCCCTCCTCCCATAGAACTGCTTCCTCTTGCCACCTTTATGCGAGATAATCCACCCCATTCTATCTCTCCCTATCTCCCTCTCTCAGTATGTTACTCTCTCATCCCTTAATTTCATTTTATTTCTTTTAGATATCTTCCCTTCATCCTCAACTCACCCTGTGTCTGCTCTCTCTCTTTTACATATATATATATACACATACATACACATACATACATATACACATAGATACATACATACATACACATTCACTTATATATATACTTAAACATATATATATATATATATATATATATATATATATATATATGCATATTCCCTTCAACTACCCTAATACTGAGGTCTCATGAATCATACTCATCATCTTTCCATGTAGGAATGTAAACAAAACAGTTCAACTTTAGTAAGTCCCTTGCAATTTCCGTTTCTTGATTACCTTTTCATGCTTCTCTTGATTCTTGTGTTTGAAAGTCAAATTTTCTATTCAGTTCTGGTCTTTTCACTGAGAAAGCTTGAAAGTCCTCTATTTTATTGAAAGTCCATATTTTGCCTTGGAACATGATACTCAGTTTTGCTGGGTAGGTGATTCTAGGTTTTAATCCTAGCTCCATTGACCTCCGGAATATCGCATTCCAAGCCCTTCGATCTCTTAATGTAGAAGCTGCCAGATCTTGGGTTATTCTGATTGGGTTTCCACAATACTCAAATTGTTTCTTTCTGGCTGCTTGCAGTATTTTCTCCTTGATCTGGGAGCTCTGGAATTTGGCAACAATATTCCTAGGAGATTTCTTTTTGGGATCTATTTGCAGAGGCGATCGATGGATTCTTTCAATTTCTCTTTTGCCCTGTGGCTCTAGAATATCAGGGCAGTTCTCCTTGATAATTTCCTGTAAGATGGTATCTAGGCTCTTTTTTTGATCATGGCTTTCAGGTAGTCCAATAATTTTTAAATTATCTCTCCTGGATCTATTTTCCAGGTCAGTGGTTTTTCCAAGGAGATATTTCACATTGTCTTCCATTTTTTCATTCCTCTGGTTCTGTTTTATAATATCCTGATTCTCATAAATTCACTAGCTTCCACTTGCTCCAATCTAATTTTTAAAGTAGTATTTTCTTCAGTGGTCTTTTGGACCTCCTTTTCCATTTGGCTAATTCTGCCTTTCAAGGAATTCTTCTCCTCATTGGCTTTTTGGAGCTCTTTTGCCATTTGAGTTAGTCTATTTTTTAAGGTGTTGTTTTCTTCAGTGTATTTTTTCAG